>NC_056728.1:1197402205-1197614705 GCF_019279795.1 Protopterus annectens
CTACTGGTATTCCTCACATGTTGTAACACCCTAGGATACTTATGGTGCATACATCCCATACACTGACTCACAGGGGCATAGCACACTGTTGCATACAGTTTACTATTGTTTTTTTGAACAGAAAAACATTTTCCGTTCAAATAAATGAATGGTAATACCGAACGTGAAAAAAACTACCATTTACAATGTCGAACCAAATGCTTGATGCATTTGTCTCAACATTGTTGTCGAAACCACCACGTGATAGCCATATAGGAGTTGATTTAAATCAAGCTCCTATACAGTTTTCACGTTTTTGCAGGGGGGCAAGCCCCCCTGCATCTCCCACACCCCCCTACTTATATATTCTAACTCCAACATCATACTACAGTGGAGATGTGAATGAATTTCAACTCCCCACTGTACTGCGATCTCCGTGCAGATAGTCGATTTACACTTATGCGAATACAGTTGCAATGACATCTACCACAGTCTGTACACAGGCTAAAGTACATATTAACTATACACACACTGGCAACATTCACCATAAGTACACAGATCTCAGTACTGTACAAACATCCACAGAATGTCCAGGTTATGTAATCAAATATAACCCCTACTGTACATAACATGTGTAGCAGTCTGATATCTCACTGGCTTGTTATCAGATATGATGACACTAATTATGGTATACAGCACATATGCACCACTTCATGCGCAACATAAGTACACAGGTTGACAGAGTTGTGGCTGGAAGCACATACACAGGGCCAATAATGACATGTTGCTGTGATAACCTCATACATTTCCTGTCGTAAAAGGGTTTGTTGCAACATATGTCCTATGAGGGATAAGAAGTAACTGTCATGGCTTTCACCATCTACAGACTGCAATCCTCACACTACTCTGCAGTCCACAGATAGATGCTCCATTGGTAACACATGAAACCAAAGGCACAACACACTGCCCTGTCTGCAGATGACCCTGCAGATGGTGATTCCTCATAAACATGGAACTGACATGGCAGGTATTGAGATATGTAGGACAGTCATATCCACACACACACTGTTAAACCAACAGTACTTCAAATGCAGTATAGCAGCACTTACAGTCTGTAGTCAGGTCAGGCACATCCCCCTCCTGTGTGTTGCCTTGTTTCCACAGTGTATGTTGTTAGAGGTAACTCCCCAATCCATCTGAGATGCTGTTTGCCAAATAACAGATCTAGTTACTGTTCACAGTGAATGGAAAGGGCCAACACCAACATGATGTTCCTAGATATTGGAGTGTAGTTCCATGCAATTGGCTATGGGAATGTTACCACAGCTTTTCCACATGCAATCAGCTAAGGGAGGGCTGCAATTCATGCAGAGACCATCAGTTGATCATGAGCATCACTTAAAATGCACATGCTGCTGCCAAGCAAAGCAGGTGTAGGTCTCTACATCCAACAGAGAGGGAGTGGGAGAGGCAGAGAGAAACAAAGACAAGTCAGGGAGTGGTGGGAGAGTAAAACCTAAGCATGTTTGTGTTACACACCTACCAGCACAGGGTATCAAACTCCTGATGACTATGTTTTGCTATTACAGTTCTATGCAGTTATTGAATGCACCACATGGTTTACCTGTTGTGGATCCCTCAGAACATATATGTGATGGTGACTGACATCTGCAACAGGGATACGGTAGCTATACGGTAGGTGACTTACATGTGCCTGTCCACATGAACAAGTGCCAGCCTCAACACAACTACACTCTCACAGGGACACACACACATTGGCACACTCGGCAGGGCCAGGAATACAACTCATCAGTAGTGGGATTGCCACAACACAGCACTGTGCAGGTATCACATGCACCACATGGGTCATACTGGGGTTGTATGGGCAAAGGGTATGGGGAGGTGTCTGACATCAGACAGCATTCTTCAGTAAGTCCATGGAGGTTGTAGGGAGTGTGGATGTGAACATATGCACCATAGAACACATACACAAACACACAGGTTGCCAGTACTGACATGCATGGGTGCATGTCTGCACGGCTGTTTGGTGGTCGACTGTGCCAGATGGCTGTACAAGTCTAGGCGATGGGTGTACCTTGGCATCAGGCCACATGACAATGGTCTGTATTGTGATTCAGGCTGTAGTGTCTGCATTTGCCCACACAGGTGAGTATTGTATCCCCCATCCAGTCACCTGGGTGACTATTGTGTGTGGCCAATGCTGTGCATCGCTTGCCATGTATGTGTCCCTTAGTCCATGACATGATGCTGTCTGGAATGTGCACACCTCCCACATGCATGTACAATGACATGTGGAACTGTACATGGGGTGTCTGGCCCATGTTGTGAACACAGATTATCATCAGATGTGCCAGTCTTGCCCACATGTGGTGGGAACTGGTAATGGGCAGCAGGTTTACCCTGCACCTAAATATTGATAGCATGCTAATGGCATCTGTCAATACAGGGCATGTTGTCAGGCATGGTATGCCATTTGTGGGTCACATGTGATGGCCCCACAGGTGTTTTAGATGTCCATTGGGGAACATGGGGAAGGTGCACTATCTGCATGTATATGCATATTGGACAGATGGACAGGGTGCCATGCCCTCTGTAGCCCACAGCTATCACCCCATAGTTACTATCAGTGGCCAATATGCAGTGTATTACCCCCATATTGGCTGTTGCCTAGGCATGCATTTGTGTATGAGACATGGATTGAGAGTGTGCTCTGGGTAATACTGAGGTTGCTAACTGTGATTGCCCGGCCTTGATGTCACATGTCTGTTTATGGCTTTGCACCCCAGCCTCTCAGCTATTTCACATATGTTATCCCTGTATGGTGGACATTGTGATATATAGTAGGGCCACCATATAAGAAATATGCAAAACCCACTCCACATTGGTCAAAGGTGTCGTACACTCACAGCCACCTCCACACAGGATATGTGTTACAGACACAAACACACATGTGCATACACCTGTCAAGTCTGGGAGTAAAACCACTATCTAACTAGCTCATTATACTACAGCACTACACAGTTATAGTACACGCAATAGAGATTAGTGGAGTATTCCTTCCCCAGAGGTGTATATCACATTGGATGACATCAGCAGGATTGCCAAAGTAGGACATTCAAATTGTAATGAGTGTGACTAGCCTAAAATACATTGCTCCCTATGCAGACAGTGACACATACACACATAAAACATCCACAAGCAACATGTGTGGATATAGAACCTCTAACAGGGGTCTATAGCACACTACAGCATAGTGCTGCTATAGGATGCACCATGGGGATTACTAGGGAGCTCTTTCCCTAAAGGTGCATATCACATTGGATGACATCAGCAGGATTGCCAAAGCAGACCCTTTGAAATGTATTGTGTGTGACTAGCCTAAACTGCATTGCTCCCTACACAGACAGTGAGACACACACAAAACATCCACAACCAACATGTGTGGCTATAGAACCCCTAACAAAGGTCTATATCATACTACAGCATGGAGCTGGTACAGGACACACCACAGGGATTAATAGAGAGTGCCTTCCCCAAAGGTGCATTTCACAATGAATGACATCAGCAGGATTGCCAAAGTAGGCCATTTGAAATGTACTGAGTGTTACTAGCCTATAGTACATTGCTCTGTACAGAAACATTGAAACACAAAGAAAACATCCAGAACTGTCATGGGTAGGGATAAAACCCTACCACAGTTCTATAGCACACTACAGCAGTATGCAGTTACAGGACGTGCTACAGAGATTACTAGGCTACAAACTTCCCAGAGGTGTATTTCTAGGTGGGTGACATCAGCAGCCTTGCCAAAGTTGAGTATATGAATTGTAAGTACCATAAAAAGCATCACTCTCTACACAGTCAGACATGAATACAAACACGCACCACGTCTGGGGTTAGAACTCCTACCTAACTACTTTAGCACACTATAGCAGTACACAGTTACAGGACACACTACTGAAATTACTGAGCTGCAACCTTCCCAGAGGTGTATTTCTAGTTGGGTAACATCAGCAGCCTTGCCAAAGTTGAGTATATGAATTGTAAGGTGTGTGAGTACCCTAAAAAGCACTGCTCTCTACACAGTCAAAGACAGCCAGACACACACTTGCCAAATCTGGGGTTAGAACTTCTACATAATTACTTTACCACACTACAGCAGTACGCAGTTACAGGATGCACTACTGAGATTACTGGGTATAACCTTCCCAGAGGAGTATTTCTAGGTGGGTGACATCAGCAGCCCTGCCAAAGTTGAGTATATGAATTGTAAGGAGTGTGAGTACCCTAAAAAGCATTGCTCTTTACACAGTCAGACACACACTCACAGTTGTCAAGTCTGGCGTTAGAACTCTTACCTAACTAATTTATCATACTACAGCAGTA
The DNA here is from genome assembly GCF_019279795.1 of Protopterus annectens. NCBI lineage: Eukaryota > Metazoa > Chordata > Ceratodontiformes > Protopteridae > Protopterus > Protopterus annectens. Next base: position 1,197,406,592 of record NC_056728.1, read on the forward strand.
CCCAGTTATGGGACGCACCATGAAGATTACTGGGCTAAAGCTCTCCCAAAGGTGTATTTCACATTGGATGACCTCAGCAGGCTTGTCATAGTAGGGCTATGGGGCGGGCGGTGTGTGCATGGGCCATAACCCATTCATCTAGGGGTGACATGCCACATGCGGGCACACACGTGGTCATATGTCACAGGTAAGTGTATACAGCTGCTAGATAACTACTTCCTAGTGCAGTCATGTTGCACAGCTGGCACGTGCATCACATAGTCTGTAATGCTGACAGATACTGGTGGCTAATATCTGCAGTGAGTGACATCAGCACCTCATGTGTTTGTGGCCCTTTGGCTGTGTGCTGGGTGGGATAGGCCCAGATGGCACCTTGTCACAGTCACCCTCTTCCACACATCAATGTACATCTACCTTTGGCTTATTATAGTGTGTTGTCCTGACATATATGTCTGTATTCCTACCCACTGTGTGCGCAAGGCATGAGTGGTGCATACTGACAAGTGTCTGAACTAACAACTGCAACTGCCAGATATGTCTGGTCCACTGGTGTTTGCAGTCATGGCTTTCATGTGTTTAAGTGTGTGAGCATGTCCAGTATGGCCATCTGTATTGGAATTTGTGAATCGTGTCCAGGTAGTTTGTGCTGCAGTGCTGAATTTTGTGTTGTACACCAACAGACAGCATGCTGTCTCTGCAGGGTATCCTTTGATCATTTGGCTTTGACTGTTACTACATTTCTGCATAGCAGGGAGGGCACACCTGACTGTTTCTACATTTCTACACAGGAGTGGGGGGCACACCTGACTGGTATTACCTTGCTATGTAGGATGGGGGGCACATCTGACTATTTCAACATTTCTACACAGGGTTGGGGGGGCACACCTGACTGTTATGATATTACTATGTAGGATGTGGGGGGCACACGTGAAACTTGTACACATTTGCTATGACTGCACAGGTACTCCATTTCATTCAGTATTGCTAACTATCATGCTGACTAGAGGCATACCAATGTACTACAGATCATGGCTTTGGTTGCCCTACATATTATTGTATGACTTCCTACCCTTCAGAACTAACATCCCACTGCCTGCCCTGCTGTGGTCTGTCTGTGTAGGCCTGGGGGGAGGTTAACCATAGCCATCATTCTGAAGCCATGACACAATCTCTGTTTGGGTTTGGCCACACCTGTCCTGCTGGCTGAGACTGTTGTTGGGTATGTGAACCATCCTGACTGGCATGTGTGGTTCATATGGATACACATGTCACTCAGCACATTTCCGCCAGTGTGTTTTGTCACCCTGTGTAGTACTGGCTACTATGGTGACTCTAGTATGTGTTACAGATGTCATGGTGCCACTATGGGTGTCTACTGTCTGCTGCCATAACATTCAGCCACCCAATTCTCTTGCATGATCACATCCATACCATAGCTACAGGTAATAACACATTCTACTCCATTTGGCAATTGGTAAGTTGATTGACTTACCTTGAGGGTGTGCCAGACTTGCGGATGGTGCTGGAGAGCTCCTTATGTCAGATGCACATAGTACACTCCCTATACATGGTTGAGCACAGGTAGTGTCATATTTGGCATCCCTTTTACTGTATGTACAAGTCAGAGAGAGGTGTCATTCCCTGGGTCCCTACTGTGTCAGTGCATGTGGTATGTGTTACCTCTTTGCCAAGGCCAGGGCATACTGGGCACACCTCCTTCTTCCTACTGGGCAGGCTCAGGTTGTCCCTCCTCAGGGTCACTATGTGCTTGTGCAGACCTTGGCATTGGTGGGGGGCTGTGTGGCCCTACCCCATGCTGTTCCTGCTGCAGCTGTTTCCACAGGATCATATTGTGTAGCATAGCACATACCATAACAATTTGGGTACATGTTGCTGGTGAATACTGCAAGGCTCCACCGGATGTGTCCAGACACTGGAACCGTGACCTGCGCATCCCAAACACACCCTCTTTTATATGTCTGGCATGTGCGTGTGCCTCATTATGGCTTTGATGTTCAGATGTGTGTGCATTTCTGATGGGTGTCATCAGCCATGGCTCCAGTGTGTACCCAACATCTCCCACTAGGTAACCGTAGGGGATGTCCCCATTGACAATCTCTGGTACAGCTGCATCAGATGCCATATGTGGGAATTGTAATAGCTTCCAGGGCAGCCAGCACACACATTCATTATTATACCCGGGGTATCACAAATGACCTGGCAGTCGATGGAGGGGATGCCGCTGCAGTTGATGTAGGCCCTACCCTGCTCACTGGGTGGTGTTTTGATGCATATGTGCGTGCAGTCTATAGCACCCACTACCCTGGGGTATTCTGCTATTTGGTGGAAGAGATGCATATTGAGGGTCAACACCTCACGGGTGTTGAGGAAATATACATGCTCACTGGCATGTGCTGACATGGCATCCAGGAATTGGTGGAATACTCTGAATGCTGATGCCTGGGAGATTCCCATGATATCCCCAGTTGTGCTTTGGGAGGTACCTGTGGCTAGTATACCTAGGCCTACACATACCTTGGTATCCACTGTGATGGGTTCTCCTCGTCAGTTTGGTGTGTCAGGTGTGGCCGGCACAGCTCAACAATTTGCTGTAGGAGATCTCTGTCCACCCTATAGCGCTACACTCTCTCCAGCTCATGTAGCCCCTGGTAGGTTACTCTGGGTCTGTACATTCTCCATCTCCTCACTGTGGGTTGTTCGACAGCATTCACATTCTCACCAGCCTCAGCCTATTGCATATGTTGTTCTATGTTGCCTGCTGCAGCCCTTCTCATTTTGTAGGTTTGTTTGTTAAAATTTCCTCACTTGTATACACCGGTGGTGTAGAGTGTGGGAAAAACCAGAGGGGAAGGTGTTTGCATAGTTTATAGTAGTGTTCTGGGCTGGGTTGGTCTGCTGTCTGTGTAATTGGCTGATTCTGTTACATTTCATCTACCAGCTATGCTAATTCTCCTTGAATACCTTCCTACTGCTGTTTTTCCTTCCCATTGCCTCCCTGTTTAAGCCCGTGTGCAAGCCGCGCAAACAGAGTGCTCAAATGTGCATACTGCTCCTATTTCCTGGTTTAACTTCTTTTTTCTTCCTGTAAAACCATGCACACCCACTTACACTTTGCAAAGAGTGCTAGGCAGGTTTAGACACACCCCCTAGATTTGCTGTGCTAAGCTAGGAGCAAACCCGAGCTACAGGGCTCCAATCTGCTTACAGTATGCCTGACACACACCCCATAATATCACCTACCTCCTAGGCTTGCACCCATCTATTCATACTTTTACACTGTTGGGACCTGACTCACATGCTGGGGAAAACTGGGATTCACTATCCTTCCCCTCATTTGCATAGGATTGCCTGCTAATGCATAGTTACATGTGTCACACTGTGCCTCCCCCTTTAGCAACCACTACTCACTGGCCAGGTTGTCTTCTGCCTGCTTTTGACTTGCATGGCAGAATACTGATTTTAGTTAGAATGCTTATTTTAGGTATATTTTCTTACCCCCACCCCCCCACCCATGATCCCATTTGCGCCACTGCCCTATGCTTAAACAGCCAAGATCAGCTAAAAAAAATAAAAGTAGATTTTTTTTTTTTTTTTGTATAGTTTTCAATGCCAATGGCCTTATACTTGGCCATTGACATGCATCATTAATGATATGCAGCCTTTATTTGGAGCTGTCATGGCTCCGTTTTGGATTTTGCAGAAATGTACTCGGTTACTAACTGAGTACATTTCTACAGATAGCACTAGTCTTGCACAGACTGTTGCAAGCTTCCTGGATTGCAAAGTCACCTCATTTGCATGGATTTTACCTGCAAATGGGGTGATTTGCATACCAGGGCTTAGTCCGTGCAAGATTAGTGCAGGAGCGCTTGTGCATGCCCCTGCAGGCTGTTCCTGGATCGCATGTCAGACATATTGCCTGTGTGGTAAGTCATTCAAAGTCATCACAAACTTGGTTGCAAGTGTATTCTGTCTGACACACCCTATGTGAGTGTAGATCAAAGTAATAGAGGTACTAAACAATTAATTTGTAAAAACTCTGACTGACACAAACTAGAAATAAAACAAAAAAAAAAAACTCATCACAAAGGCGAAGAGAGTTCACTGCACTGTATATGTTAAAAATCCAACTTTATTACATGCAGATACTCATAACTGCTTTCATCCACTCATCTATGTGTGAATTTCATCAGATAAAACAGCAAACAATAAACTCTGCATTTAAATTTCTGTGGTTTAAAACACACGACTTTAAAACAGAAGTTACATCACAGATTATAACCCCCTACCATAAAACATAATTACAATTTTAAATCACTGGTGTTTTTTTTTTTGTTTTAAACAATTATGTTGTCTTACACTAATACTAATGAGCCACAGCTGAAAGACATTAGCTACTCACACTTCTCAGTACTTATGATTGTACTGCAAGGCATGTGCATGGCACTGTGTAGGTCCTCACACCATATTTGTTTGCCCAGCACTTTGAGCAGACTGAGTGATTCAGGAAAGATAATGAACTGACAGCTGATTTATTTATTCACCATGTCAGAAGGATTAATTTACACTATATAAGCCAACCTATGGCTAAGAAACTTGTATGATAGTAGGGAAGACTGGTTGGATTCAGCAACTTAAGATACTGCTGTTTGACTAAGTTAAAGTTTTGGTGAACTTTAAAGCCTGTTAAGGTATGTCATGCTATTTACAGCTAATAGTTACATAGTTTTAATGTTATTATTGCTTTCCTACAAAACTGAGTGATGTCAAGACTTAGCCAATTTGTGTTGGTATAGAAGGTATAATAGTTGATATTGCAATGAATCCTCATCTAATGTTGCATGGGTTTATAGTAACATTTCTCTGAGGATGTGAACACATTGCAAACTTATACTAGAAATAGCAGTGTTAAATTGACATTTCAGAAAACATTCCATGGTGTGCTTGTTGTTTATGCCTGACATAAACAACTGTTATCCCATTAGATGGATTGCATCATTGACATTTATGTTTGCTGGGTAAGGTGAAGGGATGTTAATTTTGTAGGGGTGGTTTATTTCTATTACAAAACTGAATGCTGTTCATAATCTATGAATTTGTTTTTGCAAGAAAGGTTTAATAGTTGCTATTATTGTATTATATATAAAAGTTTTGTTCTGCCAACATGTCATCAGCATTGTTAAAAGACATCTGAAAATAGAAATGATTTTTTTTTTTGAAAAGTGTAATTTCATACGCTTACATTTTTGGTAATCGTATTATATAGTCTGGAGTAATACAATTATTTATTCTTATTTAGCTCTGATATTGTCAGAGTGTATGAGTCACAACTGCAGTGTCAGAGCAATTATATTACTTGTACTCACTTATATAATTGTTCTTAAAGTGTACCTTAATGACATTTTTCTTTGCACTTGCATCTAGTACTTTTCATTCATGGTTACATAGCATATGTGTGATCAATTTTTCTTGTATTTCTCTTATTGTTGTGTTTTATTGATATAATCACAGGTGAGCCTGCCACTGGCACTGTGGTGCTCCTATCACCTAATGTCAGAGTGTCGGTAGCCTCGGGCAATGATGGCAGTCATGAAGTCATGAATAGGCATAGTCTACAGTTTCAGAGGGTCAGTATGACACTAACATTGTGGATCCAACATCTCCTTTTCTTAGATGTTACACAGTCAGGATGGTTATGCATACTCATGATGTGGTGTCCTCTGAGACAGAGCAGATTGAAGGTAACACAGTTGGTCAGGATAGTGTGGTTACTCCAGATGCCGATCTGATGGAGTCTCCCACAGCCATCAAGGGGTGATGTACCACACAGGGGGTCTTTAGATGTGGTCAGAGGAGACATGTTTTCCTACCTCCCCCTAATGTGGGTGTGTTAATATGTGCCAATGTATGTCTAGGGCTGCCATGGAGGTAAAAGCAAGTTTCACCAGAGCCTTAGAAGAGACAGATAAATTACTGCATGTTGTGCATTCAGAAATGTGAGGCTGCCTGAACCAAGAGGGTGAGTTCTTGGATCAGATGAATGGCACACTGAATCATGTAGTGACTGTAATGGAATGTCTGCTGGCGGAGGGTCAGCATCCACTTGGTTGAAGAGCTTCTATATGCATAGGTGTTAACTGATATCACCAGCTAGATCTGACTCCCATATTAGCACTTCTTCCAATGCACCATCAGTGATAGAAGTGTCCACACCCAGACGTGGCAGACCAGGTGGTCATGAAAATAGTTGTGATGAGAGCTCATCTAGTATCATAGGTTCATAGGTTGGTACTAGGCTATTGGCCCTAGGGCCTATACAAGCCTAGCCATAACAATTCCATGGATATTAATTCCCACAATGTTTACTTCCCTGGACCCCTGTCTAGTAGGGTGACTGGCGTGATCCCCGGGGGTGAATTTCCTATCTCCTATCATTCATGTTAAGGTTACCACCCCAGCTTCTAGCCAATGTCATGGAACTTGCAGTGCAGCTCTTAGTTCTCATGGTTGGAGGTGGTGGCAATGAATTGAATTCAGTACCCTGCATGGCTCGTGCTTGTACAGGATGCCAGGCCATAGTACTAGTGCAAGTTGTTTGACTTTATTCCTGCAGACCCACACATGGTATACCTCATCTTGGCCATACCATCTCAAACACACCCACACCCATACATGCACACACACACACACACACACACACACACACACACACACACACACACACACACACACACACACGCACACACACACACACACACACACACACACACACACACACACACATATAACTCATTAATATTGACTTCTTTACATCTCTTGTTACTGGCCCTGACAATACATACTTGCTGTTAACCAGGTTTCTCATAAACATGCACACATGAGCACACACATGAGCACACACACACACACACACACACACACACACACACACACACACACACACACACACACACACACACACACACACACACACACACACACACACACACACACACACACACACACACACACACGTGCACACACACCACACACAACTTTCTTTGGTGTTACACTTGCCCTTCTGTAACCTCCTCCACCCTGTGCAATAATTGATGGTGACTGTATCCTTCCCTTTAAACATTGCTTTGTGACTTGGGGTCACCTGTGTCTGAAGTAAAATTTAGAGCTAATGCTTGCTTACTCAGATGCATGCTTTCATCAAAAGTATTTTACTGAGTTGCACGTTTGTTATTTTGCTCAAGTTCCACTGATTGTTATTTAGGTTGTGATGCTTCACTGTACTGTATTAGTATTATTAATGATACAGTCCTACTAGTTATGAAATACTGCATGCGCAGCACCTTGTGCAGATGATGCTGAGGCTGCCTTCATCACTGTCGGAGTCTGTCAGTTGGGCCACTTTTCTGCATGATGCACAGTACTGGGCTGGCCAAGCATATGGATTTTGTTAATACATGTTTGATTTATTACTCTGTAAAATGGCATATTCCTGATTTGTGTCTTACATATTAATGCTATATTTTCTGTTTCTTAGTGATGTGTTAAGTATGCTTGCTCATTTAGCTATATGGATGATTGTGAAATTAAAGTTAATATTGTGGGTGTTGTTTTGACATGGGCCTGCTTTGGCTTGATGTACAGTTTGTTTGCCATGAGCTGTGACAAGTCTTAGTATATACTTTTTAATAGAGTACTATTTGTATTGCACATATCAGTTATGAGTTACTACTAACATTTCTATAAAGTTGAGCAAATGTTCAATTTTAGTAAAGTCAAATACTTGTATGTGAGGGTAATAATTTTATCTCTTCTTAATAGGTTCATCACTAACTTTAATTAATGCTGCTGATACCAGTTGTCTCTTCTGTTCTGAGACTGACTCTGACTGAGACTTATAGAACACAACCAATACACAGGTAAGTGAAGGCTAATCATTTGGCAGGCATCCCTGTTACTACTAGTATGTGCTTAGCTTACGTTTACACTTAGTTTAGTGAGTGTGTGCACTATGCCCTACCTCTTCACCAGGGCCATAGCATCGTGTGCACATATTTGTCTGCTAGGATCATCTCAGCTCCTGGTTCTTCATTAGACTCCTTATCTTTGTCTGCTGTCCCTCCGGTGGTCCAAGAAATGTGATAGCTGACCTCGTTGTCCCTTTTACTACTGTTTCTTAATAATGATGTTATATAACATAGCACAGACTGTCAGTATTTTGAGTGAGGTGGCTGGGTGATTTTTCAGGCCACCTCCTGATGTATCTAGATACAGGAAACATGATTTGAGCTAGCCAGAAACAGGCTCTATAATATTTCTGTCTTGAACATGTACATCATTGTAACCTTGTTCACTGGAATTGTGTAGATTTCTGGTGGGTATCATGAGACAAGGTTCCAGTGCATAACTGGTATCTAACACTAAATGCCTTGTGGAAAGTTGCCCCAAGAAAACCTTACATATAGGTCACAGGTGAGCCATATGCTGGAGCAAGGAAAGTGCCAGAGTTACCTCCACACACATTATACGTGATGCCTTGGACATTACAGAACACCTGATATTTGATGGAGTGATATCCTTTTCTGTTGCTGTACCATCTTTTATGTTCACCAGCTGAAACTGTTATTTCAATGTGTGTGTGCAGTCAATGGTCCCCAGAACCTCAAGGAAATGTAATATGGCATAGAAATTCTATATGGTAATAGCTCTCTCCTCAGGAGTACATGGAAACCAGATATGCTCCCTGGCATATTGCAGTATTGCATTTAGAAAGCGTTCTAATATTTTTGAGGCTGGTGCCTGTGACACCCCTAATATATGTTCAGTTGGTCTCTACAAAGTGCTTGTAGCTGGTATATGCAATGCTACTCATACCTTAGTTTCTACTGGGATGGGTTCTCCATGATTTCCCAGTGGCCTCAGCTCAGGGTGGCAGGTGTTGACTATTTATTCTGAGGTATCCCTATCCACCCTGTAGCACTCTAATATTTCAGTATCATGAAGCCCATGATATGTCAAATGTGGTCTGAACACTCTTCTCCTTCTTGGCTAAGGTCTGCCAGAGGCAGTAGCATCACCAGCACTTTGTATTAAAGCCTGTTACACATACAGGTTAATGATAGCATTTGCAACTCCTAACATTTTTTTTCTAAGTGTGTCCCTGACTGTATTCCAAAGAGTATTGGAACTGAGACCAAAAGAGAGTTTGTAGGCACAGTTTTTAAACATTCCTGAATTGCCCCACCATGTTGAATTGCTTTATTAGCAAGTAATTCACCTACTTATTCCTTCATTAGCATAATCTGTCACTTACACTTGATTGACAGCTCAGAGTAATGTGCAGAGGTGTTTAATGAGCTAATCACAGCTTGTCTCTCATACTAGCTTAGTGCAAAGTGCAACCTTTCATGTATCATGGCCTATATCTTCTTCTAAGGGAATTCAAAGTGCAAAGATTGGATCTTTCTTCATCAATCTTATTTTTGCCAAAGTCTTGGATTATAATCTAGCACAGTAAAATAATTTGTACTTCTAGCATAGCTGACCCCCCCCCCCCCCGAACTGCCTGAACTAGAACATTTCATTGTCATAGCTTTATGAGACATCATAAATAGATAGCACTATAAATATCAACAAAAACTAGACATGTCAAATTGCAGTGTGCCACTTGTTCTAAACATATCATCTTACAGGAATTTTGATGCTGGTCTACCCTGCAGCTATACAAACTGTTCCTTGAATATTAAGATCAGCCACCTTATATTGGTCATCAGATCTGATTCAGTACCTGAAACCTTTTGCTTTCTGTCAATAATAGTGCTAGGGCTAGCTTTCAGGAGGGGTTGGGGTTATTCACCAGCCTTTAAATTACACCAGTTGCATTTTCAGACAGTGGCAGTATGGAAACCCAGCTATTTTTTTTAATCTGGCAAGCAATTTTACATTAATATGTGATAACAGAAAGAAATGGAAAATTTAAAACAACAGCATAACCTGAAATTAACCATGTGAAGATTTTAAAAACATGAGCCTACTGTTTGTGTTATCAAATATCAAGAGTGTTGATTCCATTCTAATGAATCGGTCTATATCAGAAGCCTCAGTCCCCTCTATCTGGAAAATATCTTGTGTCATACCCCTCCATAAAGGTGGTAACTCTACTGAGTTATCCAGTTATAGACCCATAGCTATCTTATCACCTCTGGCAAAAATAATGGAAAAATGCATCCATACACAGCAACTATACTTTCTAACCCAAAACAACCTTCTGGCTAACTCCCAGCATGGCATCAGGACATATCATAGTACCACCACAGCTCTCCTCACCTTCTCTAATGCTATAAACTATAACAGGAACAGCAACAAGTTATCTTCAGCCCTCTTCTTAGACCTGTCCAAGGCTTTTGACATGGTCAGTCACCATCTTCTCATCAACACCCTGGCAACAATGTTCCTAGGCAATCACTCTCACTGATGGTTTGAATCCTACCTGAATAATAGACTACAATCCATCTTATGGCAAAACAAACTCTCAAACCTCCTACCCATTACTCTAGGTGTCCCACAGGGGTCCATCTTGGGACCACTTCTGCTTTCTATTTTTATCAATGACCTCCACAAAGTCATCCCTAATGCCATTTACATTCAATACGCAGAAGACTCAATGTTGATCTGCACTGGCACCTCGCAAATAGAGCTGCTATCAATAACTCAGAGTACTTTCAACCTAGTCGAGAACTGGCTTGCCGCTTGCTGTCTTACTCTGAATCCTAATAAAACAAAAACTCCTACTTTTCACCCCCATGCATAAATCCCCGGCGTTATCTCTCTCCATCAAGGCCAATAACGGTACCATAATCACTCCAGATGCCCATACAAAACTGCTAGGAGTCATTATAGACAACAATCTTAAGTTTGAAGTGCACATCAACAAAACAATCAAAACCATTAACAGAAAACTGGGCTCACTATATAGGATAAAACCATTCCTCACCCCATATGCTAGGACTTCCATTGCCTGCTCCCATCTACTCTCTACACTCTACTATGCTTCCCCTTTACTGGCGAACCTAAATAAAACTGACCTTAACAAACTCTCAAGCTGCTATAACAACATAGCAAGATTTGCAACTGGTCTACCCTATAGAACACATCATTGTAAAAATCTAAATTATCTCTGATGGCTAGAGCTTCCCAGGCAGATTCAATATAATCAACTCATTGTGGCTCACACAGCACTTAACCAAACAGATAATACACCTGTCTTGAAAATAATCATTTATCCCCACTCCAACTCCAGATCACTCTGGTCATCCAATAGACTATCAGTGCAAACCATTAAATCCAACAACTCAGCTGGTGACTCCCTGTTCGCCAACTCTGCTGGCAAAATTTGGAATTCCCTTCCTGCTAGCATTAACCTACATACCACCCTATCTCAGTTTAAGAAAGCTCTCAAGGAGCACTTCAAGTCTCAAGATATGTCCCTGCTCCAAGCCTGACTAAACGTTCATGCATACTGGTTTACTAGTTCTATGCCTGTAAGTGGTACTCAATTATCTTTGTTAAGCTAGTTTAGAAGACGGTTAGACTGTATTAATCTAACTGGACTATAAAATGCATTATATTTGTAAAAATTCAACTAGACTGTAAAATGTGTTCTATATGTATAATGTTATGAAAACTCATGATCTATATCTACATTGTAATGATAGTATATGAAACCACCTTTGGAGCTTTTCTCCCCGGGCTTCCGGTGAAAATGGCCATGTATCCAGTTGGACTATCCCAGTCAACAAATGTAAAATAAAATAAAATAAACAAATAAATAAAATAAATGTAAAAGCCGGGTGTTGTACTATCCAGAATACAATACAAATAATTATGGAAGATTTTTTCAAGTCAAAGAAAAGTGAGGAATATGAGGGAACAATATGTAAGGCCTTTTTTGTTTGTTTGTTTGCTTGTTTGTTTGTTTGTTTGTTTGTTTGTTTGTGAAGATACCAAACTGGTTCAAAGGGGATGAAGATGAAAATTATAACATATGAAAGCATAGATAGAAAAAAGAAACGCTATAAAAAGAATGGATATTAAGGTGTACAACTGAAGTTATAGCAAATAACTGATAACTAAAGGGCCATATTTCTAACACTTAATAACAACAACGCAGAGTCCCTCAATTACATATGAATACTGCCTAAGCAGTATGTTAAACAGTCTTCTTAATTTACATGACAGGAGGAAGTATTGTCATCTTCTTAACGTAGTCATGGGACCAAAGATACACAGTGTGCACGGGCTGTGTGTCCTAAAGGAAAGTTACTGTGCACATACGTTACTATACTCATAATACAAAGTGAGACTCAAGCCATGCAATGCAAAGGAATGCAGTGTCCACTGGGCAGTTGCACAGCATGGCAACATAGAGGACAGACAAGTCCATATAAGGATATTGTAAGCATAAGTGACTGCAGTTCTATATTAATCTGTGGAAATGGATTTGCAAACTTGCTCCCTGTATAATAGGTGTACTACATAAGTTATGATAAGTGATAGCTACCCATTTCTACAGTACTGACCATTATACTTTCTGCAAAAGTATAAATGGAAAGATAGTGGGAAAGCGTCCACATACAAATGTTACACAGACCAGCATGGAAGCATAAGATGCCAAACATGCTGCTCTGTCTGAGGAAGTACTGAGATTTCCTACAACTTGGTAACAAGAGATACTCTAACAGAGCAAGGTAGATGTTCTTACTCACTGCTTCATGTAGATTGCTTATATGAGATATATGCCCGAACTTCATCACCTTGAGAGAGCACCTATTCTCTTTGAAAAATCTGTATCTCTGAATTAAACAATAGGATTAAACACAGATAAGAGTAACTGCTTGCTAAAAATAATGCTGACAAACAACTTTGTTTAAAAGCAACCATATACAGAGGCAGATTAAAATTCATTGGCAATAAAACTGTAGCCAAGGTGCCTGATGACCAATAAGTTTTAAGCTTATTTCCTCAGACATATAAACCAATAACAATTATAAAGAAATCTGTTTAATACAGAGGTATACAAATAATACAGGTAAGTCAATAATGATCAATTCTAATAAAGTAAATAAATTAAATGTGAAGGGGACTTTGATAACAGCACTGGATTGTCAGCATTCTGGTTTGTAAAAGGGATATATGCATATAAACCTGATGTTACCTAATGCACACATATCCCTAATCAGTAATACTGCAAACTGTAGTTTCTCTAATCTAATGTGTATGTAGAACTTGCAACTGCCACTTTATATTAGCCTAGTTTTATGAGGCGATTCACAGGGTTGCTATCTCCCCTTACTACAGTTTTGCAGATAACAGTTTACAGAAAGAGTGCATTACTATTGTGTTCTAATTAAATAAAGCATTTTAATGCTGCTACATTACTGTTACTGCTACATGATTTAAAAAAAAAAGAAGCAAACTAATTAGATGTCACTGTTGTTCATTGACAAGCTGCCAAGTGGTAAATCAGTCAATGAGCAGCAACTTTACAACTAGTGTAAAGTTTCTTCTTGCATTGTTTGTAGCATGGTCTGCCATTCTTAGCAATTGCCAAGAAACCAAGACAGAAAAAGATTTTAGAGCTTCATAGAAAGTAAATATGAGTAAAGAAAAAGATGTGGCAGAGATAACTCAAATGTTGGAAAGGAGCACTGGATATCAAGTTTTGGAAAGCTAAACATTTCCTGGAAATTCTCAGGGCAAATGAGGCAATCTGTAAGAGCTGTACTGAGAAGTTTAATAATACATCAATAAACAGCCTCAATTTGCATGAAAAAGAAATTTCAGGTGTCTTGTGTTTCGTTGTATTCTAGTCTACTTCCTGTTAAAAAAAAATAAACATTTAAGAAAATAATACTTACGTATTATCGCAACCAGATTTTCGCGATAATACTGGTTGCTTCCAGATGTGTACATTTTACCAGTACTGACTTGAAAATGTCACATTAACTGTTTTCTTTCACACTGAAATTTTTTTGAGGCAGGATTATCGATTAAACATGGAAAAAAAATATGTTTAACCACATGCTGGCCTGAAAACGAGTATGGGAATTAGCGTCTTTACTTACAACAGATAAGTTTGGCTTACATTCAGGAAGATGCGATTACAATTGCTGACAACTTTCTCTCCACACACACAGAAACAGTACAACAGCGAAAGAGAAATCCACATCTTTTTTAGCTGTAATCATTGAAACACAATCTCCGTTTGTCCGAGGAAAGCACTATCACAATTACAAGTAGCCAAAGCACCACTGTCAACTTCTCACATACCAAACTACCGTACATGTCAACATAATGCAATATCATCAGTTTGGCAAATCTTTTACTGTTATTGCAAGCTTCTATTCTTAAAAAAAAAAGTTTTCCTCCTTTCAAGTCTGTTTATAAATTTTTCTTAAATAGTCTACCAAAAAGCATTTCTCCAGGTCTCCCCATGTTTTTCTTTTCAGCATTCCACCTTGATAAGAGAAAAGCACTCCTTTCGACAGTAACATACATAGCAGCCCAGGAAATTAAACCGTGCATGTGTAAAGCACGCAAAACAGGAAGAAGGCTTTCACACATTGTTTTTTCTTCCTGAATGTAAGCTAAACCTATTTGTTGTAAGTAAAGTTGTAAAATAACAAGTGGCACTAATTACCACAGTCGTTTCCATGCCAGCATTCATATTACCGCAACAGCGAAAATCTGGTTGCGTTAATACGTAAGTACCGAAATTAATAAGATATTCATAGCAACACTTCATGCTGACTACTGTTTGAAAGACATTACTGTTCTAAAGTACATATCTTCAGAAATAATGTGATTGAAGACTATTATTTTTTACTGAGAATTTAAATCAGTGTCACAGTGGAACACTGCCTTGAGATTGAATTACTGAAAAAGGATGATCGACTGTGTTTCTTAGAAACACATAATAAAAAGTAACAACACTTCATCCGTTGAATAAGCATAAAAAGTGGAATTTATGTATGCAATAAATAGTTTACAGTAAACAGAACATTGTCTATGAACAAGCTGAATCTTGCCTTGTGTTTTGATTTAGAATTTGTGAGAATTATCATATGTGTCATTGACCTGCAGGTAACTACAACAAATTAGATTACTCATTTCAACGTCATTAACACATCCTGAATGCTATGTCTTGAATTCCAGGCATAATTTGTGTATACATTCTGAATTCTCATAGGAGACTGTGTCTACAGCAGCTCAAGCTGTATACTATTAGATGCAGCATGATTTTATATATTATAATGTTTGGAATTTTCTGTGGCTGACATGAAATAGTATACAGCATGTCTGCCCATGGGCCCTTCTTATCAGCATACTGAGGTATCTCAGCAAATGCAAAAACCAATTAAATCATTGTACTACAATGGTACATATAAAAAAGAAACTATACTATGAATTTGTTTCATTGTGATATTGATGCATATCTGTTATTTTTTAATCTAGACAGCTTATTGTATTCTGTCTGTCAATCACATTTGGAAATGAGATTTTCTTAAGTTGGTTAATCATTAAGATTATAATATTTGAAATGTAAATTAGCAGACATCTGCATGACAAGCAACTCTTGAGATATTTTGCAGATGGAAAATGAGAAGGAATGTTAGAAACTAAACCAGCAGAGATAAGAGAAAATGACAAAAGAAGAAATAAAGACTGATTATGCATAGCTATAAGTGATTTCAGTGTATCAACATTGCCCAAAGTGCTCCTGAAAAGGTCTGTACAGCAAAAGCTTTAAAAGAAGCCATCATATGTCATACTACCTATAAAGTATACCGTGACTGGACTTTACTTTTCATTCTGAACAATAAAAATAAAAATAACAATTACTTGTTAATGATGCATGTTTACCATTATTCTGTTTGCAGAAAAGTGAATACTTTTTGACTCACTATAAAAACATTTGTTAAAATTAGAAAAAATCTATGAGAGTGACAGAGATTATCCTGGAACAATGCATGCAACTGTCGCTTTTTCAAACATCTCTATTGAATTATCACTTGTTAGGCAAATTTACATTCATATAAAAGTAATCAAACTATGATTAACATAACAAATATTATACTTCACATATATTGCTATATATCATATAACCTAAGAAACATTACATACATTATTCAATTCCTGACCATTGTTCTCTTTTTTAAACAAAACACATCTTTATTAAATCATCACTTACTACATAGGCAATTACTGCGGTGGTGGTGCTGCGGTAGTGTTGTCGCCTCACAGTAGGACGTTGTCCTGTTCGATTCTCAGCTAAAGCGTCTTCTGTGTGGAGACATCTGTGAATGGGTGTACCTTCGTTGAAGGTTGTGCGTCAGAGCTGGCAACTCAGTATGTAAAAATCTACTGCCAATCATTAGCGGACCGGAGTTCCACTGTGGCGACCCCTAACCGGGAATAGCCGAAAGATAAAACAACAATGACACAACCTTAGTTGCAAGCATTTAACATCACAAACCATCTTGTTTTGGTGATAATTGAGCATTTTTGCAAAAACAATGTCTATTACTGTCCATTCTGGCCTTTAACTATGATGTAGTATGAAATGATTACTTTACATATTAAGTGTCTTCGAAAAATGAGATATTAAATTCATTCCTCTGCTGTTGTACTAATGTCATCCCATGACATGCAAAAGTTAAACATCTCATGGCACTCAGATTTTTTTTTTTTTAATAGTGGGCATTTCTCTAGCATTTCTAAAGTGTTTCTTATGTTGATTCAGGCATCTCATACTAGGACACCTAAGAGCTAATGTGCCTAAGCAGGCATTCCAAAATAAGAAATCACATTGATAAGAAGTTAGTATATTTATAATAAGATTGTTAATCTGTATTCTATAATTTAATGGCTGGACTAATAACTATCCTTTGCAGCAGTCCTTGAGATAAATGGAATAATAATTGACCATGTCATAGATTTATGCATAGCTCATCACATCATTTTAATGATAATTTTTTGGTTTCACTAACTTTTCTGCGGCGGTAAGCTGTCTTGAAATTTAATTCTAATAATAATAAAGAAGCTTTTATCTACATAAAGTACCATTCAGAAATTATGTAATATATGTTTATGTTATAGAAAATATAATCCCTTCTTATTATATGATTTAATTTGCATTGAGATATCTGTCTTTTTATAGTTTTATATTAAAACCGCAAACATTAAACACTGGCCACAGTATTTCCTGACATAAATTCACACTTGGTATACTAGATGGCATCAGCTATAATTTTGTTTTCTTATGGCTTCATTGAATGTGAACTGTTACCACTTGAAGTTTCAACATGCTTTACTGTTGTTACATTGTCAATCAAAGCTCTTAAAGATCTTTCACTTTAGAAATAATTTAAAGCTACCAGATATCATCATACAGATTACAATTATTTATCCCTGTTGTTTGCCTTCTTTCTCTTTTTATGTCTTATTAAAGGCAAAGATATCCAAGGCATTACATGCCATGATCCCCTTATCATGAGGAACATATCTGTTAAAACTATGTCAAAAATATCAAACTGCATTATAATGGCATTTTAAAGAGAAATAAGTTTTCTATGGACCTTTAGTAATATAGTGTATATATATATATATATATATATATATATATATATATATATATATATATATATATATATATATATATATATATATATATATATATTGTATTTACGTTGATGTGTTTTGAAGTATTATGAAAAGTGAAGAAGAAAAAATGCAGAGAAAAGTTTATGAAGTAGGAGTTGCCTCACACAGCAAACAAAAAAAAAGATAGGAAAACAGAGATAGTAGATCTGTATTCAGCAGTCAGTGAATGAAACTGCATATAACTCTTAAAAAACAGTATGTGTGTGTGTGCATGTGTGTGCGTGTGTGCGTGTGTGTGTGTGTGTGTGTGTGTGTGTGTGTGTGTGTGTGTGTGTGTGTGTGTGTGTGTGTGAGTGTGTGTGTGTGTGTGTGTGTGTGTATGTGTGTGTGTGTGTGTGTGTGTGTGTGTGTGTGTGTGTGTGTGTGTGTGTGTGTGTGTGTGTGTGTGTGTGTGTGTGTCTGTGTGTGTGTGTGTGTGTGTGTGTGTGTGTGTGTGTGTGTGTGTGTGTGTGTGTGTGTGTGTGTGTGTATGTGTGTGTGTGTGTGTGTGTGTGTGTGTGTGTGTGTGTGTGTGTGTGTGTGTGTGTGTATGTGTGTGTGTGTGTGTGTGTGTGTGTGTGCGCGCACGCGTGTGCATGTTGTGTGCGAGTGTGTGTGTGTGTGTGTGTGTGTGTGTGTGTGTGTGTGTGTGTGTGTGTGCATGTGCGTGTGACCTGGCCTGTATATTAGTCCTGAATACTATTGGTGCCACTTTAACTAACTGAATGCACAAGTCATACTTGTAAAATCCCAAATCAGCTGATGAAAAGAATCTAAGCTGTGTGAAGAACAGGTTAGACAAGATAGACAACATAATGGGAAATTTGGAGCAGAGTGCTGTTGGCCATTAAGTAGACTAAACTAAGACACAAAGTATAATGAAATCCACTAAGGATTTTAGAATATGATATTAATGGACCCCATACCATCAGTAATTGGCCTTTGAAAACAATGCCCTTTTGGGCATATTGATCAACTAAATTATGCAGCTGAGCATATATATGCTTTACAATGGCATATGTAACAAATACAATTACACCGTTCTTAATATAGACAGATTGTTTTAATAACAGTAAATTATATATATTATTTTTATTTTTTATTTTTGTTATATCGCTCAGTCTGTTCATTGCCTTTTTTTCTTTTAAAGTTATATTATATTGAAATGTCATGTAAGCTATGTAAGCTATGTGGGGCAGGCACAGAATTTATATAGCAATATTTCATGTGCAGACTTATGTGACATATCAATCATGCATTCATGCATGCCTCATGGTTTCATTGAATGTGGCCTGTTAACATAAATATACTAACATATATTTGGATGAGTGTCCTCACTTAACAATTTGAATTTAATTGTAACAATCTGGCTTCATTTACCAATATATTTTAAATTATAACAAGGTATATTCACATTACTAAGACAATCATAGGTTCATTGGTAGTTACGTGGCATGAAGTCACTGGGACTATCCTAGTTTCTCAATTGTCCCAGAACAGTATCAGGATAAATAACATGCTCGGAGTCTCACAGTAGGCAGAGGAAGGATGACAGAAACAAATCCTGGATGTCCGGAAGCACATCATTAAAGTTTATGGCATCTGGCCTCTGTGTTAATTTCCACACTATCTCCTGAAATCAAGATGTGTTTGGCTACTTCTTCAGTAACTTCCAGTGTCAGTTCCCAGATGGTTTGTATTTTATTCTATAAATGAATTACAAAAACAAATAATGTTAAATTAATGGTGAAGAAAGTGTATGAGATGAAGTTGCTTATGACCATTATAGTTAACAGATTTACAACAAAAGTAAAGGGGTTATTATACATTTAGAGACATTACATAATAGTTATAGATTAGGACATCATCAGCTTGGATGCTTGTAATAAATATTTGCATTTTTTTCCTGTCTTACAGGTTCCTTCATGCCTTTTTCTGTTCAGTCAAACTAGAACTGGCATGCGTGAAAATATGGTTTGTTGTCAATCCATTGAAAGCATTATATTACAGATGAACAGAAACAAAAGCAGACTTTAACTGCAAATAAAAGTTTCTTAATACACCTAGTGCACATTTTCCTGTATTCTGAAATAGCAGATTCTGCATAGCAAAATAGATTTCCTTTCACTAGTTAAAAGAAGTGCCATGTTTGTTCCATAGTCTCTGGAACTCAGTCTTTATTAGTTCTCAGCTGTCAAGGTTTTTGCAGAATGTCTAGATTTATGCTTTATATTTTTGTCTGTTCCCCATAAAATTTGTAGTTTTCTGACAAATTACTGATGATTGGAAACACTAAATAATGACATACATTTCAGTTTTATATTTCATATCTTTCAGAAAACAATTTACTATTAGAAGTCCTGTTAATCTAGCAACTTTCTACAATTATAAGAGCAATATGTAAAATCTGTCTTTATTTTTGGACATTTTCCCCCCATTACTTTAGACATTGTCCAGATATCTTGCAGTAAGAGGTTGAGAGGTATATCTATTACTGACACTGATAACTCTTTAGAAAGGGTGTCACAATTATTCAACACTCTGTCTATGAATACATTTAATTTTGTATAGCTCAGCTTTCTACTTTGTATCTTCAGATTGTGTTGCATGGTTTTCATATATTGTTTTATCAACAGTTTAAAGTTTAGTCTTCATAGGTTGTCTTCAGGTATTTAAGCATCTCTGCTATCTACACATCCTCTCTTTTCTCCATTATTGAAAACAATTAAGTACTGCAAGCTCTTATTATATAACTTCTGATAATGATCAGACATCATTTTTATTCCTCTTCACTCATTCCTTGATCCTATGTTCTCAACAAAATGAGGTCTTAAGAAATGCAAGTAGTTGCCTGTATAAAGGCACAATGACTTCACCCCGGATTCACGAATCCTCCGTGTAAGACTTAATAAGTCTTACTCGGAGGCTGCAGTTGAACGGTATGACGTCAGCGTGCCATGAATATGCATGAGGGCACGCTGACTCAACTGTAAGTCTTACATGGACCATGTTAGAAAGCAGGGGGCATGTTGGACTGTTGAGCAGTCTAAATGTCCACGCCCCTGCAAGTGTTTCAAAAGTAAAAAAAGCACACACACAAGAGCGAGTCCGCTCAAATGTCCCTGCACCCAACACTACACTCCCTGATATTGTAAACCCCTATCATAGTTCTAAAACGCAAAATATTAAATATATTTTTTTAAATCCCAAAATAGCTGCCCGTATTTGCTCGTGTGTGCGTGGATGTGCCCATTGCTTAGCTGCAGTTAGCAATTCAGACATGGAAGAGCATAAGAAAGAATGTTTATGCAAATCACACCAAATAGCAATAGCATAATGGTAGAGCATTCACACAAAGAAGAGGCATTCACAGTTCGAGTCCCACCACTCCCCTTCGTATTTATGTTTTAAATCAGTATTTGAAATAATACCTGACAAACATGTTTAAACATTACTAAAAAGCAGTGAAATGGCCAATGTATCAGTGAAGAAAGTAAATATTTTAATGGATCCTGATATAAAATTGCCTGCACAGTAGAGTTGCCCGTAGTTTAATAGCACTTTACCTAGTGCAATAGAGGTGCCCACAGTTTAACAGTGCTTTACCCAGCACAATAGAGTTGCCAATAGTTCAATGGCACTTTACCTAGCGCAATGTGTTTGCGCGGACGTGCGCGCCACGCCAACCAGGGCACCGAGGAAGAACGTAGAGCAAAGTTGTTTAAATGCAGCCACACCCCCTAGCCTGTCTGGACAGTATGAAAATAAAATGAATGACAAGGATCGAACCCAGGACTCTGTGCATCATAAGCAAAGTACAGAACAACTAAGCCATGACAACATAAGGGAAACATCCACTGTTAACATTTATATACTTACAAATGATAGTTTAACCATTACTAAGCAGGTCTGCAGTCAGCCGAGAATTTTACAAAATGGCCAATCACAAAAAAGTGTGGGAAATGCAGCATATTTAAGCCCCACAGGCAGGAATACATGCCATAACTGATTGTAGCTCACATCTGCAGTTAAAATGTCTGGTGTCAGAGAGGGAACACGCTTCCGAGCGCAGCATTGGGGCATCGAGGAGTCCAAATACATGGTTTGGCTCCTTGTCCACTGTCATGAGACAAGACTCCTGCAGGGCCAGTTCCAAGGGATGGAGTACAAGGCAGAGGCTTGGAACTGGTTAGCTCCTGACCTCACCAGTGCCACAGGCGTTCCTCAGACTGGTGAGCAGGTCTGTCACCACCATGCAGACCTGAAGAGACGAAAGCAGGACCACCCGAACCAGTGGATACAGGAGGCCCGTGGGATGCGGGATGCCTCACAACTGAGTATGTAGCCATGGAATGCAATATGTAAGAATTGATAATGGAGTATGTATAACGGATAGGTATATCTCAATATCCCCTCATTTACTTTACAGCTGCAGGTGACCATGCTATGAATCAGCAAGCCTATGCTGATAGGCTGCTAAGGCTGCACCACCAGGCAGGTTAGTGATTATTCTGCATGTATTGTTATATAAAATATGGGAGAGAGCATGAAAGAAAGTGTTGTAGTCCAATAATACAGCCATGAAATTGCCTGAATAAGTCCTCTGCATGTACTGTCAGATAAAAACGTCAGAGAGGCAAAAAAAGAGTGTAGTAACCCATTAAGAAAGGTAACATATGTCTGGAATAATATGTCTGCAGGCACTGTCATATAAAATAAGTGAGTGAGCCTGAAAAAAGAGTGTTCTAACCTATTAATAAAGGTATAATATGTCTTGAACATGTCTACCATATACACCGTTAAAACAAATAAAGGAGTGAGCCTGTGGAAAAGTGTGTAATGTCACTAATAAAGGTCTAAAACCCAGAGTGTGTCTGTGTCACAGAGTCTGAAATGTTGTTGTACCCTTGCATTATACAAACAGTAATGTTTGAAAAGGTACTGGCAACCCAGAGTTGTGCAGTCCCATATAAAGTGGGTGATGGAAGTGCTAGTAGCTGTGAAACATGGTATACAGTCCACAACAGTCAGTTACTGGCTGGCATGAATAACTAAAGCTGGCACATGTGTAGCATGTTATATTTTCCCCAAAAATGTGAGTGTATGTCAAGAAATGCAGGGTTCTGTGTAAATCGAAGTGAAAATGTCATGTGAAAACATCCCAGATATGCAAATAAAGAAATATAAATGCAATCAAGAAATATGTAGCAGTAACATCTGCATCCTGGACAGTTAGTATGTCAGATATAGGTCAGGCATATATTGAACTAGCCAAACCCATTACACAACCTAATGTATGGTGGCAAGTGTAATAATACATGTAGGGGATATACACTTGCAGTCACTAGGAATGTAGTGTAGACAAAAAGGTAATTAAAATATGTTAACAAAGGTATTTTCTACACCCTACTGTATGTGCATAAACCATGCAATTCCACACCTCAATGGATATGTGTAATCTTACATATTTGTTGGGACATATGTCCTACTGTTCTATAAATATTTGCATTCATGTTGATGCATGTGCCCTGTTTGAACACCACAATCATGGTGGCCTGTTGCTACCAAACATCCCTGCATGCTGTTGGAATAACCACTGCGGTTCAATATATGCATGTGTTATGCTTGCTGTTCAACTGTTGTACCCTTGGTGTGTTGGGTTAATGGGAATATTATTGCATGCTGTTACAACTAATCTGGAATGCTGTTGTGATTATGTTGTAATTAAACACACCTAATCACAGAGCGTATGGGAAGGCCGGTCCCAGCGGACCCACCTGTCCCTCCTCAGCCGGCGAGTGCACCTGGCACCAGCAGGCCCGGTGCCCAGCCTGGGCTCCTCACCTCCGTTGGTCCTGTGCCACCTTCGGGTGGAAGCGCTGCAGGGGATGGGGCTTGTCCCCCCCCCCGTGCAAGCATGGGCGGAGAAGGGCCACCTGTCACCCTTCGAAGGGTCCAGGCTGTGGTGCGTAGGGAGATCCAGCGTACAGTCTCTGATCCCCTATGCCAGCTTGAGGCGAGAGTGGCGCGTCTCATGGGTGAGCCTGCCCATCCTACGCAGCCCCCAGCACAGTCACCCTCGGGGCTGTGAAGGTTCAGTGGTGACTGCCCATGGGTGGGGATCTCAGTTCCACTGTTACCATCTGTGGGCTCATGGGCTTGCGATTTCCAAACATCTGACCCCGTCAATTGTGTTCACCCACCCCATGGGTCATACACCGCCCCTGTATGCGTCTTGTCTGTCTTGTCTGTTTACCCTCCCAACCTACCTCCTCGGACATACCTACTTCCTCTAACTCACTTCCCACTCCCACCTAAAAAAAAAAAAAAAAAAAGCAATCTGTACCCACAAAAAAATTACGCCCCATACATAGCTGCCCATTTCACACACATGTCCATCAGACAAACATATAAGCTGATAATTAGAATTGGCAGTACAACATATTTTGTTGTCCTCACCCCTCTCCTAGGGGTGGAAGGTTTCAAATTTCACTCCAAATTCATTGCATATGCACAGCTGTTGCTGTTAAAGAAATGGGCAGCTATGGACCTTCCCTACACCCGTCCTGCACATCCCGAGCTTGTTTACCTACTGTCTGCCCCTCTCTGTGCCCCCTTTTTCACCACTTTCCTATCTCCCCATTTTCTTTTCTTTAAAAGAAATTAGCGCGGGGGTTAGTGGGAGTAAGCACTTTTAAGTGGTAGTAAGCGGGTTTAAGCAAGTGTGTGCATGTGTGCACTTAGCTTAGTATTGCTAAGCATCTCGCAAACCCACGCAAACCCGCTTACAACTGCTTAAAAGTGCCTTAGTCACTGTATGGCAGGGCCCTTGTACTGCTCAGCAGCAAAATAAAATACCCCTGTCAGTCTCGAACCCCACACCTTGAATTCACCAGTCTGTATGAAGTACCACTAAGCCACAGCAAATATACAATAACTTGGTGCTGTAAGAAATATATCATGCATTACAATGAGTGAATGTAAAGGGAAAATAGGAAAGTAATCGGAACACATTGCAATAACTACTGTTGTATGCCAGTTAATTCTCTAATTCGAAAAGAAAGTACATACACTCATGTATCCAGTGTTAGCATTAGGAGGTGTGAGTAAACCTACTCACTGTGAAGAGTGCACTGGAAGAAGCAACAGTCAGGTTTCAGTACAACATGCATATCACTGGCTACAACCCTAGCTTCAGATATGAGACATATACCAACCTTCTGACTGAGACAACAGTGTCCACAGAAAACAGGCATGGGCCCCACCTTGCACAACTGAAAAGGCTATGCCTACCTAACCTAGCATTTTATAGCAGTGTCCTGCAATAACAGTGAGTACTGCAATTACCACACAGCAGGCTGCATGCAATTACTAAATGGTGGGCAACAATTGCTGCAGAGGCCATCACATGCACGTGTGCAGATACCTAGAAAAAAAGCCTGTACTTGCTGTCCACCCATGCAATAATATCATTGCACCAACTGAGAGAGAGAGAGAGCGAGAGAGACAGACAGACAGACAGATGGGGACAAACAGGCTGTAAGAGACAGACACTGAAAAGAAAGACCAACACACAGAGGAAACTGAAACCAAAAAAAAAAAAAAAAAAAGCAACAGCTACAACAGACGGACGTGAAGAATACAAAGGTAAGGTATGTAACAGATATGTATTTGCTGGCATCTGAATGATGTGTCTGAAGGGTACTCTACATACTGTGAATCATCCATATGTGGCAGCAGTCCATATCTATATGTATATGCACATGTGCATAGGGCAAGGGACATACTGCAACTGTTAGTGAAGGCTGGACATATATATGTTGTTGAAGGTTGCTATGTGCACATATGTATGTAGGTTGTAGTGTGTGGCATTGCAGATAGCAAGCAGTGCCGGTATATGTCATGTGGTGGTTAAACGCTGTGGGACTGAGCTACAGGCAGTGAGGCCTGCTACAGCTATATGGCCTGAAGACAACAAAATGCATTCTGCACAACACTGTGCAATATTATTACGTAACCGTATGTCTCACAACTGTTGCATAATTGACATCCCCACCATGAGAGGTAGGCAGTATGTGTGCCTATATGTGCATCTATATGTACAAGACTGGATGTATACATGTATGTGTGCATATATATATATATATATATATATATATATATATATTTATATATATATATATATATATATATATATATATATATATATATATATATATATATATATATATATATATATAGAGAGAGAGAGAGAGAGAGAGAGATTTATATAGATATATTGATATATAGCTATATATATATACATATATATATATATATATATATATATATATATATATATATATATATATATATATATATATATATATATATATATATATATATAGATATATATGGATATATCTAGATATATATAGATATATTTAGACATATATGGATATGTATAGATATGTATAGATATCTATAGCTATGTATAGATATGTATAGATATGTATAGATATATATATATATATATATATATATATATATATATATATATATATATATATATAAAGAGAGAGAGAGGGGGAGACACAGGGTCAGACGTACTGCATCAGGTGCCTGTTGACCAAGGCATGTACTGAACCCCACTGTTGGTACTGCAGTGCCATACCCCATTCCAAAACACTTTACCCAGTAACTACCACATAGGTGGTAGCCTGCCTAACACTGAAGGTGTCAGAAGGGAACATGAAACACAGGTGGACAGTAGCCTCCCCGTTGATAATCACAGTGCCACACTAGTCTTGTAATCTGTCTACGTGGTACGTGTCATCACAAAAGGTGTGTCATCTAGGGAAATATAGTTCAGTGTTCCCCTCTACTCATCACAATGCCCCATGTGGTATGTACCTCACATGACAACTACAGCAAGTGGAAAGGCCACCGACATACCTCACAAAGAGTAATACTGCCCTCAAACACATGCCCTATGCAGACTGACTCACAAAACCACAGCTAGAGTGCGTTACATATCGCCCACCCAGAGGTTACCTCTGCCGGGCATATAGAGGTATGTCACACCCATAGCAGTCGGCCAACCACAATGTCAACACCTCACAATCCCTCCGGGCTACATGACCTAGGGCCCTAATCCTCACCATCTCACTAAACAGCACATGCTGGAGGTACAGGTTCCTATCCACAAATATGCCATACTCTGGACTAAACCACCCAGCATTAACAAACAAGGCTCCTCATTAGCAGATGTCATACATAATCCCTGATGATTGTTTGGGAGATAGGTAATATGCCCTGGGAGTCACCTCTGTGTATCCAGTTGACAGAAGCAAGTGAAATCTCATTACAAGTGTGTCAATGGCCAGGGTAGCATATGGCTAGGCTGCTCTAGGCCCTAGGGCCAATAGTGTATTACCTACCTATGACACAATGCACACACACATGTACTCAGTGCAATACCTGCTATGTGAGGTGGAATGAGTGTGACAGTGAATGTGTGCAAGGTCTGTAAAGGTGTGATAGCTTAGTGTGAGGTTGTTTCTGTCATGGTAGTTTGTGTCCTAGGTGTGAGGCCAGAGAAAGATGGGTCAGTTATTGGGATGCAGACATAGTAGGATGGCATATGTTGTGATGTAGTTCCTTGTGTACGACTGGTGTGTCCCTTTGTAGGCTGAAGCAATACATGTATGCTCAGTAAGTGGTACTGCTGGTGAATCCAGCTCACATATGAACTGTTGTGCTACCTGAAGCTGTAGGCCTAAACAGCACAGTATTGTGTATGTTCTCATTCCCTGGTAACACCGTCTTTTGTGTTTCCTGTAGTCTGCACAGATTACATACCTCAGGCATAGGCATCTGTAAGTAGGGGCACACAGTACTGTAAGGTACACAGGTAATGCTCATCTGTGTCGGCATACATTTGTATATTGTATGTATGTCTGATGTGTGTGTAATGATGCCTGTACCATGCCCACAATCATATGTGTGTTACATGGTATGTATGTGTACCTAGCAACATGTATACTGTGTTACAGCAGTATGCCAGCTATATTAATAACCGTGCACATATGTTAGGTAGGGGTATGGCATCAACGACTAGGGTGGTTTACTGGTAATACTGTAAATGTACTTTACATTCAATGCATTGGATGACATATGTCTTCATGCATTAGCTTGATATATACCCCCGTGGCGAGGTTGTGCATTGTATCCCAAACAGTGTGCTGAGTACCGGTGTATACTGGTCTGTTATATGGAGTGTGGCAGGCACTATCAGCCAGTTGTGGGCTTAGCACTGATATGTGGTATTGAATGTGTGTATCCTCTGACAGACAAACAGGTAATGTTAAGTAATTAATAATGTTAAGTGTGCCACATGACTTGCTCACACATATCGTTTAATTGTCTTCCAGGGTTATGGCTCATCAACGCAATCCATCATATACAGCTGCGGAGTAACAGGAAATACATAACAGCCTGGTGCAGCACTATACACTGCTGTTTTCCAGGGCCAGCCAGCACCAGCATGAGCGTACTGCACTGTGGCAAGACCTTGTTCATCGGGTAAATGACATAGGCATGCATAACCGGACATATGAGCAGGTACAACATCACTGCAGTGATTTAATTAGACATGTCCGGCAGCGTGCATCTGATATCCATAGACAACAGCTTGCCACAGGTGGTGTGGCGGCCATACATCCCCCCCTCACCAGAGTGGAGGAACTGCTCCTAAGCATGGTGGCTCCTGGCCTACAGCAGCAACAGCATCACACATGTGTCATCATGGAGGCCGGAGCCACCCAGCATGATGACATGGAGAGCGCAGGTAATATGCCCTAGCTGTAGACTACTGTTACCTGTATTGCTAGAATATGCATATGTCAGATGTGTACTGTGTGTTCAGCAGTTGTGCTGCCCATTGTGTGCAATACAGATATTTGGAATAGTATCTGTACACCTGTGACTGTTGACTGTTGTTCTACTGTAGTTTAGCACACTCACAGTAGCAATGCCACAGTTGTGGCCACTGACAAACTGTGCCATATTCTTGTAGGTCCCTCTGGTGTGACAGTAGGGCAGACGACACATGCAGGTGAGTGTGTTAACACTTTAATATTGGTAATGACATGTGTATGTCATAGGTGAGGTGTAGGCTATGTACACGTAACACACCTACGCATAATGCATGTTGTGCATGTTTGCTGTGAGACATTAAACATCTCAGTTAAGTCAGTAGCTGCCTCAATCACATGCAATGCACAGAGCAGCAGACACATTTGTGGCAAAACTGTAGTGCACATTGGATATGCATAGTTGCTACAGCTGTACACAACAGAACACGTTTATCATACGCAGTACACAAAAACATGCTACATTTGGCATTACCACACACCCGCTGTAAGGTCACACTTCAGTATCCCACATGTCATGCACACACACATGATGTACCTCAGGGGTAGAGGCCTACCATGGGGCTGCGCAACACTCTTCAACACATAACACAGTCATGTTAGGCAATGCTCCCTATTGGGCACCTCACACACCCATGTACAAAGTGGCTGTGTAATTGTGAATGTAGCCACGGCACTGCAGTTCAGGTACAGCATGCTAAGTGGTGGTCTTGCACACATTAGTAGCTGTGAGTGACCACAAGATGCATGATGATGATGGCACAGGGTACTACACCCCATCCAATTACAGTGACCACAGTACTACTCAGGGCAATCATCGCTGTACACCTCAATTTTGTGTGTGTGCAAACATCTGTACCTATACACAATATGCATAGCATGTTGTGTGTGCTTACATATGCCAGTATACACCATATGCACAGCAGTCGCCATCCGAACAAAGTGTCACATATATGTCATGGAATGCTAGTGGGTGTATAGGTCACATGACACACATTGGGTATGTGTGGTGTTTAATGTTGCAGCTGTGTAGCATGCCATGCCATGGCTGGCACCAACATATCTGTAATATGTCCCACACTCACCATAACCACTGTACACTGGCCATGTCGAGCATTGGGATTCCTTCACATCAACATGCACCACTCATCCCATGTGCGTACATAGCATGCATGTGCTACACCTGTGCCCACTATTATCTGCTATGGACACAGACACTGTACTCAGACATGGAAAACTATGTGTCACACAGATGACACATGCAGCCATGGCATGTATACCTGTGAGTGATGGTGCACAGGGCATTGCAGAGCTGATGATACTTGCACAACAATGTTGTGTCCAGGTACACATTGTGTTTCAGGGTGTAGCCAATCACTGAACAACTATACAGTTGCATCAAAGCCATGTACACTTCCATGAAATAGGGGCATCTACACTTGCACTGCATGGTCTTGTGCAACACATATTCTGCATGCTGACACATGTGTGGTGACTGTTTGCCTTATGATACTGACACTCACCTCCACCCACTATAGAGTATGTGTTGGATTGCTGGTGTGTGTGTGTGTGTATGTGCTGTAGTGAGGAGTGTATATGTGTGCATGTGTTCATGTGTGCATGTGTGCATGTGTGCATGGGTTCATGTGTGCATGTGTTCATGTGTTCATGTGTGCATGTGTGCATGTGTGGATATGTGCATGTGTGCATGTGTGTATGTGTTCATGTGTGCATGTGTGCATGCATCATGTGCAGACTGCAAAGTGTGTTTCCTGTCTTCCTCTCACAGGTGCAGAGTTAGGGGTGGCCGAAAGCAGCAGGGAACCTGAAGCCACTGCCATGAATAGTGGTGATGATGAGACAGGTATTGTGATGGCACAGGAAGGTTTGACAGGGTATGTCATTGGTCTGCCAATCAACAGTACACAGCGTTCAACCCTATCTATGCACACACTCATACTGTCAGTACATCCCTCACCACCAATGGCCATAGGCGAGGGACAGCATGCAGTTGGCATTGACTGGGAGAGTGTGGTATCCATGGCACTTGCATCCCCTCACAGCAGCCATTACCAGATTCCTGGAACGGTACCAAATAGGTGGAGGTCCAGGGGTTCTCGGGGGAGCACTGCTGGTCATATTGCCCCTGGCAGACGTGCCCTCACAGGTCTTACAACATCCAGTATGTTCCAGGCTGTAATGCAGGCTCAGGCACGTATGGAATGGTACACCAGACAGGGACTTAGGGCGCAGAAGGCCCATTACACCGCTATCAATGACAGCATCCGTAACCTTGCCGGTGCCATCCGGAATTACACCAAGGTCATTGATAGACATTGGGGGAGACAGTAGCTGCCCTCCACAATATGTCTTCCATGAGCCATGACCGTGTGGGACGGTTGCGACGTCGACGCGGATGCATGCCAGCAACAGCAACAGTTGGCAGTGGTTGCAGACAGCCCACAGTTCACAGCCACTCCCGTAGTGGCAGTACCAGCCCCAGCCTTGCTGGGGCTGGCCTATCCATTGACTGTCCCAGTAGACCACGTGCACGTGGCTCTGGCCAGTCCCAGCAGGGACATGGGTCCAATCGTCATACCTCTACCTCTGATGACAGTACCCAGTCGGGGTTGGTACCCGATACTGTCTGTAGCACCCATGGCAGGCACAGGTACTGTGACCATGGCCGGAGATAGTGATCTGTACAGCCTAGCAGGTACAGTCTGTGGCTGTCCCACAAACTACCATATATGGCAGCCACATGGTGGTACTGTGCACATGCAGACACACACACATCAACCAAACAACTAGGGCTCACACTTACACACACACATTACATCAACATTGGCCCATGCTGTACTGTTGTCCCTCACACACACACACAGACACACACACACACACACACACACACACACACACACACACACACACACACAGACATGTCGATTGGATGGGTCAATGTCAGGCTCTGGCAAACAACAACACACCCTGTGCATATGATGATAGCTGTGTCGCCTCCTGTTATCTGTAACATTGATGCAGGGACAGGCTAACATGGTGCTGATTCACAGTGTGACATTATAGCAGTGCAGCAATATTAGCAAGTTGTCAACAGGAAAGTGTAATGACATCCTTGTAGGCATGTCTGAGCAGGCATTATGCATCACAGCTCTGATTGTCAATGTAGCATTGTTTACACCACTGTTAGGTCTGTGTATGTATTGTCCACCCATGTGCCACTTGGCTGAAGTGTACTGTGTTGCCAGCATGTGTTAGTGAGTGGACAGTACATGTGTGATGTGTGCAGTACAGATTAGCAAGTGTACATCTGTGAACATGGTGGGTGTGCACTGTCTGCATGTACGTGCATGGTGGACACATGGGACGTGTGGCATACCCTGTTGTACACATTGGTAACATCTCATAGTAACTTTCAATGGCCAGTATGCATTCTACTACAGTTATGTACTAACATGGGTCCACATGTGTGTATGACATGGGTTGACACTATGCTGTGGGTGATACTGTTAATATTTGTCAATGATTTGCAGTCTGGTAGTATACACAACCTCAACAGCATAACTATAAGCAATAATTGGATGATGTCCTGACAAATGACACACAGTTGTAGGGAACTCAGTAACAGTTGGATCCTTCCGGTACTATACTCGAACACTAACCAGTGGTATTGACTGCCACCCATTCCTGGGACCACACCTGATTGGCATATAGCCCCCTTAGGTACATGCAAACACACTAGGGATGTGTCCAGCCACATCTGGGAATGTATGCATTGGCCTACAATGCATTCTCTGGATGGGACGCATATCCTACACAAGGGTATCATACAGACAGATTCCTGTTGTCTGATACATGCTGTATAGCAGTAAGCCGGCTATGGCAGAGTCATCCACATTTACTATACATACTATCCCGTCAGTACCACATTGACGGTAGACCTCAACATGTATGTTGGGTACCAATGTGTACATACAGCCTCATGTTATGTCATGTGTCCCTTGGTATCCACATATCCATAGGTATTGTGGAGTCCCTCAGTGTATCACATAAGAAATTAGAGGTCTGAATGCATATCCACAAGGCAGTTGTACACCTATACAGACTGTCCATTATAGACAGTCATCGTTGTGTATGAACATGTCTGTCGTATACCCCAGGCATATACCCTCACTCACACTACTCTTTAGTAACTGTCATGGGTTTGTGTGGCACAGATGACCTTGGCCACAGATCACAACAGTGGATGGCCTTGCCACATACCTACATATGTGACCTAAGATCTGAGAAGCAGCGGCACAACCTGTCAATGGAAACAGATGTATTCATGTGGTATGCAGGCTTCACACCTATGTACTGATTGAGGGGACATGTACACATATATATTTGCCATGCAGATACCTGATGTGTGCAATGCACTTACTGTTTTAATCATAATATGTCCTACCATAGTAAAACCAAAACCAACACCGCATTGACACACACACTGTCAGTGTTTGCAGGATTCAAACTCCTATCTAACTATGTTATGATACTAGTGAAAGACGCATTAACAAGGCGCACTATTTGCTTTACTGTCTGGTTTCCCTTCTCCTGCTGTATTTGTAGGATGGTGACATCATCAGACTTTCCAAAGAGGAATGTACCTCTTTTAGTGAGTTTTCCCAGTCTCCAAAAAGGGAACACCTCTGAAAGAAAAGTGCACATATACACCCCCCCCCCCCAAACACACACTCACTGTCAGTGTTTGCAGGATTCAAACCCCTACCTAACTATGTTATGATACTAGAGAGAGACGCATTAACACGGCAAGCTATTTGCTTTACTGGCTGGTTTTCCTTCTCCTGCTGTATTTATAGGATGGTGACATTATCAGACTGGACATGGTGATGTGTGTACACTTTGTTTTATGCCATTCCAGGAATGGTCCATGTGGGTCAGCAGGTGTCAACAGCTTGAACAAGACCTCAGAATCCTTACCTTGTGTGATCTATCTGTGGACACATTGACATTCCGTCATATGTCAACACATATTTATGCACAGCTTGTTGGTTTTGTGGATACTACATGTGTCTGGGATGTTGATAAAGGGCTATTCAAAGTCTATGTGAGACATGTGTAGATGTGTTCAGTGATGTATGTCCTGGGTGGCTGCCTTGCAAACAGTCTAACATGTTTGGGAACCATGATCCACACATGAACATACCACAGTTGGTAGGGTTGTGTGTATGTTAGCTTCCAATAGCTCTGTTTATGACTGCAACCATGATGAACTCCATGACCTTGCAGATCAGACTTCATAGGCGTACTGGGCTTGACTTCCCATGGTGTGTTGTGCACCAACACTTGTGGGGAGTGCCATATGTTGCTGTAACACATTCAACGGTTCCACATCCTGTGTAGGGGGTGAGGTTTAGCTGACTGTTCAGGTGCAGGATCTGTTTGTTCTGTAGTTTGTACATGACACATATTGGGAATCAATGTATTCCACTTGCTGCCATGCTTTTGCATTGGGGGTAGCTGCTCATCCATTCTACATGTGATATCTCCTGGTATGATGATATGGACTATTGTCAGTGGGAGGTGGGTATGTACATATGGTCCTGTCTGTCAGGATGTCGGCATTATCAGTCAGGTACAGTTGGCCCAAACCCAAGACATATATGGGTGTACATTGCTATTTATGACATAGCTGAAGGAGGTGTCATGATTCAGTCTGGACTCCTTCTCAGCTACTCTTTACAAAACACCAATGAACATGAGCACTAATCCCTGTTATACTCTTTTACACACTTAACACCCTGCTGATCCTTTGTGATCAGGCTACAGAGTATGTCATCATAATATCCTGGCATGTCCAGGGGTCAGTTTCGTGTGTACTCTCCAGTCCAGCTGGTGAATATTGTGATATTGACACAATGTCACATCTGCCTCATGTACACAGACAACCCTCTCCTCCTCCCGATAAACTCAGATACATGTGTGAGATGCACCTATATAGACATACAGGGTGCTGAACTCTCTCGACCCATGACTGGCACAGTCTATCAGGTGGTAACCACACACACCACATATCAGTATCACATATCCTCCAGCGACAGCACTCAAACCACATTATCACACATAGACATACTCGGATGCTGTAAATGAACTCAGCCTAAGCAGCAGAGACCTCCAAAGCAGACACACACACAACTGCTACCCCACTACAATACCCACATATCACATAGTTCACAATGTCAGTGTTCCACACAGTCACTGCCCTTTGGGCTAAACAACACACCTAATACACTTGTAATAGGTGACACTTATTGTCAGACACACTGACGTACCACTCACCAGCCCAAACAAGGGAATAGTCACTTTGGGATGTCTGTCGGGTGCCAGGATCTGCCACATAACACATGCAGTCAGGTCACTCCAAAGCAAGTACAGGACTGGCACCATCATTGTCCATGCTGGTGCGTAAAACCTCAGACGTTACTCCCTGGACCACATGACATGATACATGGAGGAACACTCTGATCATGTAGCCCAGGCCAGTATGACCCTGACCTTATTTATTTATTTTATTTATTTTATTTTACATTTGTTAACCGGGCTGGTCCAACTGGATACATGTCCATTTTCAGTGGAGGCCCGAGGAGAAAAGCTCCACTATCTACTACATGATAATTAACAGTATATTATCAAAATACATACACATATTCCACCCATGACTGACAGTATGATACAGAATATTAGGAATTGGCATTGAGAAAAAGTACACAGTGAAAGGATGTACAAGCATACACAATACTTGGGACATTAGAATGAGATAGAAAGAGGAAGGTAAAAGGGATAGTACTGTAAATAGAGTAAGAGACTGGATAGGGTAAATATTGCAAAAGTAGGATATTAAAAGTAGGCCAAGTAAAGTAGATTAGGGAAAAGTTACAAGATAAAGAGGGTTTGTATTAGTAATATAGGTAATACTAAAAGCATAAAGCTGGAAGAAAGAAAGATATATGTGTAGGAGATGGCAGCCAGGGTGATCAGCTTGGGTAGTCACAGGAACAAAGCCAGTGGTTGTTTAGGTGGTGTTTTAGATTAGTTTTAAATATAGAGACAGAGGTTTGGGATGTCAGGTTTGGAGGAAGTAGGTTCCATTTTTTACCAATTGAGTTAGAGAACATAGATTCTCCTGCAGTATTCCTTGATTGAGAGGTTTGAATTAGAATTTTGCTAGCAGAGCGAAGGTTTTTTAGGTTGTTATAGGGCTTTATAAGGGTGGAGAGCATAGGAGTGTTGCCAGGGTGGTGAAGGGCTTTCTGGGCTATAGAGAGCTGATAGTATAGAATAAGGTGAGGTAGCTCTAGCCATCCAAGGTGGCGGAGGTTTTTGCAGTGGTGTGTTTTATATGGGGAGGATGTGGCAAATCTGGCAATGTTATTATAGGCTGATGTAAGTTTATTGATGTTATATTTGGATAGGTTTGTATATATAGGAGAAGCATAAAGTAGTGTAGAGATGAGATGCGTTCTGGCTATGGTAGTTCTTGCTTCAGAAGTGAGGAAGGATTTAATTCTATACAGTGAACCTAGTTTTCTATTAGTTGTTTTTATGGTTGAGTTGATATGCGAGTCAAATTTAAGTTGGTTGTCAATAGTTATGCCTAAGAGTTTGGTCGTTTCATCTGGGGAGATAAGGGTACCAAGACCTTGTCTAGCATCTTATACCCACCAATTATGATGTCACAGTATACAGACAAACATATCACGTTTAACAGTTGCCTAACAAATTTGTTTAATTCATAGGGGATACAGTGTCTGTCAGCCTGTGGTGACATGCTCAACATGCCACATAGCTTCACTATGGTTAGCTTGCACCTGTCACCCTTGGAGTTTTGAATGCTGGCTAAGGCTCTTGCTACCACCATAGTGCCTTTTTTAAGCAGGGCTCAAAAGACAAACCCACCTCCATAGACATTACAGGTTAAATGAAACTAAGGGTAATACTGCTCAACACCAGATGTGTTGCCCTCATATTGCGGCCACTCAGGACTCTCCTCTATATGGAGGATAGCGATATCTATGCACTAACAGATGCCTGGTTCAGGCTCACTTATGCACACCAGCACTACCAGATTATGTTTCATACCATGTTTCCTGACAACAAGACTTGGAACAGACAACACAACTAGGGGGAGTATCCATATACATCACAGATACACACACCTCCAGGTTAGTAGCACTGCACAAAGCATCACAGACCATACATATACAACTACCATTGTGCAAAACTGCCTTTCAGTTTGTTGCCTGCTACAGACCACCCTCCCAAACACAGGAACCACACTCGGCTTTCATGGGAACTATGGAGAATACGAAGGTCTCCACAAACACCATTATATTGGGTGACTTCGTATACACAAATATTGACTGGGGATACTACTCAAGCCCCAACACCCTCACCCAACAGTCGCTGCAATTTGTAGACTCATATGTTATGGCACAACCAGTCAGCACAACCACAAAGGGGAATACATATTGGACCTGATCATCACCAACATGGGGACTCTATGTTCCACACCAGCGATATACCCCTCATTGGTAAGGTCAGAACATACATGTATCTCACTGGACATACATATACCCTCCACACACCCATCCTGGGTAATCTTGGTGAACTTCTCATGAGCCAACGTCTCACTTCACCCAAGCAAGGTGGTATCCTTCAGAGACCCTGAGACAGTGGCAAATACGGCTCACACTGCTGAATCCTTTACATACACATTCTATGGACACCTAGTGGACTGCATAGATTGTGCTATCCCAAATAACAACAGGACTCACTCTTCCAATGGCAGGGGACCTGTCTGGTAGACCCCAGCCATTAATAAGCTGTACAACGTCAGGAGGAAGCTACAACATGATAGAGCACAATCCCAGACTGGGAAGGCATCTGTGATCTGTACTAGCAGACAGCTGCAATCACTCATGAACTTTTCTAAGGGCTGCTTCTACCGGACAATTGCACCAGACACGTAGGACTATCAGACGGCCTTCTTCAGTTATGTCAGGAACCTGGGTGGACACTCACTGATATGCTGTGAGTTACTGCATACTGACTAAACTTACCCTGAACCCGCTGGCATTGTCAACATCCTGGCAAACAGGTTCAGTGCAGATGTCTCCCTCCCATCCCCTCTAAGGAGCAACTATCCATCCCAACAGAGTATAACCTCCCTGACATCACACAGTAACAGGTGAGTGCTGCCCTCTCCAAAGCGTACATCACAGTATCAATGGGACCAGACAGTGTCCCTGCCTGCATCTTACACGAGCTTCATGACAGACGTAACCCTCACATTACATCACTGTTCAATATCGGAGTTACTACAGGATATGTACCTAAGGAATGGCATACAGCGGCAGTGGTCCCACTCCACACAGTTGGTGCCACAACGGACCACAGACAATATTGCCCTATAAGCCTAACTAGCCTGTTCTGCAAAGCTATGGAGCGTATTGTCATGGGACTCATACACATAGACATTGGGAACCTACAGACACTGTGTCCTACACATTTCAGCATTGTTGTGGGCAGATCTTGCCTCTTGAACCTGTTTGTATTCTTTAAATGGTTAACAGGTCCATCGACATAAGGACGGTTGTCCACACAGCCTACCTGAACCTTGCAAAACCCTTCAACACAATAACCCACTGGGCCATTATGCATAGGCTCACCAGCGTCGACACCTATCCACACGATGGATTGCTACCTGGATCAGGGATAGCACCCACATGGTCAGAATTGCAGATGCCATGTCTGACTATACACCAGTTACACGTGGCATCTGACACGGCTCGGTTCTGGGACCTCTCTTGTTCAGTATATATTTGTCTGATGTACAGGCTACCACAGGGGGAATATGGCTGAACATGTTCCCACTTGACTGCAAACTGGGTGCCATGATCAACTCTCCAGCTGCCACATGCATACTCAAACAGGGTCTCACAGAGATGGATGACTGGTGCCTGAGCCATGGCCTACAGCTAAATGCCATTAGTTGCATAGTCATCCCCTTTGGGAATAACAACATGCCCACACATTACCACATAGGTAATACTCCATTACATACGGTAGGAGTTGTTAGGGGTTTGGGGACATGACTTGTTCATACTGTCACCTTTGACATCCACGTTGCCAAAGTGGTTGGACACACCTTCTATATGGGGGATCTTATCCCATATGGTTTCACATCTAGATCAAGTGAGGTCATTGTGCCCCTATACTCATCCCAACCATGCTTGGTTACAATGTCACATTTGGGGTGTACCTTACCCGACACCTGCAGCAACTGTACTGGCCACAGAATTTCCTCACCAAGCAGATCTAGGGACTCACACTGATGCCCTGCACAGTTCGGATGCAGTAACTCCAGCTCTACTCAGTCGCTTACCACCTACTCGGATATGATGTGTGCCTGTTGTTTACAGATATACCCAACCCAGAATTACTGGACATGCTCCACCTCAGGATATCTGACTCCCTTGGAGCTACACACTCCAGGGACGTATACCTCAGCACAGATGTTAATAGGACATGCTGGAGGGACAGATTCTTATCCCAGAGGCTCCACTCACTCCAACCCAGTTTCACATAGGCAGAGCCACCCACTGACCACCTACAGGAGACATCTTGATGACTGTATGGGTGATCATATGTTTACCCCTGGGATATCTTCTGTGTCCCTGTTAGACAGAGGCACACTAGCCTAAACATACATGGGCTATCTTGTGTGACCTACTATTCACACACACAGTGTAGTAATCTGACAGGGTTGCGAATGCCAAACACACCCTGGCTAGGCTTGTACATGCCCTAGGGCAGATAGCCTAGTATCAACCTCTGAACCTATGCTAATGTTCAGGATGCACAATGTTTATTGCTGATACTGTTTGCAGGTCTTTACCATCTCTGCTTTACCAGTTTCTATGAACAACTTCGGTATCTGCAGAACATATTTGATTATGACAGGGTTCCACTATATTATAGATGTGTCTGTTGTCATATAACTGTGTGCACAGGGCAGATTGCTGGATAGTGACAGGTTCCTGGGTTAACACATGCAACTGCCAGATATGTGTGGCCCACTGCTGTACTCAGACATGGCCTAAGTGTGTGAGCATGCCCAGTTCAGGCTTTCCATGTTTTGTTGCCTGACATTTGTCTCATTTATTCAAGTGTGTAAGCATGCCCAGTGTGACCTTTCAGTATGTTGCTATCTGAGGTCCACTACATTTGTTGATGTGTGTGAACATGACCAATATTAACATTTATACTGTGTGTGTTGGAAGTTAGGTTATGTTCTTACTGCAGGACTCACTTTGTGTCATAACTCAACAGGGATTATGCTGTGCCTACTTGGTTTCCATGAAATACTTTGCATAGACTTATCAACATTCCTTCATACAGGCTGACCACTGCAATACTGTCATAGTTTAGTGGTTCAGTAATTTGACTATATTGCACAGTGTCCTGGGTTCGAGGCCCATTACTGCTTTATATTTTCATACTGAGCAGACCAGACTGCTTAAGGGCCAGTTAAGCAAATATGAGCATGTTGGCTTTTGTTCAACTATGCCCTGCTTAAACCAGACTTGTCCGACATTGCTCAATATTCACCAACATTGCTGGACATTGCCCAATATTACTCAACATTGACCACAGTTGTGCTAGTTGGTGTATGCGATTTTGTTTGCATATACTACATGGTGGTAAATGCTGTTTAGCACTGCTTTATATTGCTTAACACATGGCAATCATGCCTTAGGTGGTGCTGCAGGGCTGCCTATGTTGGATGCACATACTAAAATCCCTGTACATGTTTGATAGCAGGTAGTGT
Organism: Protopterus annectens; assembly: GCF_019279795.1. Lineage (NCBI taxonomy): Eukaryota > Metazoa > Chordata > Ceratodontiformes > Protopteridae > Protopterus > Protopterus annectens. The sequence continues at coordinate 1,197,447,131 of NC_056728.1, forward strand.
CAACTTAGGCATCCTTTTTACTATATGTGCGAGTCAGAGAGAGGTATCATTTCCAGAGTTCCTACTGAGCCAGTGTATGTGCTATGCGTTGCCTCTTTTCCAAGGCCAAAGCATACTGGGCACATCTCCTTCTGCCTACTGGGGCAGGCTTAGGTTGTTCCTCCTCAGAGTCACACTCTGCCTGTGATGGCCTTGGCAATGGTGGGGGACTGTTTGGCCCAGGCCTATGCTGGTCCTGCTGCAGCTGTTTTCGCAGGATCATATTATGTAGCATAGCACATACCATGACAAATTGGGTACATGTAGTTGGTGAGTACTGCAAGGCTCCACCAGATGTGTCCAGGCACCAGAACTGTGACTTGAGCAGCCCAAACACACGCTCTATTACATTACGTGTCTGTGCATGTGCCTCATTATGGCGTTCCTGTTCAGGTGTGTGTGTGTTTCTGATGGGTGTCATCAGCCACGGCTCCAGTGCATAGCCAGCATCCCCCACTAGGTGACCATGTGGGATGTCCCCATTGGCAAATGTCTGGTACAGCTGTGTCAGATGCCAGATATGGGAATCATGGTAGCTTCCAGGGCAGCCTGCACACACATTCAGTATTATGCCCTGGGCATCACACACGACCTGGCAGTTGATGGAGGGGAAGCCCTTGCGGTTGAAGTACACCCTACCCCACTCGCTGGCTGGTGCTTTGATGCGTATGTGCATGCAGTCTATTGCACCCACTACCTCAGGCTATTACGCTATTTGCTGGAAGAGACGCATAGCTGGCCAATACCTCACGGGAATTGGGGAAATATACATGATCACCGACATGTGCTGACATGGCATCCAGGAACTGGTGCAGTACCCTGGATGCTGATGCCTGTGATATCCCCATCATATCACCAGTTGGTCTCTGGAAGGTACCTGTTGCTAATATTCTTAGGCCAACACATACCTTGGTTTCCACTGGGATGGGTTCCCCTCTGTTGGTTCTGTGTGTGAGGCGTGGCCTGCACAGCTCAATAATTTGCTGCAGGAAGTCTCTCTCCACTCTATAGCACTCTGCTATCTCCAGCTCATGTAGTCCCTGGTAGGTTACCCTGGGCCTGTACACTCTTCTCTGTCTCCTCACTGTGGGTTGTCCAGCAGCATTTCCATTGTCACCACCCTCAGCATGTTGTATATGTCGCCTTATAACAGCAATGGCAGCCCCTAACATTTCTTTGTCTCAGTAAAGCTTTTTCAGTTTTCACTTCTATTAGCTTACTGCAGTGTCTGTTGTGAGAAACATAATGGACTGTTGTTTGCAGAGTTTTAAGTGCTAGGCTGGGCTGGGCTAGTGTACTGCCTGAGTAATTGCCTGATTCTGATTCTTTTCACCTGCTAGCTCTGCTAGTACTCCCTGGTAGCTTCCTACTATTTGTTGTGCTTCCTTTTTCCTTTCTGTTTCCTCAGGGGGGAGCGCTGCGCACACAAGCGCAAACACGCGCACACCAGCTAACACACGCGCACACATGCTTACACAGACTAAAACTTGCTTATTCGGGTTAAAACGCATGCACACCAGCGCAAATGCGCTTACAACTCTTTAATCAGCCTTATACATGCTTACTCAGGCTTAACCGTGCGCACTCACGCTTACACGGGCGCACTCTGTCTTACTCAGGTTTACAGGCGCGCACACACGTGCATACCCACTCAGCAAGAAACGTTGGTGTTATCCACAGCATACACCTTCCATTTCTTGCCTTTCCCTAGCCTACCTGTTGACACACCTCTTTCCATGATGTGTAAATGACAGCTGACACATGCCACTCTGCTCCAATGAGCTTCACTTATTTCATACATACCCCCCTTGTGATGTCACCTATCTTCTACTCTGTTACTCCTCTTATCCTACTCCTACACTCCACTGACTGTACTCATTTCCTATGTAAACTTGTGATTCACTATCCTAACCCTCATTTACATAGGATTGCCTACTAATGCTTGGTTACATCTCTTAGACTGAGCTTCCCCCCTTAGCAACCTCTACTCGGTGGCCATGTTGTCTTCAGCCTGCCATTCCCTTGCATTGTACATTAACAATTTAAATAAGATCCACATTTGTGAGTTTTAATTTTTAGTTTTCTGGGTTTTAGAGCACAGCCTGTTTGAGCGGTGCTGCACTACGCTTAAACATCGGAAATCGGAGAAAAAAAAATAATTATTTTTTTTTCATATTACATCTGGAAACATTTCCAATGGCCGTATATTTGGCCAATGGCATGCTTGCTGCACTGGATGCAACCTTTATTTCAGCTGTCATGGCTCCATTTTGCTATTTGCAGAACGGTACTCAGTTGTCAACTGAGTACATTTCTACAAATAACACTGCTCTTACTCGGACAGGTTCGGGTTTCCTGAATCGCAAATCTACCTCATTTGCATGCCTTTCGCCTGCAATTGAGGTAATTTGCATACCCCAGCCCTGTCCATGTAAGAGCCATTTTAGGAGCTCTCTTGCATGCCCCTGCAGGCTGTTCCTGGATCGCTCATCAGACATGATGGCTGCATGGAGTCTTACTCTACTCTTAGACTCTGTGCAAGCCATCGTGAATCCAGCCCTTCATATTTTGCACATTTGATGGCTCTTGTAATAGGTCCAGTACACCATCTGCCTCTGTAGCTAGTTTTCCACAGTATATGTGTAACAGTGTACCATCTAATAAGACTATCTATAGGATACTTTCTATTTTTGTGTCTCCTAATACTTTTGCTCCCTTTCCAGCTGTGTTTTCCTTTATGAGTTTATTATTCCACAGACACAATTGTGCACTGCTGCATTGAATTTAAACTGATATACTTCAGATCACTTTTCAAATGCCACCATCATTTCTATACCTTTTGCATGACATCATTATTGTATATCGGTGTGTCATCATCAACGATGCATACTATTCCTCTGAAGATAATTCTCTTATCATATCGTTCTTGATATCTAGTGTTAACAATACGTTATCAATCATTCAGTTAATCCTGTCTTTGTGGTAAGAAAGTCATAGAAATATCATTAGATACAGAATTGTTTTGAAAACTCACACTACTAAGCAACCCACCAGAGACTGAGAAAAGTGACAGTGATTTTGTGTTACATAAATTAGCTGTGAGAGCAAGACATTTTTAGCTGTGGTACTACAAGGTTTTCATATCTTGCTTCTGTCTGAGAAAACATACCGTCTTGTATGAAAGAAATTCCTAGTTTAATTTAGGTTAATTGAGGAAGTGTTTTTACATAGGCATGATAGATTTGCACCTATACTAGGTATTGAAAAGGTTAAAACTGGTGAAGAAGTGACTACAAGTAAGAATATTGGGTACGAAAATATTTTCATACTCGATTACAATGGGGATAGTAATATGATTACAGAATCCCTTAAGGATGAATGGGGGAGATTTAGTGCTCTATCCGATTTGGACCTCCATTTTGACATACCTATTAAATTTGTTTATAGGAAAGGAAGAAATATAAAAAGCATTTTAGAAAGTAATGGTGGAAGTAAAAGGAAAGCTGAAAGAGCAGGAACCTATAAATGTGGAGGGTGTCCACAATGTCCCCATATACTTAACAAATCAGAGGTGTATATTACCTGTCGTAATAAAAATATTTTAGCAACAGTTTATAGTAATTGTGAAACAAAAGGGGTAGCATACCTTGTGACATGTGAGAACTGTGAATGTTTCTATGTGGGGAAAACTGAGAGGTGTTTAAGGCGTAGGATTTATGAACATCTATATGACATTAAAAAGGGCAACACAAAGAATGCTTTATTTAAACACAGTGAGGTTAGTGGACATACATTATTTAAATTTTTTGTCATAGAGGTGGTCCAGAAGGATGCCAGAGGGGTCCATAGGAAACACAAATGGGATACCGTGAGGTTTACTGGCAGTTGGTTTTAGAAGCCAACAAATGGCTTGGTTTAAATGATATGATATTCCTGGCACCAGTTTTAAAGTTACAGGCTGCCAAATTATAGATGCTATGCCTAACTACACTTTATGTTTATTTAAGGATGTTTTTCCATACATTCCTTTTGAAGGATTTTAAGCAATTTCTATTCATATTACCTTACATACACTTGGTATCATATATTTATATACATATTTATTTATTTATTAATTTGATTTCCCAAGTCTATTTATTTACTTATTTATATTTTATATATATATATTTTTTTAAAGTGTTTTTCTATTTCCTAACAGGATTTGTTAATAAGATTTTACAGTTTTTAAGTAAATGACAATGTTTTAACGTATCCATCAGATTTTCATGAGACCTGGATTTGTTTATTTACTTATATTTTAATATGCAATTGCACACATTGGTATTTTAATAGGCTTGTAGATTAGAGTATGGCATGTATTTTCTTGATCAAACAACAGATAGAAGTTTATTATTTATCACAGGTTCACTTACGGTGCATTTTCTGCATCTATGTTTATACATAAAATATACTGCATACATAGTATAAATTCTACAATATTATATGTATTTACATTTATTTCAGTGTTACTAAACAATGTTAATTGGTTTCTTATGAGATTAATTGCACACAATTAATATAATTGGCAACCTTATTTAAGGTATGAAATGTTTGTTTGGCTTGTATTCTGAGGAAGTTGCGGACAAAAACGTACTGTTTGATTTTCCAGCGTTAAAGTTTTATTTTTGGTTTGCTGTGTTTTAAATACATTTTTTGGGTCAATGGCTATCCAGTGCTCTTATTTTGGTTTTGAGTATTTTCAGTTGATGTATTGCATGTTTGTGTTGCTTCAGCACTTAGAACAGTATGTGGCACGGACTTTCCAAGGAAGCTGCCCCCTCACTTCCACAATGGGAGTTTGTTCAAGCAGTTCTGTCTCTTTCCCTGAAACACTTAACTCTGGTTTCCTTAATCTCCACTAGGGAAATTTCATGACTTGTCATGTTTCCAACTGAAAACCATCATAGCCTTCCTCCAGCAGAGCCATTTCTAGGTAGAGATAAATGGTTATAAATTTTAATTCCTGAAACTCAAAATGGCTAGCCTTCAAAAAGCCTTATTCATTGAGAGTCATAACCAGGTGCCTAAATATATAATTTAAAATGCCATGAGAATTGATAGCTTACTTTTGTAAGTTTTTACTTCTAAATCCTTTTAGGATATCACTATGATTTCTCACAATAAATAAATAAATAAATAATCAAAGGCTGAAACTCTAAAATTTCTACAGGCCATATCAAAGTCTCATCCCTCTTCTCAGTATCATACAGGCTACAGACAGACAACCTTTGCATCATGTAAAAAGCTTCAACAGACACTTTCCCCTGCACCCTATTGAAGTTATATACTGAATCTGCTTGAGATACCATAAAATAGCAAACTCAGATGCAGACATGGCAGCTAAAAATAACCCATCAAATGAGGGAAATGAAAGAGTATATTAAAAACAAGAGGAGAGCATAGATCACAGTTTGCAAAAAGAAGCAAGTTATCAATGGAAGTGGAACTGACATGCCCTTTTCAAGCAAATAAAGGACTCAATAATTGAAAATATAATTGCAAATCATGTATTTCAGTCCATGGAGTACACCCACAATGGAAAAAAAATCAAGTCTTTGAATTTTAAAACTAAGAATGCTGAAAAGAAACAGGTTAGGGCAGGTGGACTGGGATAACAGCATACTTTTGGGATCATTCTCACCAAGTATAGATCCAGTACTCAAGTTAATAATAACATACCTCAGAAATTCAGTAGAACAAACTGAAGAACATGGATATCCCAAGACATGCAGTCACACAGTAGAACGGTGGCTCAGTATACTGGTGAGGACAATGGTCTTAGCAACAAGACCCCACCACCGACTTTAGAATGAGGTACATTAACTTAGACTTCAGCTGTATTGGCAAATAATGATAAAGCCTTGACTATGACTTTATCAGTCTTAGTTTGATAAGTGACTCAGGCATCTTTTGTATCTGGTAAGAGGACAGGTATGCCCATCTTGGAGGAAGGGGTGGATAGTAACTGTCTAGTGCCATAACACTTTTGGAAGACAGATGATAACATTGGCAATGATCCTGGCATAGTTATTAGGCCATCAATATAGGAATCTAGCTTTTATCAGCAGTGGTGCAGAGAAACATGCATTGACAAGGAGAAGTCATTGTGATCCTTGTGGTTATATAGGTTCCTCACACCCATACAACTAGGGGTGGGTTTTGAGCAGATCTCAAATGCCCTCATTGATAAGTTAGTACTGAGGGCACAAACTGTACTTGCCTGCAGACAGCTATCTTCTCCATGTGAGGAAACCCTGCAAGGAGGCTCCTATGGACTTGAGTCCACTTGAGACTTGAGGATTATCAAGAATGGAAGCAAAAACACATACAGAAAAGAAAAGAAAAGAAAAGGATGTATGAGCTTAGGCTCAGCTGGTGTTGTAAGATGCATGAAATAAAAGACCCTTGTGGAAAAGTCCCATTCACATAAAAGCAGCTAACCTTCCCCAACCCCCTGCATACATACTGCATGTGAATGTGCTATAATGCCATGCCCTGAGCACTAAGGCATAAATGAATATTACCTTTTTTCTGTGTCCTTGGACTGGCACTTGTGCATGTTTATAAAGATAGCTCATTAAAGACCATGTTAATTACCCCCAGCATGGCACACAGGTCCATGAACTGAAACAAAATGGAAGTTGTAGGCTCATACCTTGAAAGTTACACAGCACACAGTAAGATTACATGCATGATATTAAGGATCCACTAAACTATTGTTTGTCTTGCAGGCTCCTTCTAATCTTTGCAATAGGCTGTCACTGTTAAATCAGATATTAACATACTTGTAAATGAGCAAGCTTAGTATATAAGGAGAAGTTAAATGTTGGCTATACACTTAAAAAGTTCCTTATTTCTGTAAGAGTAGCTTCAATTAACAGAGAAAAATAACATAAGCTCCAGGCATGGAACTTTGCAGGGTATTTTTCTTCCCAGTAAAAATGTTTTGTTTTTTTTTCTTCATGGCATCATCCACAAGTTCAGCAGGTGTGTGAGTTGATGATTTTGAATCACTGTCTTGCTATCATTACCTTAGTTATCAACTTTTTATAGCGGATCCTTTGAAGATAAAGTTGTGTATATAACTTTATACCAGGAGGTTGGTGAATGAGTGTGTTATGTCTTTATATCATAATTCACAAGTGCACAGTGTAGCCGAGTGTCATAACATAATATTCACAGAATACTAGAAAAAGGTTGCGACCTGTTTCAGAGACATATTTATGCGTAAGAAGGGATAACCATTTGAACTATATACGGACTGACTGCTTAGTTTTGCACCTTTCATATCGCAACAAACATATGCATAGCATATACTTTTTGTCTGACAAACTCAATAAGTGCCAGAAAAATGAAATGATTACACTTGCATGGTATCAATATTAAAACAGTACTTTTTCACACACACACACACACACACACACACACACACACACACACACACACACACACACACACACACACACACACACACGTTTCCTTTCATTTTAAATGTTTGAAAAAAATGTAGTATTGGTAAGTAGAGTCTGAAAAAAAGACGTGGCTTGCTTTGCAAATGAATCTTCTTCAAAATGTTATAAGAAAACTTGCATTGATATTTGTAGAAAAGATCAAATGAAAGTGAAAATGCAAAAGTTACAGAACACTAAACTTAAAGGAAAGTACAGCTGTCAGTTCTTTCCCAGGTTACAAACGTAAAATGTATCCAAAACATTAGTTTAATTGTTCAGTTTTCATTAAAATTTCTGATGCTGCATCTCTGACTTTGACGTGAGAGGCACAATTTAATCTGCTGCTCCCTTCTGTGATACCTCCCTCAGATGTGAAAACATCCCTACACCCAGTAAGTCATGATAGTAGCAGGTACACAGACTCTTATGCATCAAAGCAACATGCAAAAAATCTTTTTGCTTTTTTGGAGTACAAGGATAAAAAAACAAATTGCCCTCCAGATAACTTAAGTTTAATTACTAGCTTGAGAACTGATAGAGGTGGCAGGGGGAGAGAGGAATGAAGGGGTTAGTGCCTGCTTGTTTCACTTAGGAGGATGTAAGGGCATGGCAGGGATCTACACTTGGAAGAATAAATGAAGAGTATGATTTCCTGGTCGTAACTGAGGAAGCTTCCTTAAGTGTCTTGCTATGTATTGTAAGTGATTGTCCTGTTGTCTCACATCACTTGCAGATCTCTTTCCTGTTTGGGAGCAGGGATGGCTTCTAGTCATTGTAGGGTGGTTCTGATTTCCAAGGTGGCTTTTTTTCTATTTTCTTGGTGGTGCTCTTATTTATTTGGTGGTGAACCTCAATCCCGATTTCTTGCAGTCTGCTAAAAGTTACAGAAGTTATTAACCTTAACCTATTGAAACTAATGACATTTTAAGAGCCATTTGTGTCTTCAAAAATGTTTTATTGATTGGTAAGACAGATGAATGCTGCTCTGAATCTAATATTAGATTTAGGAATTAGGATCACTACCCAGAAATGAATAGATAATAGAACTCTTACCTATCCTGGGGATACCCTTTTATCATCCCCAGTGGAATGAAAAGGCCAGGTGGGTAAAGGAAGATGAGCAACAGGATAGGTACAGGGTACAGTTAAAACAAAATAAAATAAAAATAAATAAAATATTATTTTGCCAAAAAAATCCCTCAATAAAACAGTAAGATATATATACTAAATTTATTCATGAAGACACTCAGTGGCACTTCAGAGATAAATATAAGTGCTCCTGAGACCCAAGGTAATAGCTGAACCCTGGTTTGCATCAGCAGCCCCTCAAATCTGCAGCTAACATTTTCTGCTTGCAGCTCTTGAAAGTCTACATTTTCTACAAAGAGTGTAAATATTTTATAAAGATGCATTTTATAAATATTGTATGTAGTATACAAATACCGTATCAGTTTTGAAAATTTCTCTATACTTGACTGAAATCACAATATTTCTATGCCACACAATGCAACACCTAGCTCTCCATGAAGTTAAGTCTAATATAATGTGCACAACTCTCTTCACCATACAATGACCACCCCTGTCATTCCTTTGTACTACCACTACTGTTTCCTACTCTAATGGCATTAGGGTCTAAATCCATCCTATATGGTACTGCTCTACTAACAGGTATGTTGTGCTCATCCATATGCTGCTAGTACTACAATAGTATCAGGTTCATTATGGTCATCTATACCTTATCATACCATCTTTATCTTACTATAATATTATAGTATTCCTTTATAATGTGCTCTGCTTGAAATGATCCAATTACTCTATAACTGTGTTTATGTACCATGCATTTGGGAGCAGTATGTGATTTTATTTTTTACATGGTGCTTCTTGCTTACTTGCATGACCTTATATTTTTTCTATGTGTTGTTTACAAAACTTCCTTTTTGGTGTTATGCTTTGTTTTTAAGTTGTGGCACAGGTCATGACTGAAAACGATCATTGGACAAGCTCATCCACCCACTGAATAAGTGATAAATATCTATATATCCATATAGATATAGATATAGATATAGATATCATGATATAAAACATGAATTTAAATACTCAGGCTATTTTTCATTATCTCCTTTTCAATGTCTCAAGGCTTTTATAGGCTACATAAAGGAAATTAATAATGGAAAAAGGGCTCATGCCCAAGGACAGATCTGAAGAATAATGTCCAAAAGATAATCGATAATTTTATTTTATTTTATTTATTTTATTTTTATTTTCCATTTGTTAACCGGGCTAGTCTAGCTGGATACATGTCCATTTTCAGTAGAGGCCCGGGGAGAAAAGCTCCACACAAAATTTAAGCATACTAACAATATACATTTAGTAATAAGTACAACACAAAAAAAACCTAAGGCACTAGAAGCAAAAATGTAAAAATTGTACTAGGTCATTAAAAGTGGATATTAAAAAGCTCAAGATTAGCTATAAGTTTTAGAAAAATGTCAAAGAGAGAGATGTAAAGCAGGAGATGTGAAGGAATTAATGTAGAAATACAAGAGAGGGAAAGAGTGAGAAAACAGTAGTCAAGTAAAGTGACAAGTTAGGGAGATAGTTGAGAGGGTGGTGGAGAGAAAGTAGGAGTGAGTCAGGGAATAAGAGGAGAACAGCAGGGCAAGAGAAAAAGAAAAAGTAACTATAGATATTAGTCAAAGAGTGAAGTTAAGGTTGAGTAGGGGGAGTAGGGCAAGACAAAAGAAAATAGTAAGTGTAGTATAGTATAGTAAGTATAGGTATTAATTAATGAAAGAAAGTTAAGGTTGAGTAGGAGAAGTGCTGAAGGTTAGTGGCACAGGTCATGACTGAAAACTAGCTTTTCCAGGAAATAATTTTAAAAATGCAAAAGCACCCCTGCTAATCACTTTTGTCTGGTAAATTTAGACTTCATCAAAGCATGGGTATAGAACTACTGTCATTTCTGCAATAGTTTACATAAACAAAAGCTGCTATCCAAAGCTTCTGAAGGTAAACAATTTTGCACATTTAACCCCTTAACTTCTGACTACTTTGTAAGGGTTATTTTATCAATCATTGTCTCTTTTTGGCTATTTTTCTTTTTCCACATAAAAGTCTATCTCAGGATTCATTAATATGCATGTATACACACTTCATTCATGTTAGCACAATGAGCAGCAGTGCTCATTGAATATGCAAGTGCTAAGCAAGCCTTCTTGTTCAGCGATACCTACTCATGACCAGGACACCTGCTAGTGGCAACAAACCGGTGCACAGAAACTCAAGCACACATGTATATACATGCAACCCCAGTAAGCAAGCATGCAATAAAAGGCAAGGGCAACGTATGACATAATCAAGAGGCAGGGAAAACATAACAAGGAAAGTGTAGTTAGATGTAAGCAGATTAGTGTACAAACAACAGTAATTACATTTATCCTGTCCAATTATGGACACATGTACATGATAAAAAGGGAAATGCAGACAAAGGATGTGAGAGGGATACAACCATGGTGTTACAAAGGGGAGCAGATAAGATACATATACAATTAATTTAATGTGCAGAGTTGAGATAACATTTATCAAGGATAGTTGATACATTAGTGGATAATGCGAGTACTGCAGGTACTGGCCATCAGTTGTGTATCCAAAAAAGTATATGTTGTAAACAACATCATGCTGTATTCCTCATCTGTCATGTAAAACAATTAAAATTAACTCTAAAGCTGTTGCCCTGTGTAGTTCAGAAAGGGAATTTGTATTGCCATCTGTTGTCTCTTGTCTCTTTTAACCATAGAAAGGCCATTGTAAAGTTAAAAATGTGTTAGCCAAGTATGTGTTGTATATTAAAGAAATTATAGGATAGTTTAAACAGCTATAAAATCTGACTATACATGCTCCACTATACATTTTATGCTTAGAAAATTGTACTTACATGCTTATGTTGAGAATGCCTCACTATACCCATCTTGCAGGTGTAAGGTACTACACTGTCATTATAATGTATAATGTGCAAGTGACCAAAGGTAATAAATTATATCCACATGACTGATGTTAGAATATGCTTACAGGTTAAAGATCTGTAAGCCTTTCAGTTCCTTATGTGTCTGAAGGAAACAATAGTGACACTGTTTTGGCGTTGTACACACCTGTAACAATATTGAAATACTGAGACGAATCACTGACATGTGCGCAATCATTCCAATAATAGTATTAACTGATGAAAAAAACAAAACATTTGTGGCAGCAACCTGCATATTGTCAATGGCAGAAAGTTAGTGACTGCTCATTCATGCTGTGTATGTAAATATGTAACAAAATACAGAAGGACATGACACATACACGAAAGTTTCACATTGGCAAGGATATAAACAGAATAACAATCTGATATACATATTAACAGTTGTCTAACTATAGCATATGTGAGATATGTTTATGCAAATATATGTATACATATGTAGTCAGCCACCTGGCAAATGGGTTATGTATGTATGAATGTCAATATGTATAACCAGACAAGAATTAGGCCAAACAAAATTACATGTCAATGTTATGATGTTATTACATCAGCTATGGGAAATGTATCAAATGTCAATTTATGGATATTTGAGTATTAGGCATCCATGGTACTTTATCCATTGATATAACATATACCCTTCCTGACACAAATGCCACACCACACCATACCTGATGACATAAAAAAGTGTATCAAGGCACACATGTGAATGCAGTATATCACAATGTTGTAACAGATATTTAACCATGAAGTGAGCCTTGTTAAACACATTAGTAATACCTGTATGATACTATAAGAACATACATCACACCCAGGTGAAATATTAATGTTTATTATTTAGTGGCTGTTGACAGTTTGCATTTTACACACACCAACTGTACACTGGCTTGTGACAAATGTTGTCATTCTCTGTCTGCAAGTCAATAAGTCCATTGTGCAGATGCTGACAAAGCCAACTTTCCAAACACAAATTCTATTTGTTTTTGACAAAGAAGAGCAAATGGCAAGAAATATCTCAGGACATGGATTATTAAATGTGCTTTCTGCTAAGTGGTATGCATCCAGTGTATCATTCTACAGGGCATGCTCATAAGGAAGTATAGCAAAGACTTTAATAATATCAACTACCCAGCACAAAACCACAAGAAAGTATCATACCACAGGCCCACTCACACATTATAACAATTTTGCAGCATGACACACATTAAGAAATGATGAAAAAGGCCTCATTTGCTTTAAAGTTCTAGAGTGTGAACAAAATAAAAAATGATATAAATGTTTGTATGAAGTCATGCAATGCAGGTCATTATTTCTGCCAAAGCCTGTGAGCAGTTATGGACATACGCGACAGTTACATCTTGGTAGACTCCAACACATGCTGAGGTCAAATCTCAGAGAGAAGTGTGTCAACCACTGATGCTACAGAAAGAAGCATATCTGATGTGACAAGAAAAACCACTTGAAAGGATTACATCAGTATCCTGTTGTAATGGTTATGGTCTCCTAACACAGAGTGTCAGACCTATAAAAAGTGGTCTTCTTACTGTGGTATATCTCTAGTCTTTTGTTAAGCTGCTCCTGTGTTTCACCACTGTAAGACAGACAAACCTTACCAGACTCACAGCCCTGCTGACCAGGCTCCATGCTCTGCACAGCTGTGTAGTAACTGTGTCTGCCACAGGAGATAGCAGTGGAGGGCATCATAAAGAACATACTTCAAGGTATGAAATAAGAAAGGTGTTTGATGTTCATTTATCCAATACAAACTATACTGGGAGATAAAAAGGATGTAGCAGTGTTACTGTTCATACAGGTGTGATTTAGCCATATCACTGTTCTTTGGGTAAACCACTCATCTATCCATATTATTTTGCATAAATACCTTCCCAGATGTGAAACACTGCCTATCTGGGTACCAGTGCTATGCAAGACAGTATTAACTGCATGTGCCACAGTATTAACTGCATGTGCAGGCATAACAGAACACCTATTTGACTGTCATGAAATAGCCAATGTGTTGAAAGGGCTTTGTTAGAAATAAAACAGAATAGAAATAAACTAATGGATTGTTGTGTGAGTCACATCAGTGCATTCACATTATGTTTTCCTTTGCTAAAGTTAAACAGCTACCTACATAAATCTGCAAAGCTGTGTATTAATTGCAGATGCCACAGGTGAAGTCTTACCACAACTGAGAGACAAAACATGTTTAAAGGGATGACATCATCGATGTGGTACAAAGCAGTTGTTTAAGTAAAAATAATGGAGGAGGCCTCTCCCATTGTAATTGTACACATTTAAACTATGGTGGATGTAATTCACGCATAGCAGTAGACTGACACATATTCATACTATTCAGTCATTGTTTTGAACACTTGTCTATCTTATTATACAACATACAAGATACTGTCTTGACTGCATGTGCCGTAGAAGTTGTCTTACTACAAATGTAAGACAAGGTCTTTTTTGAAGGAAGTATATCATCAAGACATTTGTTTGCATTTTAATTGATTGAAAGAGTGATGTGGTTTGTCACAAAATATTGCATGATGGTAGGTGTATCCAAACACATGTGGTGCATAATGCAGCCATCCTTGGGACTGTAGAAGCACAATGCATAGATAATGGCAGATTCAAACTCATAGCTTACTAAGCTAACAAGCAGCACACATCATATCATTTCCTCATGCCACAGGACAAGGTTTACTGCTAGTTAGAGATAAAGCACATTTCTACAAATGGGTTCAACAGTGCGCAAGAATGCAATTGTCTGTGCTTAAGTGGACAGTAAACAGTTAAAGAGACCTCCCTGACTTTACAAGTGCACATCAGATATATGGGTGACACCATTATTACCTGCATGTACATTCACACACACACACACACACACACACACACACACACACACACACACACACAAACACACACACACACACACACACACACACACACACACATGCACACTGACACAACTGAGTCTATAGGGTAATATGTGGGTTTGAACCAACTCCCTAACTAAGGATAAAAGCTAGATGATATTGCATGAATCAGAAGTGCCACTTGAGATGCTTTTTTACAAATATAACAGTGCACATTTGGAAGGGTTACACTACCACTGGTTTCATAGGGTGATGTGTTTGCTAAGAAGGACTGAAAGTGACGGGAGAGCCCACTACCATTATAATGTTATGCATCACATCTATGGGTGAAACTATTCCTACATATCTTGAGAGACACACACTCATAATAATCAGTCACTGCTGGATTTGAACCACTTACCTACTTAGTTATGCAATCTAGAGAAAACAGTATCAAGAGCAAGCACCACAGGAAAAGTCTGATTTTAATAATGATATAGTGCACATATGAAAAGATGACATCATCAGTGTGTTGCAAAAGTACAACAGATTGATGAGTGAGACATATCCTGGTTAAATATTTTTTGTAAGTGGAAGTGTAAACAACTAGTCTTTTAACACATCAGCATTGGGTGAAAACAACAGAATAATGTCGTTTGGCCAATTATACCAAATCAAGTGTGTCAAAGAGACACATAGGCAAAATGGAGAGCTATATATGGGACAAAATCATTTTTATGGGGGGGAGTCTATTGTGGTAGGTATTTTATGAATAAGAGGGTAAGCCAGGATGGGTAGGTTAAGTAGGAGGCCCAGACATACAGGACATATAAGACAGACAGGGATGGTGATGGCACAAATGTTTGGAATAGGTAGGGGGCATCAGAGGCATATCCACATCCAGCTTGGGCACAGTGAGGATCTAGTCTTCTCCATAAGAACTGTCATCACTGTCTCCATTTGCAGATCCCTGGGTAAGTGCTGGACATGGCCTTGACTTTGCAATATGATGCAAGGCCTTTTCTACTCTGCCAATTTGGGCAGCATGGCCCCTCTGCATGATAACCTCTGTCATCACTGCCATCTCCTGATTGGTAAAAAAATTGCTGCATCCATACTACTCATGGCTAATACCACTGCATCAGCTGCTGTGACAGTCCTACCTGAAGAGGTTGGAGTAGGTAATGCAGGAGTTGTGGAGGCAATGCTGACTGGTTGGGAACTAGATGTGCCACTATAGCCACATCTGGAGGTACAGCAGATCGAACCCTAGTGGTCAGTCTAGCCTCCTGTGCTGATGATAATTTGTTTTGCAGCAGCAGTGTTTCCACACAGAATAAAAATCAAAAAAGGGAGAGAAACAGGGTTGGGGAGGGTGGCACAGTGTTACAACAGATAGTGCTATCACCTCACAGCAAGAGTTTCTGCAGTTTGATTCTCAGATGGGGAGCCTTCTATGCAGAGTCTACATGTCCTTCCTTTGTTCATATGGATTTTCTCCAGGTGCTGTAGTTTTCTTCCGTATTCCAAAGACATGTATTAGGTGGACATGATACTCTAAATTGGCATACATGTCAGTGCACCAGCCAGTGGAGTAAACCATAGCTATATTTGATTGTCGCTGTTGAAGTGACTCCCTTTCCCCATGTGCAAAATGGGAAAAGAGGTTGTGGATGGTTGGATGATTGGATATAGGGTTGAGGACAGAAAACATTCATAATAACAAAAATACTGTGTGTGTGTGTGTGTGTGTGTGTGCATGTGTGTGTGTGTGTGTGTGTGTGTGTGTGTGTGTGTGTGTGTGTGTGTGTGTGCCTGTGTGTATGTGTCTATGTGTGTTTTGGAGTACTCATTGAGATGTGTAGGTGAGTGTTTTCATCAGTGTGAGTGAATGAGTGAGTGGGTGAGTGGGTGAGTGAGTGAGTGAGTGAGTGAGTGAGTGAGTGAGTGAGTGAGTGAGTGAGTGAGTGAGTGAGTGAGTGAGTGAGTGAGTGAGTGAGTGAGTGAGTGACTAGTGACTTGTTTGTGATGGCTGGATTTGTGCTTGTCTGTTGGCGTCCATGCATAGGAGTATGTCTCCTACCTTTGTGAGTAGGCTTGTAGGCAGCACAATATGTTGTTCTAAAGAACCAACCCTCCTATGTGGGTCCTTGTCCTCACAATGGCTACAGGGAGAAGCTACCAACTCTGTAGTTGGAGTAACCATACAACGTTGATTAACTGTGTCACCCTGAACCTGTCCTATATCAGAGGACTTCATGTCACATCAGCATACTGAATGTGATCGATACATGGGCAATGGATGTGGGGGCAGCAACCATGTAAGACTAACCCTCTGCATCACCAGACTGTGCCTGTCTATCACCACCATCATCATCAAAGGCTACATGTATTCGGATATCAGATAGTAGGAGTTCCTCAGTTCCACTGTCAGGATCACTTATGATAACAAGCAATAAACCCAATAAACAGAGAGATGGGGAATAAAATTGATCCCTTATTTTTCTTATAAGAAAGGTGTGTTAAATTATAGTAGATGCTAAAGCAACACACACTTTACTCTTATTTAGACCTGAATCTAACTTATAATATAGTAATATCAATAACCAAATATGTGCTTACCATGTACAGGTGACCTGAGAGCCTGCAATCCAAATGTCTCTGTATGAGAGGAAGGGAAAGAAAAGGAGGCTAATAAGTATCACAAGGGAAATTAAACAAGAAAAAGAGAACAATCCCTTTTACATGTGCAAATTAAGAATATTCTTATACAAAAATGGAGTGAACAGTTTGATTTCCCCTTCAAACACCCTCTATTACTGTGTTATCTGACTCACACATATCACTGGCTCTTTCTCTCTCTCTGTATATATAAGATATATGTATATAAAGATATAACAAAGGCACTTGCATTTGGTATACCTAGAAGTTCTGCTTGCAGCACTCTAGGTCTGTCATCTACAACAGCACCAGTGTCAAGGATTCTGTGTGAATTCTCTACCAAACTATCTGAATCTCTGACAGTTAACAGAAGATCCTCTGTTTTAATTAGTGGTGGTTCAGTAGCAACTCCCCATAGCCACCTGTTTCCATGTCAGAAATTATCATATTACTTGCCTGGTGTCATACCTGGGAGTAACTTCTCCAATGACCTCTGACAGCATTAATGTCATTGATCACCTGCTGCCATACCCTCTCTCAGGCAGATTGGTCACCCTTACCTCTCCTAAGATAAAAGATCCATGGCAATGTATTGCCTGCATAATGACCCAGTTGTCTTCATCAGTATATGGTGACTTGGGTACAGATTTATTCTTGGGTGCCATATGCCTGTATGAGATAAAACAGAAAACAGACACATAATTAAATATATAATACATAGACAGGACAGTTGTGAACTCAATTATGCATGAACGTATGCATATCTCATGCACACAACAATTTAAAAGGCAATGTTTTTATGAATGCACACAAGTTAGGACAGCATCCCACCAAAAAAATAAAATGAAATATCAGCAACAGTCTGTAGCAGTTCTATAATGCAGATAACACAGGTTTGTGTGACTATGTAGATATCACATAATTAATTAATAGCAAATCACAATGCAGCAGTAAAAACATGACAACTTTTAGAAGTGCCATTCCAACTGCTGTGGAAGGAAGTCAGGTACAAATTTGTACTAACACCTGTAAAAATGTCAGAGCTGGCAAAAAGTTACAATACACTCATCTGCAATACCTGTGCAAACAACAGCTAAATATAACCTACAAAATATAGGTCAGGTAGCATTCTGTAGCATAATTTTTGTAATTCAGACACAACTTATATTCCTGGGTTGTGCCAAAACTAAAGGGATAAAGAAAAAAAAATAAGATACAAATATGAGTGAGCATTACAGTTTGCTTCTTAACATTATAATAAACCCATTATGTAAACATAGCAACAATTCTTGATAATAAAGCATTGTGAAAAGGTGACAATTCCCTCAAAGTTGTGTTTATTAAGCAGTATGAGCTCTCTGGATCAAAACAGTCTGCCACTATGAAAATAAAAAAGTATGCAAGGTACGTGATTACCTTTATATACTGCAGGGTGAGTACTGTGAGTGTGCAAGTAAGGTGTTAAATCAGTAACATTTCTGATTACCACAATCTGCAGTAAGTACAGGGAAGGTAAACATGGTATAAGGAGTTATGTGATTGGATGCATTCACCCTAGTACTGCAAGGATGAGCATTGAGAAGTGTTACATGCTAATGGCTTGCAATTGCCTATCATTAGTCAGACTATAGGAAAAATCTGATTTTCACAGTCTCCTCTCTTTGATGCACACTTACTGAGGATGTGTCAGGGAGAGCAGGCTTACATGGTAATGGCTTGAAGGTGTCTATTATCAGACTATATCGTGTCAGTCTTATTGTGACTCTACATTAAGTTTTGTAAAACTGAATTGGAAACAATTGCACACCTTGTTGCTGGTTGTGACATACTAATGGCAGAAGGACTGCATACTAAAAGGCATAATAATGTGGCGGGACTGTTGTAATGGGGATTGTGCAAACATTATGGTACTGAAGTGGCTGAAAAACACTGGAAATATGAGCCACAAAACATCATAGAAAATGAAGAAGTCTACATCACATGAGATCATCCATTAGTCAATAGTTCAAAAGACAGATGTTAGAAAACCAGATATAATGGTCCAAGAAAAGAAGACAAGAGTAGCATTGATCATTAAAATTGCCACACCCAGACTACAGTGTCTTGCATACAGAGATAAACAAAGTCATAAAATATCAGGATCTGCAAGCAGAAATGAGGGCAATGTGGAAGAAAGATACCCAGACAGTTCCAATAGTAGTAGGAGCAATGGATCTTATAAAAAAGAATTCACAATTGTATTTAGATATGTTACCAATACATGTATCTCCATACAATCTGCAGAAGGAGACATTACCAGGCACATTGTGGGTGCTGCAAAGAACACTACTGTCTGACATCAAAGATTGAAGCAATACTAATTCCATGAACTTTAATCATACTTTGACTTAGGAATGGGGTCCATTCCAATCTTGGTATTTAAAACCCAAAATACTTGGAGAAATAAAAAAAAAATGACTCTACGTGCCGCTAACACTACTGTCAAGCACATTTGTTGTGTACACATTTAGATGTTGATTTCTCTTACAAAAAGCTTGCTAATTTCTCACATAACAATGCTTTTATTCAGAGTAATGATGACATGTGATTACATTTTCCTTACATAACATATGTAGGAAGTGTCATCCTCCGGCACAATGGAATGAGAGGACATTCTATATGTTGTTGCCTTAGTACAACAATTACAGGCACACATATGTCTTGCAACAATAACATAATGTAATGCCTTAACATACCACTATATCCTACAATTGTAATGACATTTCTACCATGGTGCATTCATCCTTTACAATATCATATATTTTCTGTTGTCAAATATTCAAGTCAGCATCCACAGTCAGTAACTGTTAACATTGTTTGGCCTTATACTGTAATGCATTAATGGCCTCCACCATAGTTATAATGTAGCCGG
This sequence comes from Protopterus annectens, assembly GCF_019279795.1. Lineage (NCBI taxonomy): Eukaryota > Metazoa > Chordata > Ceratodontiformes > Protopteridae > Protopterus > Protopterus annectens. The sequence continues at coordinate 1,197,467,105 of NC_056728.1, forward strand.
ATGAGAATGGCATGCTTGCAAATGTAATAAGCAATGAAAACAATGGGATTAGTAAGACTAATGGTGTTGAAGATCATTCATTTGTAAAAATTAATAAACCAGATATTAGAAGTTGAAGATTCTAAAGATCTGGACAGAAAAGCTATTCCAAGATGGAGGAGTGATTCAACAAGCTATGAAGCAAGCATGTACACTTAGTGCAGGTTTTGGCCTCAAATTCCAAAACCTATTGGAATACAGCCATGTAACTTACATTACACAGAAAGAATGTTAGGGGCTGCTGCTGCTTTTCTGCATTTGTATGTGCTACAGGCCCAGGATTAACAGGCCCAGGTTTATGCTGCTACTGCTGCTGCTAATAGACCTTGGCCAAGAAAGAGAAGGGTGTTTAGACCCAGTGTGACATTTTATGGTCTGCATAAGGTGGAAATCCTACACCACTGTTGATAGAGACACACTACATGAACTTTGCATCCTGTCATCCTCAACTGAGACCAAGGGCAAATAGAGAGGAACCAATACCTGCGGAGACTAAGATATGTGTAGTACTTAAAATTTTACCTAAAGGGACCTTCCAGAGACCAACAGAAGATGTGCTGGGGGGGGTGTCACAGGCATCAGCATCCAGGATACTACATCAATCCCTAAATACTATGTTACAGCATGACAATGACTACATACATTCTCCCGATAATTCTGAGGACAGAGCTACAACTGTGAAGGATTTCTACTTTGTAGCACACTTCCCTGAAATTTTGCGAGCCATAGACTGCATGCACATTGAAATCAAAGCACCACCTGGAAAACAGAGAAATATGTACATAAACAGAAAGGACATCCACTGCATTAACTGTCAGATCATGTGTAGCACTAAGGGAATCATCCTGAATGTGTGTGCTGGCAACACTGGCAGTTACCACTACTCCCATATCTGGTTTAATTCCCAGCTCTACCAGAGGTTTTCCAGGGGGGAATATCCCACAAATCATTTACTGGAGGATGGAGGATATGCACTTGAGCCATGGCTGATGACACCCATCAGAAATGCACACAATCACCCATCGAAGAATGCCATAATCAGGCTGAAACAAGAAATATCACAGTGCATGTGTTTGGGCTGTTGAAGTCATTGTTCCGGTCACTAGATAAATCATGGGGGCCTCTGCAGTACGAACCCAGTACTTTTGTTGAAATTTTCACTGCTTTGGCTATCCTTCACAATATTATGCTGAGAAGACAGTTTCAACAGGAATGCCAAGGGGAAGGGGAATAGATCCCACCACCACTGACAAAGTCACCACAGCCACACACAGATGAGGAGTCAGAGGGGGAACTATCAGCCACTGTGGGTATAGGTAGATGTAAGCATACACAGTATGCCCTTGCCCTGGCTAAGAGACAATGAATAACACACATGCTGACCATGTAAGGGGTACAACTTTTATCCCATGCACATACATACAGTAAACTTGATGCTAGGAAATGTGTATGAACTTTGCTTACCCATGTAAAGGATGTGTACTGCTAGCATCACATAGAGTTAGCCCTGAATTAAAACTGTTGTAACTGTTGTACTATCAAGGTAAAGGAAAATAAATGGGTAAGAACACAAATGAATTGTAGTTCCTCGCATACTGTTACTTGCTAATCTACCTAAGTTATGTTATATTTTTACAATTACATTAATATGTGACAGGACTGACGTATGTCAATAGATGTCTGTTCTTTACCAACTTACAGTCCTCATGCATCAGTGATACACACAATACAAAATCATGTAAGAAAATAATATAATTTTCAAAGGAGGATCACCAACACATATATAGTAAGCACTCAGCCAGTTATGCACCTTGTACATCAGAAAAAATACATATTGATTTTCTTATATAAGTAAATATGCATAACATGTCATGTAATTGCTTTAACTTGAATTGTAGTTTTTGTAACCCATCTTGACCATATATAATACTTAAGTGGTTACCAAGGTAACTAATGCTTTATGCATGACATCAAACTGACAAAGTTGTTCAAGAGAAACAATAGAAGCCTAAACCTGAAATGCCACGGAATGTAACAATCATATTCTGAACAAATATTATTTAATTGACAATAAACACTCAGTTTAATAACATGGGCTTGTGTATAATAACACTACTGTTTTAGCTTGTCATAAATGACATACACTATATTGAACATCAAGGGGAAGCATGATGATTTTCTCATATAAGTAAATGTGCATAAGAAGTCATATAATTGCTTTAACTTGAATTTTGGTTTTGTAACCCATCTTGACCATACATAATACTTAAGCTGTTACCAAGGTAACCAATGTTTTATACATGACATCAAGCTAACAAAGTTGTTCAAGGGAAAAAATAGAAGCCTGAACTACGAATGTCACAGAATGTAACAATCACATTCCGAACAAATAGTATTAAATTGACAATAATCACTCAGATTAACCTTTGTTGATTATACAAAATAGAATGTTGCCATTTAAATCTAAAAACTTTCAGTATATGCCATAAAATGGCAATTTATAAAAATGGAAAGGGAATTTATAATCATTAATCACAATAAGTGAATTTTTTTTGTTTTTAACCTATAATTTCACTAATTTTATAATAAGAAATAACAGATATAAAAATCCTTATATGTAGAAAATCGGGGAAATAGGATGCAATGGTAATTAAAATGCACTAACTTTCATCAATGTTCACATAAAACAAACTTGATGCTTTAAGTAAGTTAGCAACAAACAAAGTGATTACGTAAATGCTGGCAAACAATGAAATATAACTTCTGATATATCCAGTAAAATATATTGTATTATAAACATTAGGTATACATATTATAACCATTTATTTATATTAAGTAATAAGTTTTGAAAGACTTCATCAATAAGGGAGAATATGTTAAATAACTGTGTGCTATAATCTTTTACTGAGGTTTTATATATGATACATCCTACTTTACTATGATTGAATTGCTTGTCATCTATCTTTCATGTAAATATTAATTGATTATACAATAAGTATACATTTATATTGTATTAGAATTTTGTCTAATCTACAATAGTTTTATATCTGTTCAAAATAATATAAACATTGCTTATTCCTATTACAAATATTCTCCATATGATAATTCAATTTATGGAACTCAGATGTTCTTTATTGTCATGGTATGATTGATAATTTGATGGATTTAGGTTTGTCCATCAGATTAGGAATGATTTTCATTCAATGGCTAGTGCAGATCTTAGTTTTGTTAACATTTATTAATTTAAATTTGTTATTTCACAAAAAAATTAGTATGCCTGACCAAAGCATTACTTTATTGGTAAACACTCAAAGTATAAAACTGATAATTTCCTTTAAAAGCTCAAACATATACTTTATAGTTATCAGAGGAAAATGTTTAATAGTCACAATAAAACAAAAAACACATAGTCTAAATAACCTAAGATGGATTTAACTTTATTATCTTTAAATATCAATGGCTTAAACAATCCTAGCAAGAGATCAAATCTTCTGAAATGTTTAAAACTGAACAAAGCACAAATTGTCTTTCTTAAAGAAACTCATTTCAAAACAAATGACAATTACAAATGGAATCCTAAGGAATATATGGTATTGGCACATTCCACAAAGACAAACGAGGTAACAATTTTATGGAAAACAAATGTGATTAACCCAGAAATCATTTATAATATGAAGATAATGAAGGCCTTATTGCATTAGTAATAGTAAAATATAATAACAGAATATGGACCCAAGCCAATCTATACTGGTTCCCAGGCATTGGAACAGGAACTATTAAAACACACTTGGATTTAATTTTCAATAATTAAAAAGGCAACTTTACATTAGGAGGAGATTATAACTATGTATTTGATATTTCTAAAACTACAAATAAAAGACCGCTGTGTACATCTGCTGTATCAAAAGCTTTAAACAAGTGGGTAGAATCATTTCATCTTGTAGATACATTCATATTTAAAGAAGATCAATCATTGTTGTTTTCCTGGGAATATCACAGATTTGGTACCCAAACTAGAATAGATAAAATATTTCCTGCCCATGACTTACACTCTAAAATCATTAATTTCTCAATCACTCCCTGCCCCTTTTCAGACCACAATTCATTGATACTAAAACTTCAAAATGGGTACAAACCATTAATCTTTAACTCCAGAATTCTAGCATATAACTAAAATTAAAGAGTTCAAACCCTGGTTATTATCTGACTTACAGTTCTTCTTAGATATTAATTACATCATAGAGATAAATAAAATAATGATATGAGACTAATTAAAAGCATGAGTATGTATATATATATATATATATATATATATATATATATATATATATATATATGGTTCCACTTCATATCATGGAGTTATCATTTCATCCAATTTCAAATAATCAAGACCAAATTGTCGAAAACTCATTTCGTCAAAACTCATATCATCGAATCTCAAATCACTGAAAACTATAAAGCAACTAGAAATAACATTCCACAAAGTTTTTACTACATTTATGCAGGGGGGCAAACCCCCTGCAGCCCCTGTAAATAAATATACCAACTCCAAGGTTGCACTACAGTGGGGGAAAAGGGGGTGCAGGGGGGCTTCCCCCCTGCATAAATGTAGTAAACAGTGTCTGGGATGTTATTTCTAGTTGCTTTATAGTTTTCAATGATTTGAGATTCGATGATATGAGTTTTTGACGAAATGAGTTTTCAACGATTTGGTCTCAATGATTTGAAATTCAATGAAATGATAATTTGATGATATGAAGTGGAACCATATATATATATATATATATATATATATATATATAGAGAGAGAGAGAGAGAGAGATAGTAAAACCCTTACTTGGTATAAAAAATATCAGAGAATGGAATTCTGAATTATTAGATCTACAACCCAAACTTTTGTCAGTAAAAGCTGAAAAAAATCAAAATCATTTGGAGAGGAAAAAGAAAGTAGAAGTATTAGACAATAAATACAATGAAATTCTACCACATAAAACTAGCTTAGCTTTAGAAAAACTAAATATTAATACCTTGGGCACGTCTCCAAAAATCTACATAATTTATCCACAAGAATCAAAATGCAATCAAAAGCTAATAACATTAAAGGTATTTTCCATGATAAGAAAGGGAAAATGTATCAGATATAGATGACATTCTTGATGCCTATAGAAATCACTATATGTAATATTTCCGAAAGAAAATATACATATCGATCAATTAAATCTAGATGAAAAATGTTCTAATATAAAAAAAGCCAGAAAAATTTAAGCTAGATCTGCAAGAACCCATATCCTACAAAAAAATTACAGATACAATAAAAGTGGTAAAAATATTAAAGATCCAGGTATAGCTGGCATAATTATGGAAATATATAAACATTTTCCTTAAAAGATACTATCCCTCTTCCATAAAACTCTATTAAAAATTCAGTCACAAGCTTTAATACCATTGTCTTGGAGATATTCCTTAATCACAACAATCCTAAAGGAAAACAAATTCCCAAACCTCTGTACCACATATAGACCTATATCATTATTAAATTATGACAATATTAACTAACAGAATGAAAATACCACTATCCAAAACAATAAATAATGATCAAACTGGATTTATATATCATAGACATACACATGATAATATTAAAAGGATAATTTCTCTTATAAAGTATGTTAAAAAAATAAAAAATAAAGAAACACTCATAACTGGCTTAGATATAGAGAAAGCCTTTGGTTCCCTAAATTGATACTATTTATTCAAAATCCTAGTGCTATTTGGATTTCCTGCATTCTTTGTTTATCTACTAAATAATATATATACAAATAATTTAGCATATGTAAAGTTAGGTCTTTTTTCCTCTGAATCTATACATATAACAAAAGGCACTAAACACGGATGTCCCATGTCACCAATTCTATTTGCTCTGGCTATTGAAATATTGGCAGATTCAATTTGTAACAATATAAAAATCAAAGGAATAGATGTTTATGAACAATACAATTCTAAAGTAATGGTATTTGCTGATGACATATTACTAACATTATCTAATACAAAAGAGACATTAAAAGAATTAGATATATTAATTGACAAATTTCACATCACTTCAGGACTCCAGTTCAATAAATCAAAATCTAAATTTTTATTTTTAAATAAGAAAACAACTACAGACTAAGGGGGGGGGGGTCACATCATAGGGAAACAATAATCTACCTTAAATTTTCTAGGATTTGAGTTATGCAAGGATAATAATGAGTTAGTCTCAAAAAATCTACAATAATACCATCAACACAATTAAAATCTATGTGGAAAATTGGAACAAAATAATATTAACATTTGAAGATAGACTACATCTAAAAATGGTTTCACTGCCAAAGATCCTATATATAGCCTTGACAATACAACTGTTACCAGGAAGGAATATACTTAAAGAAATAAATTCATGCCTAATAAAATGTTTATGCTTTCCCAAAAGAAACAGAATAACTTTAATACTTCATATCAGACCATGGAAACAGGGAGGATTAAACTTTCCTGATATAGAAACATATATAAAAGCATTAATATGTAAAACAATCTCAGATTGGATAAATCCAAATTACTCTGCAATTTGGAAAGAATTACTAACCGTAATATCAATAAATTAATTTGATTTACAAAAAAAATTCAAATAACAGATAAAAATAATTTGGCATGGCACATATTATGTATTAGTATGCAATATAACATAACTAAACCCACTAAAACTCATATGATTAATTATTACATTGACTCATTTAGGAAAATTATTAATGCAAATATAGATTTAAAAGTCTGGTTTGATCTTTTAACACCATTTATAGTCAAAAAGAACTTTCCACATAAAATATATAGAGAAATGATTAATCCCTGGGAACAGAAAGGATTTGTTGGCTCCAATGTATCAAAGAACTAAAAGTTTTAGATATGCAAGTAATAAAAATAGCATACAAAATTCCACAACAGGACTGGATAACTTTAGAGTATTCTGTCATATTTGCAAGATTTAAGTAGAATAATTAACAATTCTTCATTTAAAGAAATACCTGCATTTACAAAATACATACATGAAATCATGTATAATGACTTTGACATGGGAAACAGTATTTTAAAATTTTACAAAATATTGATAAACTATAAAACAACACCCAAAACCTCATATTGGAAATATATAACAAAAGGACACTCAATACAGTTAACTGAAGATATTAAAACAAATATCTAATTATCAATAAAACATACTTCTTTTACATAATACTGGAAAGTTTTTAACTGGAAATGCTTGCACAGAGCATTCTAAACCCCAGACAGAATCAGTAAGATTAATTCTTCCATAAAATGGATATGTTAGAGATGTGAGCAAGTACACAATTCAGATTGGAACCACATTTTCTTTGATTGTGTTAAAACTAAGCCATTTTGGAATGGTATTAATAACTTTCTACAAGCTTTATTTAATGAATCATTTGATTTAACTAAAGCTCTTGTATTATTAAATGTGAACGAATGTGCTCATTTGAATAGGTCAAACATGTATCTAGTATGGACTATACTTGCAATTTCAAGGAAGTGTATAACAAGAAGATGGAATACAAACAAAATACCAACTTTGGAAGACTTCTACAGCCTACTGAAGACCACAGCATTATTTGGAAATTAAAATTAAAAAACTAAGAATTTATCCAAAGCCATTTATCCACAACCTTTGAGGAAAAGTCTTATTGTTGATTGACATTGACACTATACAATAATTGATCAGACAATCTGATAATGGATTGGACATACTTATAAAGTAACTGTATACATTAAGATATGTTATAGTGTCAGGTTAATGTAAATGGTGTATATAGTTATTTATGATGTTATGAATAAATACTATGGAATTCATTCAAATGTATTTAAAAAATTTAAAAAAAAATGATAAAAAAAGAAAAAACACATATGCATCCCTGAATCCAAAAGGCAGAAAAAAGGAGATGGCACAGTTATCATCACTGGCACAGGGTGTTGTTTGAGGAGGCAGGAGGCCAAGGCCGACACAAAAGGTAGTGAGTGCATGTAAGTAAGAAAGACAGACAGGTAGAAATGTAGCTATTATCATATGGCCAATGAAACACAATGAGCTGCAATCCTTATGATGGACTAAACCAGAGACTAAAAGGCAATGAACAGCCAGGTTGTCTCTCCAAACTCTGGACCCTACCCAGTTCGGGTTTGTAAAAGGCAGATCATGTCTCCTAAACCTGATAGACTTTTTAAAGTGGTCACCAAAGCCATAGATGAGGGTAAGGTGGTTCGCACAGCCTATCTAGATCTTGCTAAGGCTTTCAACACCATACCCCACTCTGGAATTATAGATAAACTCACTAAGCTAAGATGGGTTGTCAACTGGCTCACTGACAGAATCCACACTGTGAAAGTAGCAGACTCCAAATCCGACTTCAGACCAGTGCCAAGTGGAGTACCACAGGGTTCAGTCCTGAGTCCTCTCCTGTTTTGTATCTACTTCTCTGAAGTACAGGCTAACACAGAAGGTCTTTGGCTAGAAAAGTTCACAGATGACTGCAAACTAGGAACCATAATCAAAACTCCTAATGATGTGGACATCCTACAAAAGGGCCTCACTGAGACAGATGCCTGGTGTCAAAGCCATGGCCTCAAGCTCAATGCCAAAATGTGCATTGTCATCTACAAATTGTAGCATGCTACAGGCCACCCTCTCAAACTCAGGAACCCCACACAGCCTTCCTGAAGACACTGGAGGGTATAAATGTATCTCCAATCACCATCATATTGGGTGACTTCAACTACCCAAATATAGACTGGGAACATTACTCAAGCCCTAACTTTCTAGCCCAATGGTTCCTGGAGTTCATAAATTCAAATGCCATGGAACAGCTAGTCACTGTTCCCACGAGAGGAGAAAATATACTAGATCTCATTGTCACAAACATGGGGACAAAATGCTCCACACCGGAAGTATATCCCTCATTGGTGAGATCTGATCATAAACTAATCTCACTGGAAATCCACATCCCACCCCCACCCCAAACAAAAAAGACCATAGTGAAGAACTTCTCTAAAGCAAACTTCACACTACTCAAGACTGGTGTAGTATCCTTCAAGGCCCCTGAGCCAGAGGAAACCACAACCCAAGCTGCGGAAGCCCTTACAAATGCCTTCTATGAACACCTCCAGGACTGCATGGATCAGGCAATCCCAAATAAAACCAAGACTCTTTCCACAAAGGGCAAACGTCCAGTCTGGTGGACCCCAGCCATTAACAAACTTTACAATAAGAGGAGAAAGCTATTACATGATAGAACAAAATCCATAAAAGGGAAGTCACCCTGATCATTATTAGTAAAAAAGTATGAGCACTCATAAAATCAACTAAGGCCAATTTTGAGAGAAAAATTGCGATGGATTCAAAGGACAATCATAAGGCCTTTTTCAGCTATGTTAGGAACCTGGGTGGAAACTCCCAGATATGCTCAGAATTAGTCCAAAATGATACAAAAATCACTGAACCCACAGACATTGCCAACATACTGGCAGACAGGTTCAGTGCAAACTTCACCCCCCTCTCCCCCCCTAAAGGAGAGATAACTATCCCAGCCGAGTGTAGCCTCCCGGACATCTCAAATGCGCAGGTGAAAGCTGCTCTCTAAAGCTAAAAACACAGCATCAATGGGACCGGATGGTGTCCCCGGCTGTGTGCTACACGAGCTAAATGAGGAATTAACCCGCACATAAGGCAGCTGTTTAATCTTAGGCTTACCACAGGATACGTGCCCAAGGAGTGGTGTCACGGCAACTGTGGTCCCACTCCACAAAGGCGGCGCCTCACGGACCCTGGTAATTACCCCATAAGCTTAACAAGTCTAGTCTGCAAAGCTATGGAGAGGATCATAATGGAGCTCATAAACAAAGATATAGGGACTTGCAGACATTGGACCCGACCCAGTTTGGCTTTGTCAAGGGAAGATCATGCCTTTTGAACTTGGTCGACTTCTTGAAACAGTCACTAAGGCCATTGATGAGGGAAAGGCAGTCCATACAGCCTACCTTGACCTTGCAAGGCTTCGACACAATACCCCACTCGGTATTGTAGAAAAACGTACCAGCTTAAATGTAAACCCATATGTCACAAGATGGGTTGCAAACTGGCTTAAGGACAGAACCCACACCGTTAGAGTTGCTCGCACTGTCTGAGCCTCCAAGTCCGTCACAGGTGGTGTCCCACAGTGCTCGGTCCTTGGCCCCTATTGTTTGGCATCTACTTCTCAGAAGTACAGGCCAGCATGGGAGGACTTTGGCTGATAAAGTTTGCAGACGACTGCAAACTGGCCATAGTGGAAAGTGCATCGGACACGCATATCCTTCAGAAGGGACTCACGGAAACAGATAGGTGGTGCCAGAGACATGGCCTGAAGTTAAACGCCAACAATGTATAGTCATACCCTTCGGGAAAAACAAGGTAACCCCAAGCTACCATATAGGTGGCAATCCACTAAGCACAGAAGAGGTTATCAGGGACCTGGGGACCCAGGTTGACAGTGGCCTTTCTTTTGACACTCACATTGCTAAAGTGGTTAGAAAGACCTTCTACATTGCCCACCTGATCATGAAGGGATTCACATCCAGATCTAGTGAGGTCATTGTTTCCCTGTACTCTTCACTTATCAGACCAATGATCGAGTACAATGCCCCATTCGGGATGTATCTCACCAGACATCTGCAGCAATTGGAGAGACCCCAAAGTTCCTCACCAAAAGGATAAAGGGACTCCAAAATCTGTCATATGCTGCCAGATTGAAGAAACTCCAGCTCTATTCAGTTGCATACCGTCTGCTCAGAGGTGACATGTGCCTGACATACAAGGCCATGTCCAACCCGGAATTAATGGACATGCTCCACCTCAAAAATCCAAATCCACCAAAACCACTAGAGCAAGCGACTTAAACCTTAGCACGGATATAAATAGGACGTGCTGGAGGGATAGATTTATCACTCAGAGACTCCCTATGCTGTGGAATAAAATCCCGGTCCATGTGAGGCAGAGCACCTCGCTGACTCTGTTCAAGAGAAATCTAGACCTGTGGATGGGAGATCGTAGGTTTACCCCGGGAATCATCTCTGTGTCACTGCTGGACAGAGGCACAACAAACTAATGGGCACAGTATTTTTTCATATAAGGGGTGGCGTAAGCCACAAAAATTTGGGCTAGGCTTATAAATGCCTTAGGGCAGATAGCCTAGTATAAACCTATGAACCTATGAACCTATCCCTTTTGGTAAAAACTCTGTACCCGTGAACTACCACATAGGTGGTAGTCTACTTAACATGAAAGTGTGATAAGAGACCTTGGGACACAGGTGGACAGTAGTCTCTCCTTTGATAATCACATCGCCACAGTAGTCAGGAAATTCTTCTACATGGCACACCTCATCACAAAAGGTTTCTCATCTAGGAAAAAAGAGGTCATTGTTCCCCTCTACTCATCACTCATTAGACCCATTATAAGGTATAATGCCCCTTTTGGTATATACCTCACAAGACATCTACAACAACTGGAAAGGCCGCAGAAATACCTCACAAAGAGGATTACTGGCCTCAAACAGATGACCTACACAGACCGTCCCAAAAAAATCCAGCTTTATTCTGTCACATATCACCTACTCTGAGGCAATCTCTGCCTAACATACAAATCTATGTCAAACCCAGAGCTGTTGGACATGCTCTACTTAAAAAAATTAACAGAACCATAACAGAATGCTCCATCCTCTATCTATGCAAAGTCTCACACATTATTCCACTCCAAAAGGGAGGTAACTCAAATGAACTCTCTAACTTCCGCCCCATAGCCCTACTTTCCCCATCAGCAAAAATTATGGGGAGATGTATTCATCATCAATTACTTGATCATCTCCTCCAAAACCACCTAATAGTGGACTGCCAGCATTGCTTTAGGCCATTCCATAGTACTACAACAGCACTCCTATCCTTTTCAGACTGCATTAATAAAAACTGTAACAGCAACTTACTGTCCTCAGCCCTCTTCATTGACCTCTCCAAAGAATTTGACATGGTGAATCATCCACTATTGTCAGATATCCTAAGGTCTTTGTCATTTGACACCCAAACAGTCCAGTGGTTTAAATCCTACTTAGAAAATAGACACCAAGCAGTACTTTGGGACAAAATGCTATCCACTCAACTCCCTATCTCCCTTGGTGTCCCTCAAGGCTCCATTCTGGGACCTCTCCTCTTTACTATTTTCATTAATGACCTCAAAACATCCATCCCACAGGCCACCTGTATACAATACGCTGACAACTCAACATTAATATGTAGTGCCGCAACACCTGCAGAGCTTCAAACCAAGAACCAAACAGTATTTAACTTAGTCGAAATCTGGTTCCATCAATGCTGTCTCCTCCTTAACCCCCCCCCCCCAAAAAAACAAATTATTATTGTTCTCTCCCACATCAATGTCCCCTGCTATTAACTTTACAGTCACATCCAGCAATGGTACTAAAACAGCTCCCAACTTGATTACCAAACTGCTATGTGTGACTATTGATAATAATCTGAACTTTGACAAACAAATTAATCTAACTATTAAATCAATTAATGGTAAACTTGGTTTCCTTTATAGACTCAAACCATTTCTCACAGCTTCACCTAGGTCTACTATCACCCAAACACACCTAATCTCCACCCTTCTCTATGCATCCCCAATCTATACAAACCTCTCCAAAAGCAAACTGGCAACATCTTATAATAATAACATAGCCAGATTTGCCACTGGATCCCCATTTAGAACCCATCACTGCCAGAATCCCAAACAATTAGGATGGCTGGAACTACAAAGTCAACTTCTTATACAGCAGCTTACAATCACTCATAAGATTCTGCATCATCCCACAAATACACCCATTCTCCGCAACCTTATTAGCCAATACAAAGACCTAACAAGCCTAAGATCTGCAAATATGGTACTAGTATCTACCTTAAAGTCCAACAACAAATCTGGGGATTGCCTGTTCACTAACTCTGTTGGTAACACTTGGAACAAGCTTCCAAGTAAACTAATATCTCTCTCATCCACCCCACTGTTTAAGAAGCAACTAAAACTCTTCCTAGAACCACAATGGTTATGCCCTTGCACCAACCCAGACTGACACTATTCATCTCGCCTGACTACCTTCCCCAGCTGGTATACCTCCCCACTGCTTTGTTTTTCCACTCTACTAACCTACTGAAGAAACAACTTCCTAGGGAACCAATATAAAAATAAAATAAATAAATAAATAAATTCTTTGTTTCTTGTATTGTATCTATTTTACAAAATGTTTTTAACTATAAATGACTATCAATGATATTTATATTGTTATATGATCACTATGTACTTTTTTCATTTTTTATGTCTTTGAGCTTTGATGTGATCACTATGTTTCTTGTTTCTTTTTTCATTTTTTATGCCTTGGAGCTTTTCTCCTCGGGCCTCTGCTGAAAATGGACATATATCCAGTCAGACTTTCCCAGTCAACAAATGTAAAAGAAAAGAAAATAAATAAAATAAAATAAAAGAAATCCCAATCCCTCCAAGTTACATGCTCTAGGCACCTAAACCTTGTCACCACAATAAACAGAACATGCTGGAGGGATAGATTCCTGTCCCAGAGACTTCCCATACTCTGGAACAAACTACCTATCTATATCAAACAAAGCTCCTTATTAGCACTCTTCAAGAAAAATCTTGATGAATGGATGGGAGATAGGAAATTCACCCCAGGGATCACTTCTTTGGCTTTGATTGACAGTGGTACAGGAAAATAATTTTCATGGGTGGTGAAAGCCAGGGTACCATTTGGCTAAGCTTATATAGGCCCTAGGGCCAATGGCCTAGTACCTACCTATGAACCTATAAAAAAAGCACTGTATTTAATAAAAAGATTAAACACTTTGTCTTGTTTATAACAACAGACTTCTTCAGAATCTAAGTAATTCATGTCAACCAAATTTGGTGGACTTCTTTGAGACCGTCTCCAAGGCCCTGGATGAGGGAAAAGAGGTGCACAATGCCTACCTTGAGTTGGCCAAGGCTTTTGATACTGTCTTTCCCTCAGGTACAGTAGATAAGTTCTCCTAGCTGGGCATCAACCCATACATCATTATATGGGTTGCCAACTGGCTAACTTGCAGAACCCACACACTCAAAATAGGTGATTCCACCTCAAATATTAGACTTGTAACAAGCAGTATCCCTCAGGGTTCAGTCTTAGGGCCCCTGCTTTTTGGAATATACTTTTCTGATATGCAGGCAAAAAACAAAGGTCTATCGCTGACCAAATGTGCGGATGACTGCAAACTGGGGGCAGTCATTGACTCCCCGAATGATGTAAGCAATCTCCAGGAGGGTCTCACCCAAACAAATGACTGGTGCATAAAACACGGCCTCAAACTCAATGCCAAAAAGTGTATTGTTATCCACTTTGGTAGGAATGATGTTCCCATAAAGTAGCACATCAACAACAATGTTCTAAGCACACAATCATTTGTAAGGGATCTGGGCACCTTGGTAGACAGCAATCTAACATTTGATCAACATGTAGCCTCAGTAGTGCATAGGGCATACTATATGGCTCATTTCATAAATAAGGGTATAGCATCCAGGAAAAAAATAAGTCATAATCTCACTGTACTCTTTGTTTAGCAGGCCAATAATTGAGTACAATGCCCACTTTTGTATGTACCTCATTAGGCACTTGCGGCAGCTGGAAGGACTGCAGAAGTTCTTGACAAGAAGAATTTAGAGTCTCCAACACCTAACCTATGTGGATAGGCTAAAGTACCTCTCACTTTACTCAGTCTTGTATAGACTGCTCAGAGGGGACCTCTGTCTGGCATTTAGAGCCATCTCAGACCCTGCCCTACTGGAAATGCTGCATATCCGCAAATCAAGCACCACACGTGTACAGCACACTCAAGACCTAAACCTGGCCTGTGACATTAATAGAATCTGTTGGCAAGACAGATATGTGTCCCAAAGACTCCTCCATCTGTGGAATACACTCCCTCTTCAAGTTAAGCAGAGTACTTCTCTGTCCTTGTTTAAGTGTAACCTGGATGACTGGACGGGAAATAAAAAATTTACCCCTGGGATCCCACCTGTGTCCATGCTTGACCAGGGGACAGGTGCTGACCTTGGAAATATGGGCATAAAATTTTGGCTAGGCTTGAAAGGGCCTCATGGCCAGTAGCCTAGTAACTTTCTATGATCACGTGATTTAAATAGCCCTCTCAAAATAGTCCCATGTTCAATGTACACAATAGAAAATGCAAATAGAACCACCTCACATTTTTACATCATTCACCTGAATAAACATATAAAAACATACATAAAAATGTAATTAAAAATATATACAAAATCAAAAACTAAAACATATACACTTAAACATATTAAAATTGTAACTTTAAAATGTTAAAAATAGAAGTGCATTCATTCAGACCAGGTGATGTTAAAGCATTTATTTGCCATTTTAGCTATCTTGATTCTAATAGCTCTTCCCATGGACCTCACTTAACACATCTAGAAATATAAATAGCATAAAAACAAAAACTATGTGTAGAAAACTGCATAATATGTTTAAATAAAGCATTATTTTTATTTTTAATTTTTATTTTTATATCTAGATTATATTCATAAACATGGTCCCTGAGCCATCTTTTTGTTTTTCCTGTATAACATCCATTGCAATCTACACACAAGGCTCAATAAACTACCCCAACAGTATGACATTTACAATGGTGATTTGGTCTCACTTTAAAATTGCTAACCCTTATTCTTTTTCTAAAATATATTTACATTGCAGACAAAATCTGCATTTTGCCTTATGAAGAACTCATGTATCTGTTATGAGTATGTGTCTGCATTGGCACTGGCAGTGACATATGTGTGTGTGTGTGTGTGTGTGTGTGTGTGTGTGTGTGTGTGTGTGTGTGTGTGTGTGTGTGTGAGTGTCTGCAACAACACAGCCAATTGTTAACCCTTATTCTTTTTCTAAAATATATTTACACTGCAGACAAAATCTGCATTTTGCCTTATAAAGGACTCATGTACCTGTTATGAGTATGTGTTTGCATTGGCACTGGCAGTGACATATATGTGTGTGTGTGTGTGTGTGTGTGTGTGTGTGTGTGTGTGTGTGTGTGTGTGTGTGTGTGTGTGTGTGTGTGAGTGTCTGCAACAACACAGCCAAGTACTGTGTTAGCTCTACATCCTGGCATGTCAGACAAGTATGAGCAGTGCATCTTAGAGGTGAAAGTTCATTGTTGTCACCCCTGACAACAAAAACTAGCTCTGCCAGGAGTTGCACTGACACATGCATGCCCACAGCCAGATGTACTAGTGCCAATCGAATGTGACTGGTGCCTGCTGGATGAGATCTCCACACAACTAAGCCCAGAACCGTGACCCCATGGACTACCATGCCTGGGTGTGGGCACCTTAAGCACTGATGGAACAGTAGAAGCACTGTCACTATTTGAGTGGGATCAGGCATAACCACATTGGCTAACAGCAGATGCAGAAGCTGACTTATGTCCCTTTGGATACTGTCCCCTTCCCAGGAGATGTTCCATGACAGAGACTGCCTGTTCCATCATGTCATTCATCCGAGCCATTAAATCAGCCACATGTCAGCCTGTGCCACATCTACAATGCTAGCCATGTCCTCAGAGGCCTTAGTGGAATGTGGTTGTTCCTCCATGATAGCCCTAAACATATGTCGAGTGGCACATAATGACACACCAGGATCAGGTGGAGGGTTGACAGCAGGCCTCTTCCGAGCACTCCCAACAACACTCCTGCGTGGCACCTTGCCCACGCTTTGGCTATGGCCACAGTCAACCAGCACTGAAGTCACAGTAACCACACTACCCTGATCAAGTGTCTCACTCTCTACCTGTCCAATATCTGAGGGATCCATAGAATAGATATGCTTAGGCATACTGACTTCATCTGATGGAAATCCAGGGGATGGCTGAATGTCAACCGTAGTGTCAGATTCAACCTCAGCTCCCACTCTGACTATTGTAGATGGTACAGCAATACAGACACTCATTACACCCACCTCACACATGCAGATAAATGCATACATATAAAGAAAGGTCATCAATAAGCAAAAAAAAAATGTGCTTACCATGTGCAGATGACCCCCACACTTTGATTGGAGGAAGAAATGAAACAAGGGAAAATAAGGCAATTAAATATCACAATGGGGATAACACAGGGGGACAGTGAAGACACAATTGCCTATATGTCCTGTAAGAATAGTTGTAAATAAAAGTTGGCTGATCTGTCTACTCACAGCCCATGAGTAATGAAAAAGAGTGTCATATAAGTCTATTAACTTATTAATAGGTACAGAAAAAAAATTCCTCCAGGAAGTATTACTCAAATTATATATTTTACTATACAAGCAAATCTAAATCTTGCCATATGTAAGCTAACCTGGAAGCTGATCCTGGGACACAATTGTCCTCTCAGGCACATCAGCACTGACATCAAGCATATGTTGATGTGCAATTTCCACTGGGCTGTCTGGATCTCTGACATTGGACAGGAACTCTTCATTTGGTGTTAGTGGGGGCTCAGTAGTAGCGCCCCTCCCCTAATGGAAAACTGCAGTTGCTCTCCTCTGGGCTGATGAAATCATATCAGCGGCCCAATGACACACCTGATCAGAATTTGTGTTGTGATTCCCGACTGCATTAACATCATTAACTAACTGGTTCAACATCTCCATTCTGGAAGTCATATTCCTTGTCTTCTCTCAAGCATAAAGGCTCTATGGCACCTTAACAGCTGGATTATCACTTTATTTTCAGTGTCACTAGAAGGGGATTTACATGGATTTGTAAACATGGGTGCCACAATCCTATGTGACATAAAGCAGAGAAGGATACAACACATAAATATCACCTAACTAAAACTTTGCTTATGTACACATTTAGCAACATTAAGCACAGGAAACACACTTTTCAGTTATTAAAACTGAAAGCTATGTGGTTGTCCCACCTCACCCTCAAACACAAACCAATGTTTGTCCAAACCACGGAGTACCACTTTAGTAATGTATTATATTTCCACTGAAATACCAAGATACCTACACATTTTCAATAGAAAAGCACTTGATACACACTTTTGTGCTGTTGCAACATACAAACGGTAGGTGGCTCCCCCACTCCAACAAACAAATGAAGGTTTGTACAAACCAAGGTATACCACTTATAAAATGTATTATCTTTCTCACTGAAATATTTGGATGCCTAAACATTTTCAAGAGAAAAACACTTGAATCACACTTTTGTCTGGCAACACAAAAGTGGTAGGTGATTCCCTACCCCAAAACAACAAACAAATGAAGGTTTGTACAAACCAAGGAATACCACAGAATTAAATTAATATATATATGCTTTCCACAAAATTATCAGAATGTGTACACATATACAACAGAAAAGTCAATTTATGATTGCCAGTCACCTCTCACTGTGCCCGCTACCCTCCTTGAGGTGACTCTGGACTATCTGAGAAGCATAACAACTGTGTGAGTGACGCATACATTACCATTTCTCTCCAATAACATAGAAAAAAATTGTAAAATGCAAGTTTAACAACAATATCAGTGGTGAAAATTAACAACCCGTCTATATGAGAAATGTAAATGCCTGCTACAAATGCCTATGCCAACCGTGAAGTGTAAGAAGTGTATACAGATAAAAGTTCCATTTTCATTTGTGTATAAAAATACGTTTGTAACACTTTAAAAAATCTAGAATGTACTCGAGAAATACAAGCATACCTTAGCATAATTAGAAGCCTTATCTGCAGATAAGTAACCTTCAAAGAAATTGCAATATTCTGTTTCATCCAAATATGCACGTCTCCTCCCATTCAAGTTCGCTAGCTACACTGTTACCTTTTTATAGTGTACATTCAGGCCTCTGAGCATGGTGAAGATGCAAATAAGGTGGCAACTCTTTAGAATTGCTGAATACCAAACTTCTGACTTCTTGTATCAGATGTAAACAAACTGTAGGTTCTAAAACACTGTTAGTTGCTAGTGGCTTGCAACTGTGAATGATTAGTGGGAGGGAGAAGGAAGACACAGCAGCAATTCAGACTACTTTCCTTGCAGTGGGTGTGTCACAAAGGATACACTTACAAAGTGTAGAAGTAACTTTAGCAGGCTTTTAGATGGATGTAGAAAAAACAATGTGAATGACATAAAGTAGAAATCAAACCAGTAATCAGGAAAAACATTTCACACTCTATGTACTGAGCAGAAAAATCCAAAAAGAAATCCATGTACAGTGCTTGAAACCCTTTTGTGTAAATTGCTTTTTAATATGGTTTAGCCCTTCAAAAGATACATGAAAGGGTTTCAAGCAAATGTGCTGCACAATACACTAGTAGCTATTTTAACTGAGGTGAGTCATATGACCTTTTAAATTGAAGGGTTGTATGTATGTATGTTAAAGTTTGTTAGTTGTAGAACAGTGTGTGTGTACTGTAACTTTTAGAAGTGTTTCAAGGACTGAATGTGCATGTAAGTAGAAAGCACATGCTAGCTTCAGTGCCAGATTGAGAGTACAGACAGAGAGTGAGCATGTATGAATGTAATAGCTACTTTGTGTATACATTTATCTAAGTTAAAGTTATTAAGGCTCAATCCTGATGTGTTTGTACATAATAAAGCTGCTTGAACACAACCCACAAAGACTCATCTATTACATCCTGACTAGACAAGTGACATGGTGTCAGAACCAGGATTCTAGAGACTTCTTTCATGAGCTATGAGGTGCCGAGTTAACAGTGAAGGTAAAATAAGAGAAACTAGCACAGAAAAGGGCCAGAAAAGAACCAAAGGTAATGAAAACTTGTACAAGCAGTTTATTTTATAAAAAATGATAAAATGGAGCATGACAATGGCACAGAACATATTATTAAACAACCAAGAGGCACAAAGGTTTATTAATTAAATGAAATGTTTACAATTAAGATATTTGATAAAGCAATTATCAGAAGAGCATATACGTTGTTTGGAATTATCTCAGAATTGCAAAACAAGCATGTATAAGGCAAAATAAGCATGTTTAAAGCAAAACAGGCATGTTTAAAGTAAAATGAGCACAGGAAAAGTGCAAATGTCATGAATAGAGATTAAATGAGTAAAACAAATATAATAAGGGCAAAAAGGGCATATTAAGCATAAATAAAGGAAGGTGACTGCATGTTTTTAGCAAAGTATTGTGTTTGGGCATAACTACTACTTTGTATTGTATTCAGGGCATAACTAGAGTTATTTGAAGTATCTCAAAATGTGTAAAAGTGCTTACAGTGTGTGCTTATTACTGTGCAAGAATTCCAAGGAGTTTATTAGTGTGCAAAGTGCAACTATTTCATGAAGTACTGTCAAAGTACAGTCATTTCTAAAAGTTTCTTGCGCTGTGTGTGTCTATTCACAAAGTACCACCATTACAGAGTGTTTCTTGCACTGTAAAAAATTATCTAGCAAGGTACACCATTTTGAGAAAGTTTCAGTGTGACATGTACTGTTAACTTGAAAAGTGCAGTTACTTCAAAATATTTCTTACTCTGAGCTTCTTCTGCCCAGTTCATTTGAACAGTGCAGTTATTTTGAAATGTTTCTTACAATGATAAGGATGATTTCTTGCAGTATAATGATTTTAAGAGTATTAGCGTGCCCTAGAGACTTATTTCACAAAGTTCAGTTATTCAGAGGCATGTTGTGCTATTGGGCAAAGTTATGAATAATGGCATAAATTTCTGGCATATGTATATATGTGTGTATTCATGCATAATTGCCAAACCCTTCAGTGGAATGTCAGACATATGTGGAGGTGCTAGTCTTGCATTGTATGAAATCCAGCTTCTATACCTACACAGGTTTAATGTTCAACTCAGTCCTCAGCCAACTGCTGTGTATTTGGTTAGTGATATATTATAGTCATTGTATGATCTTTGGAGTCTCTATTCTTTTGACGCCCTCTCTGAAGAACCTTTAACATGGTTTCAAGAATCCAACATTATTTTTTTCCCCGCTGTCCACATAACATCCTTTCTGCAGAAGACTGGAGGATATCATCATCTCAAAGATGCATACACGCATTGTTAAGCAGAATACTGGATGTGCAACTTCTAATTCTGTCATGGGGAGGTACACAAGTCACATATGGACAGAGACAGTATGTGATACAATCAAACACATACATACAGTACACATATACTCTTACTATCTTCCATCATATAGATATAGCAAATGTTTAAATGCCATAACAATGGCTAGAATTTTATAGGTTCATAGTTAGGTACTAGGCTATCTGCCCAAACGCATTTATAAGCCTAGCTAGAATTGTGTTGGCTTTTGCAGCCTCCTTAGATTAGTTCCCTGTGCCTCTGTCCAGCAGAGCCATTGAAGTGATCCCCGGAGTAAAATTTCTATTTCCCATCCACTCGTCAAGGTTTCTCTTGAAGAATGTTAGCGAGGAGCTCTGCCTAATGTAGATTGGAATCTTGTTCCAGAGCATGGGAAGTCTCTGAGACAGGAATATATCCTTCCAGCATGTCCTATTTATTATTGTGGTGAGGTTTAGATCCCTAGAGCATGAGGCATGAGGGGATATTTTTTTTTAGGTGGAGCATGTCCATCAATTCTGGGTTGGACATGGCCTTGTATGTCAGACATAGATCATCTCTGAGTAGGCTGTTTGCAACCGAGTACAGCTGGAGTTTCTTCAGCCAAGCTGTTTAAAGCCAGTGATCCTCTTGGTGAGGTACTTCACTGGTCTTTCCAGCTTTTGCAGGTGTCTTGTAAGGTACATCCCAAATGGGGCATTGTACTCTATGATGGGTCTGATGAGTGATGCGTAGAGGGTCACAATGCCCTCTTTTGATCTGGATGCAAACCCTTTTGTGATTAGGTGGGCCACATATAAGGATTTTCTAACCACTTTGGCAATGTGATCATCAAAGGAGAGATTACTATCTACTTGGATCCCCAGATCCCTTATTATGCCTTCCGTATTTAGGGGGCTACTACCTATGTGGTAGCTTGTGGGTACTTTGTTTTTTTCCAAAGGTGATGACTGTGCACTTTTTGACATTTAGCTTGAGGCCATGGTTTTGACACCAGGTATCTGTCTCAGTGAGTCCCTTTTGGAGGATGTCTGTGTCAGCCAGAGAGTCAATTATTGCCCTTAGTTTGCAGTCATCTGCGAACTTGGTCAGCCATAGACCTCCTGTGCTTACCTGTACCTCTGAGAAGTATATGCTGAACAGGAAAGGTCCTAGGACTGAGCCCTGGGGAATGCCACTTGTAATCGGTTTAGAGTCAGACCTAGCTCCCGCAACTCTTACCATGTGGGTTCTGTCCGTGAACCAGTTGGCAACCCATCTCGTGACGTAGGGGTTTATGTTCAGGCTGGTGAGCTTGTCTATAATACCGGAATGGAGAATGGTCTCAAAGGCCTATGCAAGGTCTAGGTAGGCTGTGTGGACCACCTTTCTCTCATCTATAACCTTGGTAACTGTCTCAAAGAAGTCCACCATGTTTAAGAGGCATGATCTTCCCTTAACAAAGCTGAACTGGGTAGGGTCCAGTGTTTGTAAGTTCCCAATGTCTCTTTTAATGAGTTCCATGATGATGTGCTCCATAGCCTTGCAGACCAAGCTAGTCAGGCTT
Source organism: Protopterus annectens (assembly GCF_019279795.1). Classification (NCBI taxonomy): domain Eukaryota; kingdom Metazoa; phylum Chordata; order Ceratodontiformes; family Protopteridae; genus Protopterus; species Protopterus annectens. The sequence continues at coordinate 1,197,489,928 of NC_056728.1, forward strand.
ATAGGGCGATAGTTCCCAGGGTCTGTTATGGCTCCACCTTTGTGGGGCAGAATAACTGTTGCTCTCTGCCACTCTGTTGGCATGTAGGCTGTGGAGAGGCTGAGTTTGAACAGTGTGTTTAGGTGAGGGGTTAGTTCATCTTTGAACTCATGTTGGACACAGCCTGGGACACCATCCGGTCCCATTGATGCTGTGTTTTTGGCTTTGGAGAGGGCTGCTTTAACCTGTCTCTGATTTCAGGGGCACTACATTCTTATGGTATTGTTATGGGCTCTTTTGGGGGTGAGAGGGGGGTGAAGTTTGCATTGAACCGGTCTGCCAGGATGTTGGCGATATCAGTTGGTTCAGTGTATTTTCTGCCATTCTGCACTAACTCCAAGCAGATCTGAGAATTGCCACTTGGATTCTTGACATAGCTAAAGAGTGCCTTGTGGTTATCTTTGGAGTCCTTGGTAATTTTTCTTTTGAAGCTAGCCTTGGATGATTTTATGAGGGATCGTAGTTTCTTGCTGATATTGATCAGGGATGTCTTACCTTCTTGGGATTTTACTCTTTTCTGTACTAGTTTCCTCCTTATATTGTATAACTTGTTTATGGCAGGGGTCCACCAGACTGGTTTTCTTTTCTTGGAGGAGTGAGTCTTGGTTTTGCTTGGGATAGCACAATCCATTCATTCTTGTAGGTGCCCATAGAGTGCATTAGTAAAGGATTTTGCAGCTTGGGCAGCATTATCCTTTATCATGGGGGCTTTGAAACTTTCCACCTCAGTCTTAAGTAAAGTGAAGTTTGCTTTTGAAAAGTTTTTCACAGTGGTTTCTTTGACCGGGGGTGGAGGCAGAATGTGGATATCCAGACTGATTAGTTTATGGTTAGATCTAGCCAGTGAGGGGTTGACCTCTGGTGTGGAACACCGGCTGCCCATGTTGGTGATGACCAGGTCCAATATGTTGTCACCTCTGGTGGGGGTGTTGAGCAGTTGATTCAGAGCATTTGAGTTTATAAATTCTATGAAATGTTGGGCAAGGGAGTTAGTACTTGAGTAGTTCTCCCAGTTAATGTTTGGGTAATTGAAATCACCCACTATCAGGGTGTTTGGTAGGACCTTTATGTTTTCCAGTGTTTCCAGAAATGTGGAATGGGGGTCCTAGGACATGGTGGGTGATCTGTAACAAGCTACAATTTGAATTGCAGTTTTTACCATTGTTAGTTGCACATGGATGATCTCTGAAGCATTGTGCTGTGCTACTAACCTGGAGGTGTGGGTATCCTTGATGAATATGGATACGCCCCACCTTTTGTATTTTGGTCCGGGTTTTGTGGCAGAAATGTATGGTATGAGTTGTAGCCTGGTAGTGCTGGGGTGCTCTCTGGAGCCTTAAACCAGGTTTCTGTTACTGCACATATATCGATTTTCTCCATACTGAGGAGTGCCTCGAGTGCGTGCATTTTGAGGTTTAGACTTCTGGCATTGAGCAGCATTACCCTCAGTTTTTTGTTACTTGTGCTATTTACGGCAGTGGGTTTGTCTTTTGAGCCTTGCCTAAAAAAGGCACTATGTGATGTCCTTTAGCCTAGTAATGTCTGAAGACCCTATGAACATTTCACATGTCAATGTTGCTGTCATCCACATGTGCTATGTTGAGGTGTGGATATACAGTAGCCCTACAACAGTGTATTCCAGTCTGTGATTTGAGGCAAGGTATTGATGGCTACTGCTGCCATCTTATTGCATATTCCTTCCATAGCAGCCATATTAATATGCCTCCTGAGAACTGCTGACATGGGAAGATGCTATGTATATTGTTGCCTTAGTAAGGCATATTTGTTTGTAGTGAAGTATATTGACATTCTATGCAGTTGTCATTCAACCATCACAGTGAGACTTGCATTATGGCACAGCTGTGAATGTGTATACTTATTATTATTATTAAATGTGGCATACATCAATACAACATCATAATGATTAAATGGGCACACATGTCTTGCTTAACCCAGATATTGTAATGCCACTATATACACAAGCATATAACTAGTTCAGATTCAAGTGCAACCTTGGTGAATTCATTGTATGCACAACTGTAAGGCTTATTGAGGTGGTCCACAGAAGCATTGTGTGATAGTCAGCATGTGTGTCAGTAATTTTTCTGCATGAACCCCAACCACTTCATTTTAATCTATCTATATATGGTATAAGGACCATCACACACAGCTTTACAATAGAAAATATATTGGCGTATGATGTGCAATTGATGTAATTACATGAGACAGGTAGAATTGTATGATTGTGTGAAGACTTCCACTGTGTAGCATGTGATGCATACCCAATGTTATATTTGGAGGCGTTTCCATGAGTCATTTTTTCAATAAATATGAAATGTTAAGTAGAATACACATCTAAGAACAGATCTGATTTGGCTGGCATCACCCATACTCAACCAAAGAACTAGACAATCTGCTAGCTGACAGATTTGGATCAAATTTCGCCCCCTGCCCCCCCCCCCCATCCACACTGAACATCACCAAAAGTATACATGCTAACATTACTCAAACAATTTTGTTGAAAGCAGCTCATATGTGCACTCTCTAAGGCTAAAAAAAACAGCATTAGTGGGCCCCTAACAACATCTCTGATTGCCTTTTCAATAACTTGAAACCTGGCCTAACATGCACAGTTGGATCTTACTTAACCACAGCCTTCAGACAGGATATATTCTGGCAGAAGGGTGTACAGCAATAGGCTTCCATCTGAACAAGGGGGGACCATCACCTGACCCAGGGAACTATAGACCCATACGCTTGACTCATCTCATCTGTAAGGCAATCAAAAGAATCATCATGGACCTGATCAAGAAGGACACAATCTATCCTGACTGTGTACCCAACTCATTTTTGATTAATCAGGAATACATCATGTCTGTTAAATCTGTTTGACTTCTTCAAGAACATCATCAAGGTCATGGATGAGGGAAAGAATATGCATCCCACCTAACTAGACCTGGCCAAGCCATTTGATAAAAATCCACACTTAGGTATTACAGACAGCCTGTTTCGACTGGGCATAGACACCTACATCACCAGTTTGGGTAGCCAAATGGATCACCAACAGGCCAGGTGCTGATGAAGTGTGTGAATTCACCTCTAGCAAGAGGCCAGTGACCAGGGCTGTACCACAGGGTTCTGAACTAGGCCCATTCCTGTTAGGTGTTTAATTTTCAAAAGTCAAGACAGACTTAGACAGCTGTTGTCTTTCGAGCTTTGTGGATTACTGCAATTTGTAGACGGTCATTGAATCCACAAACACTATTGATATACTGCAGAAAGTATTAATACACAACAATGATTGGTGCCAGAGCAATGCAGGTACACTAAATGAACACAAAAGCATAATTATGTCCTTTTTGAAAGCAAATATCCAAGCTAATTACATTATAGACAGCACACCCCTATAAGCAGACACAATGGTATATGATCTGTGTACTCAGGTAGATAGTAATCGAAACTTCGACCACCATGTGTCCACAGTGGTGACAAGTCCCTTGCATGTAGCACAAGTCATAAGTATGATCAGACCATCCACCTCAAAGGACATTATAATTCAATGATATTCTGCCCTCATCACACCAACAATTGAGTACAATGCACCCTTTTGCATGTACCTCACCACACTTGTGCAAAAGCTGGAGCAACCCCACAGTTTTTACACAATGAAGATACATAGTGTAAACCGCAAGTCATATGCAGAAAGTTAAAAGCCCTATCACTGTATTATATCTCCAACAGACTATTAAGGGTCGATCTCTGTCTGACCTACAGGGCACTCTCCGATCGGGCCCTGATGGAAATATTACACATTGTTAACATAAACTGCACCGAGGTCACCAGTTACAAGGATGTTAACCTAGATGCTGACATAATAAATGATGTTGGAGAGATTGATACATCTCTCAGACACCACCCCTTCACTGGAACAAGTTTTCTATTCATGTAAAGCAGAAGCCTTTCCTAACCCCCTTCAGGTGCAGGCTAGATCAATGGATAGTTAATCATAATTGTACTCCATTTGCTGATCCCATGTCCCTCATGGATATAGGTAGTTGGTATTAGATAACATAGCATAGGCACATACCCGTGTAAACATTGTTTCCATAGCTATTACAAATTGTGTAACTCATGTTAAATATGGCTAGACTTTAATGGGACCTTGGAGCATTAGCCTAGTACTCTCATATACAGCTATAAACCTATGAAGTTCAATTGTGTTCGAGGTACAGCTATAGTGTGACTTTACAGCATCACAGACATACCAGGACATCATATCAGTATTGCCATTTGATAGTTCATATGAACACATATGCATGCATGTAAAGATTTTATAGTTTTATAAAATTTTCCATGGCAATGTCAGAGTGACAGTGATTGTGTGGCACATCTTGGGTTTCACATGCTGATAGAAAGTGTGCTCCATATATTGTTTGGTATGTAAACAACATCACAGTCACCGATGCTAGACTTTGCAGTGTAGTTTCTGTACACATGGGCATAGCGGATGCATTGCTATCAATCTCACATAGTGCTGTACCTTTCATTATAATGGATTACTTCTTAATTCAAGCATCAATTGCAGATGCTGCAGACAATATCCATTGCTAGTACATGTGGTAGATGCATGCAATACACAGCTGTGTTTAGGGAATCTACTCAGAAAAGTGTATTGTTTTTAAGTGTTTTTATTCATATGGTCAATACCTATTCCATCTGGGGTTGCTGTACTCAAATATATCACATTTGGCGCAGTGCGCTCCCACACATTGTAAGCCATACATAAATATTCCTTCAGATGAATAACTATTAAGAGTTGACAGTGCAGACTTCCCTTCAAGGTGTACATCTTTCTGTGATGCACCCAGTAAATGCACAGTACACTGACAATAATCTAATTTGATTTTAGTATTTGAATTGACAACATTGATGGGATGGGTTAGATTCTTGAAGGTGTGGATGGTGGCTTATGTGTCATGCAAACCTTTCAACTTTCGCAAGTCTGCCTCTAATTAAACTACAGATGCAATACTGTCCCTCTTAACCCCTCCAAAAAATGGTCATTTTTGAGCAAGGTGTGCTGGATTCCCCTTATAGATTACTGACAAATCATTACATTTGTACAAGTGTGTTTCTGCAGAACATACATAATAACTCACAGCCACATATTTTATGTCAATGTCACAGATTAATGGTGGTATTATTTTAAAATTGTCCATGATTGTACCTGTTTCTGTCATGTTGTCCATGAGACTGTTAGTATGTCTCCCTGATTGGTTGAGAGGCAGGCTGACATTTCAGTCATATTGAAGCAAGTAATTTTCCAGATCTTCACAATATGCACATACCTCTGTGGTATATACTGTCCTTGCTAAATGTCCTCTTCAGTGATCAGGTAAGGATGTTTTATATCACAACCATTCATCTCCTTTGATATGTAACCTTGTGTGACAGTCACATAATATAGTATAATGTGTGATGATAAAAATATACTCACACAAGAGATATAGTATGTACTGCGCTACGTACATATGTAATTAAGTTTATGCAAATGATTTGTTTTTGGAGTGTACTTACATTGACATGCCCATATCTTGTATACATTACCATGTTTAACATGCCCTCCTCCTCTTTCTTCATTCCAGCCACTCATTTCTGTGGCCCTTTTCAATATGCACACTTCCCAGACTAGTGTATTTCTAGTATATTCTATTTACCCTTGATGATCACTATAACATCCTTTATTTCAGTATGGCAAAAACATGGGTTATAGTGTACATTGCATGGAGTACACATTTCTATAATGTGCTACTACTGCAGTCATTGCTTTCATTTTAACCCTGGTGAGTATTGTGGTTATCCACACAATTTTGCAGAGCAAGTTTGCTTATAGTTAAACCTGTTTGCATTTTCTATATGACTTTGTGCCACTCTACATGATCTCCTGGCTGGCAACACTGTTGCTAGCCACAAAACCTGGCTTGTATTTGTGCAAGCATGATGCATGGCATGCATATGTGATTAGCGCTGCCGCTCATCACACAAACAGGTGACCTTATTGAATCCTCAGGTAGATGCTGTTTGTGTTCTTGAAGAAATTACTGTTACTTCGCGTCAAGTTTTACCACAGTTGATGAGCACTGATCATGGGGTTATAAAGATTAATTTGTTGCTAGATAATTTTGCCAAAGTGATATCTAAACCAAAGCACAGAAGATTAATAACTAAATAAGAAAGCAAAACAGTCACTATGTAAAACAAATTGGAGTGAAGTTCAGTGGAAAAACTGTAGAAGGAATATGAAAACTTTTAAAAGAGAAATTTTTTTGAATGCAAAAACATCAAAAAATGTTTGACATCAAGATCTAGGTACACAACATCAGGAGGATGCTCTGAGCTACTGCACACTGGTACCTCCTATACTGAGCCAACAGGTATTGCCAATATACTGGCCGATAGATTCAGTGCCGACTTTAACCCTCCCCCCAAGGGACCAGTCACAATACCAGTAGATTGCCAGGTACCCAGTATTACTGCTGCACAGGTTAAAACAGCACTGTCTAAGGCCAAAAATACAGCTTCTATGGGACCTGACAATATCCCTGGCTGTGTTCTACATGAACTACAGTGTGAACTGGCACCTCACCTGTGTGCCCTGTTCAATCACAGCTTCACCTCAAGCCTTGTCCCTATTGAATGGTGTACTGCTACAGTCATCTCTCTCCACAAAGAAGGAGTGACTACAGACCCTGGGAACTATTGCCCCATTAGCCTGAAGAGTCTGATATGCAAAGCTATGGAACGTGTCATCATGGACCTAATAAACAAGGATATAGGGACTCTCCAAACTCTGTATTCCACATAGGTTGGTTTTGTGAAGGGTAGATTATGCCTGCTCAACTTGGTCAACTTCTTTGAGTCAGTCACCAGAGCTGTGGATGAAGGCACGGTGGTTCATACAGCCTACCTTGATCTGGCCAAGGCCTTTGATACCACTCCCCCCCTCAGGAATGATAGAAAAACTCACTAAGCTAGGCATCAACTCCTATATCACAAGGTGGGTTGCAAACTGGCTCAAAGGTAGAACACACAGTGTGAAAGTAGCTGACTCCAAGTCAGACTGCAGACCAGTCACGAGTAGAGTCCCACAGGGTACGGTCCTGGGTCCTCTCCTGTTTGGTATCTACTTCTCTGAAGTTCAGGGAAAACGAAGGGACTCTGGCTGACAAAGTTCACAGATGATTGCAAGTTGGGAGCTATTATTAACTCCATGGGAGATATTGACATCCAACAGAAAGGCCTGACTGAGACCAACGACTGGTGTCAGAAACATGGCCTTAAGCTCAATACCAAAAAAAATGTGTCTTTGGGAAAAACCCAGTTCCCATGAATTACCACATGGATGGTAGTCCACTGAATATAGAAGGTGTTATAAGAGATCTGAGAACACAGGTTGACAGCAACCTCTCTTTTAGGTTCATAGGTTCATACTAGGCTATCTGCCCTAGGGCATTTATAAGCCTAGCCAGAGTGTGTTTGGCTTTCGCCACCCATTTTAAATTAATTTTTCTATGCCCTTTTTCGAGGTTAGTATACTGTGCCTCTGTCTAACAGTGACATAGAAGTAATACCCGAGGTAAACCTATGATCTCCCATCCACTCATCAAGATTCCTCTTGAAGAGAGTCAATGAGGGACTCTGCCTAACCTGGACTGGGATTTTATTCCAGAGTGAAGGGAGCCTCTGGGTTATGAATCTGTCCCTCCAGCATGTCACTGTGGTCAGAAAGTCCTTCTATGTGGCATATCTCATTACTAAGGGTTTTGCATCCAGGAGGAAAGAGGTCATTGGCTCCCTCTACTCTTCCCTCATTAGGCCAATCATTGAGTACAGTGGCCCATTTGGCATGTACCTCACAAAACACCGGCAACAGCTGGAGAGGTCGTAAAAGTACCTCACAAAGAGGATCCTAAGCCTTAAACATTTGTCCTATATGGACAGACTAAAAAAAATCCAACTGTTCTCTGTCTCATATCACCTACATAGAGATGATCTCTGCTTGACTTACAAAGCCATGTCTGACCCAGCTCTGTTAGAAATGCTACATCTAAAGAAATCCCAATCCCTCCACACCACACACTCCAGAGACCTCAACCTCATTACCACAATCAACAGAACATGTTGGAGGGACAGGTTCATAACCCAGAGACTGTCCATGCTATGGAATAGACTTCCCATACATGTCAAGCAGAGCACCTCACTGGCCCTCTTCAAGAGAAATCTTGATGAGTGGTTGGGAAATAGAAAATTCACCCCAGAGATCACTCCAGTGGCTCTACTCGACAGAGGCACTGGGAATTAAGGTCAGGTGGCATGATGCCAGGGTAATCTTATGGGCTAGGCTTGTAAAGGCCTCAGGGCCATTAGCCTAGTACACACCTATGAACCTAGGAACAAGATACTTGATTAAGGTGAGAGACAAGAAATATAAGAAAGGGAAAAGACATCAAACTACAACTTTGAAAACTGAAATAAACAAATGGACAGACAAATTAAACACAGTGTGAGACAAGAGCCAGAAAATTTTGAAAAAAAAAATATATATATATATATATATATATATATATATATATATATATATATATATATATATATATATATATATATATATATATATATATAAACGATAATGAGCAGAATAGGAAATCATTTATAGATACATAATATGTGGAAGAAGTAAAGACATACAGATTGCATGTCAATTCTAAAATTTATTCTCAGACACCACAGATTATAAATATATTTACAAAATGTTATGCTTAACACTTTGGCTCCACAAAGGGGATGATAAATTATTGTAAAGGTATCCAGGTTTCCTCAAATACTGAAATCAAATTAGATTATATTGGAATAAAAATATGGAAACCAGATTCAACAAAGCACAGGCAGGAGTTGGAGTTAATAATAATGACCTGAGAACACTTCAGCAAGAACTTACAGTACCATTACTGGGTGTCCAAATGGAGAGATCGGGGTCCAAATTGAGAGATATGTCAGTAAACAAAGGAGAGTAGTATTGCTGACATTAAATTAATCCTCAAGTCTTGGTGAGTACCGTCACAAGGTTGACCCTGTTTTTCACAAAAATCTCACCATACAACACTGATATATAGGCTATATTTATATAGCATATATCATTGACAGAAGTAGGCCAAAAATTAAAAAAAAAGATAGCTGGGTGCACAAGACCCAGAATAAAAAAGTGTCCAATCCTGGTAGGTGCACAGGTGCCAGGACTGGAAAAAATGACAGTATAGAATCCTCAAAATATGGAAACATTCCTACAATGTTGTAGAAGGAAGTAGGAGTCCACAAAAATAAAAAAAAACTGATAGGCCAAAGAAGAGCCACTAAGCTGATAGAGTGGACTGTTGAGGCTAAGAAAGAAATTATGTATTGCTACTATTATGCAAAAAGCCCAGAATTTCCAGACACAAGATATTCAAAAAGATTAAAAGAAGAAATTTGAGGAAAAAAAATACCTTCACAAGGAAAACTGTCAGAAGCCTCAAATAAAAAAAAATATGTTCATTAAGACAACAAGTTTGTGAAAAACAGTATACAGACCAAGAAACTTTGATCTGTTTGGAAAAAAAGCATCTGAGGAAGTGTGAAAATATAAACAGCAAAACCTAGAAATTTTTGAAAAGTATAAAAAAGAAATATGGAAATGGAAAAGAAAGAGAGATTTGATATGGAGCAATATGTATGCGAAGGCAAAAGCCAAATTAATCAATATAAAGAAGGCAGCCCCAAAGATATTTGAAGAGAAATACATGAAAAGGCATCCAGATATGGAAAATTTCACAATTAAAAATAATATCACAGAGGGAATGTAGAAAAGAAAATTATTAAAGTAGAAGTTTAAAGAACAGAATTTGAAGTTTTGGAGTGCCTGTGACAGATTTGGTGTAGAAGGTCTAATAGAAGTTATAAGACAGCATGATGGAACAAGTCCCCAAAGTAAGGAGAAGAAGGAAGATCAAAAGACATCTGAAGGAGAAATATGGACATGGGAAATAAAAAGAGATTTAATATGGTGTAATATCTATACAAAGGAGAAAGCAATACTAATCAATACAAAAAGAGAAGCACCAAAGATATTTGAGGAGAAATACAGGCAAAGGAATCTGGACATGGAAAACTTTACAATACAAAAAAATATGAAGCCAAAGAAGAAACGTAGAAAAGGAGATTAGTAATGGAGAAGTTAAAGAAATAGAAACTGAGGTCATGGATTGCATATGAAGTGAAAGATTCAGTGTAGAAAATCTAATTCAGAAAACACCACAAAAGGATAAGGTAATGGGCATCCACATTAAGGTTAAACCAGTGAAACAGGAAGGAAATGGTTAGGTGCCATATGAAAATATTTTTGAGCCTTCCACAGGAAAGCAGTATAAACATTCATTTGAAGATGGACAGCAAGGGAAGGAATGGGAAACTGTGGAAACTCTGATGCAGTAAATGTTGAGGAGTGATAGGCCAATGAGTACCCATATGACAGAGCAATGGATGGCACAGGATGAAATTGAAGATAATGTGCACAGGAAGATGCTACAGAACTTTCTATAGAATAAAAAATGATATGGGTGGCAAGAATTTGCTCAGATGAAGTCAATTTTAAGATTGAACTTGATACAATTTGTCAAATGTTCTTGAGAGAGGCTACCCTAATGATTTGATCTATAGTCAACTAATGAAATTTTGGAAGGATGATGTACAAAATACAAACCATTGTTAGAAAATGAATTTGAGAAGGTTCCCTCTACCCAAGAAAGTAAGAGAAATTATTTTTTTACTAATAATATGGTTGTCCCCTATAAATGTGGGTTTAAGGAAGTTAAAGATGTTATTCTAAAAATTTCTAAAAATTGGATGATTTTTAGAGCCCATTCTGACTTGGTGGGGATTTTAGGAGAAAATCCCAGCTTTGTGTACAAAATGGGAAGAAATTTGAAGTCCTTATTTGTGCATTCCCTCCCACTAAACACATTAAACCCTAAAGGTACGATAAAATGTGGGAGCTGTCAACAATGCTCTTTTATTTTATAAAGTGCCATTTTAGACTTACCCAACATTCCTTTTATAATCAATCTTAGACATGATAATTGACAGCTAAAGGTTTGGTATACATTAAAGTTTCTAATAAATGTCATTCTTACTATGTTGGTAAGATAGAGAGAAATTTAGAAAGAGAATTTATGAACATCTTTATTGCTATTTCAAAAAGTAACACTAATAATGCACTTTATAAACATACCTTGAGTTGCGCAGGGTGGGGTTAATCCTACTTTGGTATTTTGGATATTATACCAAAATATTACAGAGGAGGTTGGTGGGAGCTACAAATAGAAAGATGTGAAGTTTTTTGGCAACTAAAACTGAATTCTAATATTTCACCTGGTCTAAATGACCAGATTTCTATTGTTCCAATACTTAAAACTAGAGCACAAGTGTTATGATATTTATTTACTTTTTTTTCATTTATGTTTATTGTTTTAGTATGACAGTTTTTACCAGGTCTATTGTGTTTTACACTACTGTAGCTTTTAGAAATGTGATTTGTATTAATGTCACATGCATTATGGAGGGTATTTAAGTAAAGTGTTAATTGTTTCAATTTGTTCTGAGGAAGTGCTTAACATCTGTGGCTTTTATCTGTTTATAAATATTTGTATTCTAACATGGTCTTTTGGCTTTTATGTGCCTATTTCCAAGCTTTTTTACTAACTTTCTATAGAATGCCCTCAGGAAATGGAAAACAAAAACTTTACCCTCAATTTAGAAGAAAACTAAATAAGAGAAGAGTTGCTTGATTTAATAAAAATATACATATTAAGATCAATATAAGAAATAGACTGCAGAAGGTCAATAAAACCCAAAAAGTCAGAAGTTTGATAAAACAAATGAACACAGTAATTAGGACTGTCCATAGAGATCCATGCGATATAACAGAAGTAAACAGGATGTATTACTGTGCAGCTAAATTATTAACTGATAAAGTTCTACCACAAGAACACAGTTTAATGAGGTAAAGGAAGGTGAGAAATCAAATACCATCATGGAAGTATCAAATAGATAAAACTATAAAGCAATTAAGACACGAAGTGTCACTGTTTGAAGAGTATAGACAAGGGAACAGATCAATTTAGAAAGATAGAAGTGATAAAAGCAATGCACAGTATTAGAACAAATCAGGATATATCATGCACTATTGCAAATAATAAACTAAAAATCTCAGCACAAGCAGGCAATTTGAAAGATACACACATAAATATAAAGGAAAAAATACAAAATAAACAATTTATTGATGACCCAAAAAGTTTTATAGAGAATTGGGAAACAAGGTAAAAGGAATTGAAAACCACCAAAAAAGAAGAAATAGATATATTTTGGCAAAGTATTCATTAATATCCTGTAGAACATAACAAAGATGATAAATGGACAGAAGAAGTAAAAGAAAATTAAGAAAGTTAAGAAGTTTAAAAGGTACAGGATATGAAATGGGATGAAGTAACAGCCAGACAGAATGAAACAAAGTTAAGAGAAACCTCTAATTGGAAAACCCCAATCCCAGATGCAGTACCTAACTTCTGGTTAAAAGTATTAACATCTTTGCATGGAGATTTAGCCACGAGCAAGAATGATTTTATATGCACATCCCGAACAGACACCTACCAAGCTACCCTAAAAATTATAGATCAATAAGATGCTTTCTGATGACTCATAAACTATACACTGGAAGTGATGCCAACAGAGTTTATAGTCATTTAGAAGAAAACTCAATTATGGCAATAGAACAGAAGGGCAATAAAAGAAAGTCATATGGAACAAAGGGTTATTTGTTGTTAAATAAAGTCATAGTGCAGAACTATAAAAAAGGGAAGAATCTAAGTATGGCATGGATTGACTACTAAAACGCATTTGATAATATCCCATATTCATGGATAAAAGAGTGTTTAAAATAGTATAAGATACACCCTACACTGATTAACTACATTACAGTGACCATGAAACAGTGGCAGACCACTTTGCAATTAAGCCATGATAAAGGACGAATTATTACCCAGGGATAAAAATTCAAAGGTAGATATTCCAGGGTGACTCTGCCACCACTGCTATTCTGTCTTGCCCTTAACCCATTAAGTTGTCTACTTAACAGCTTGGGCTAGGACTATAATTTGGCTCTTTGAAAACAACAAAATGTAAAGATGTCTCATCTTCTCTTTGTCCGTAATTAAAACTGTATAGCTCATCAGATGAGGAACTGAAAACACAACTGCAGGTTGTCAAAACTTTCAGATGATATAAGAATGTCATTTGGTCATGATGAATGTGCAAAAGTAATTTTTAAAGCAGAAAAACTGCAGCACCAAGAAAACATCGGTTTGAGACAAGAATGTGATATAAAAGAAGTTGAGCAAAAGGGAGTGCATAACTATTTGGGAAATGATGAAGGATTAACAATAAAGCATGAATAAATGCAAATGAAACTTAGTAAGGAATACTTTAGAAGACTTACATTAATGCTAAAAGCAGCAATGACATCTAAGAACAAAATTCAAGCTATAAACCAATTTGCTCTTCCTGTCCTAACTTATAGTTTTGGAATAATTGACTGGCCCCAAAAGGTGTTGGATAGATTAGACAGGAAAACAAGAAGGATGATTCATGCTCACCAAATGATTTATAAAAATCAATGCATATCAAGATTATATATTCCCCGTTACAAAGGAGGGATGGGCCTCCTTGAAATTGATAACATGTACAGAAATGCAATCGTGGGACTCCACACATATCTACTGACCTCACAAGACCCAAACATAGTGAACGTTTTGAAATATGAGGAGAATAAGTCTACTAAGATGGCTTCTCAACTTAGTCTAGCATAAGCATATTGGCGTCAACCAGGAATGTAAATCAAACGAGAAGTAGATAAAATTTAGAAAGCAACTGAATGTGCCAAGAAACAAAAGAAAGAATATAAGGTGAAGGATTAGATGAGAAGGCAAGAAATGTGGAAAATGCATAAATATAGTTGCAAGTATAGAAAACTTCTGGAAGAACCTCACGCTGATCAGGATCAAAAGCAGGAATGGTTAAGGAGAGGCAATGTCAAACCAAGAGATGAAAGGTTAATATTTGTGGCCCAAGATAGTGAGCTACGTACACACTGGTTTACAAAGTCCATTAAATATGTGGAAGAAACAAACAAATGTAGGTTTTTGTAAAACAGAATTGGAAACAATGGCACACCTCCTTGCTGGTTGTGACATACTAATGGCAGAAGGACTATATACTGAAAGGCATAATAATGTGGCAAGACTGTTGCATTGGAGACAATGCAAACATTATGGTAATGACGTAGCTGAAAAAACACTGGAAACATGAGCTACAAAGTATCATAAAAATAATTTAGTCTACATCACATGAGATCACCCATTACCAACAGTTCAAAAGTTAGATGCTAGAAAACTGGATATAGTGATCCACAAAAAGAAGACAAAAGTAGCATTGATCATTGAAATTGCCAGACCCAGTGACTACAGTGTCTTGCATACAGAGAGATATAAAGTCATAAAATATCAGGATTTGTAGGCAGACGCAAGAGCAATATGGAAGAAAGATACCCAGACAGTTCCAATAGTAGTAGGAGCAATGGGTCTGATAAAAAAGAATCTACAATCGTATTTAGATATATTACCAATATATGTAACCATGTACGAATTCCAAAAGGAGTCATTACTGGGCACATTGCGGGGCTGCGAAGAGCACTTCTGGCTGACATCAAAGATTGAAACAATACTAATTTCATGAACTTTAATCATACTTTGACTTAGGAATGGGGTCCATTTCCATCATGATATTAGAAACCCAAAGGACTTGGAGAAATTAAAAAAAGGGAGATACCATTAAATCTATTATTTACTAGGCTGTATGAAAATGGGAAGCTGCATCATGATTGCAGACATGCACTTGTTAAACCTGTCTTTAATGGAAAAAGGAGTAGAGCAAACCCAGAGTCATAGAGACCCTTAAGTTTACTTTCATGTTGTAGAAAAATAATGTAGAAGGTAATATTCGGATAAGTTGTTGTCAGAATTGGAAAGGATGGGACTTGAGCCCATATATAAGCATGCATTTGTTGAAAATAGATCATTTACCACCTGTCACGTGATGTTCTATAACAATATAATAACAACTGTGAATGAAAGATTGTGCTATGATGTCATTTATATAGATTTAACTTCAGCATTTGACAGAGTCATATACAAAACACTTATCAATAAATTAGAACGACAAGGTATTCAGGTACTCTTGATAAGATAGACAACTACATTGCTTACAAATACGACATGGCTAGTATCATACAGAAAATGTAAAGGTGAAATTTGAGGATACAGTCAGGATGACCCACAAAGCTCTGTCCTAGTATCATGCTTGTTTAAATAGTATCTTTTAGATCTATCTTTTTCTTCAAGTGTTTGGCAGTCTGTATGTAGATGACTTGTAATTGGGTAAACTGATTTAATGTGTTACAGATAGAGCATTTCTCCAAAAGACCTTGACTAAATTGACCATTTGGGCATAGCAGAATTGTATGCAGATAAACATCAAAAACTACTCATAAAAGATTTGAGAGATATAAATTAAAAGGTGAAAATTTAATACAACACACACTGATTGAAAGGATAGAATTATTTAAGAACCTGGTTATATGGGTAGACTCAGATATGAGCTTTTTCCAGTCGTATCAACCAATTGGTTAATGATAATTATAGAACTATGGGTTGTATAAATAAATATAATATGTAGGAAATCAGAAATGATGAGGTTTGTTAGTTACATTACACCAAACCTGAGTATGGAATCAAGCATCAGTAAAATGGAAATAGTACTGTGGAAATATTTCAAGGGCATCTATGGATGTGAAAATATGTTATTATGAAAGACTAAAATATAAAAATTATTAAATATTAAAAATAAAATATCTGAACTCATACAGTGTTTCGTATAACTATTTAAGAGGAGACCTTATTCAGCTATACAGGGGATTTAGAGGCCTGTGGCATCAGGCTTCATAACACCTCTGGGCGGGCGTTAATTACACATTAACACACACCCTGTTGGGCATTATTGTTTACTTGTTGTTTAAAAAAAATCTGCATTTGTTTATTTTATGCTTTTTAAGTTTATTTTTCAGAAAATGCTCTAGAATGCAAGCTGTGTATAGGCTGTTGGAGATGTGACATTTTATACTACATAGGTGTGTTAATAAGTTAAACAAGCATTTGACAAAAATGCAGGTTTTCATTACCAAACAAATAAGTAAAATAAAAGTTTAATGAAAAAAGTCCCATAGAGCTATCAATTTTGACAGAAAAAGATAGGTATATTTATACAAATGTAGTGATACCAAGCAAATGCTTCATACATAACCTGTGAGCATAAAATGTTTTTTCTGAAATTGCTATATTTGTTTCTCCAGTCTCTGTCTTTTTTCTCCTACCATTTATGCATTTATTCACTTTGGTGCATCAATGTATACCATCTTCACTCAGTTTTCATTCATTATATCCATTGACCATTTCAGAATACAGCAACTATGCACAATACAATTAAACTGTCTGTACTGATGAATACATACCTACAAACACATTGCATGATATTCAAGAAATATAAATGTATATACTGTATGTCTTAGTCATTCTCGAGGCAGCTAATCTACTTTGCAATTTAGCATAGCTTATCTTTATGTACAATTTCCGTATCAGCACTGCCTTTTTAAGTTTATCTGTCTGTATAACTGTTTTTAGTAGTAAAATGAAATAGAACATTTTCTCACAAAATTTATACTACTCAAGCCATTCAGATTACTACTAAAGTGCTACATAGTGGAATAGTTCATCCATTTTCTATAAATGTCCTAATAATATCACAAAGTGCAGTACACTTAAATATCATTGGTGCGCTGTTCAAACCATATACCAGATCAGCTGCATGCTTATATTTTCATTTAAACTCTTGTTATTCAGACTCCAATAGTGAAACAGGTATTACTGCTTTAAATGTTTTTACCTTTATTTATTTACATATTACAGCATAGCTCTCAACCTCTTAGTACAAGAAATCTGGACAAAGCCCGACAAAATGGGAAGACAAAGAACCAAAAACAGGCACATATTTTAAATATTGCTCTTATAAACTTAGACAGTTGCTAAAGTATATATATATATATATATATATATATATATATATATATATATACATATATCAATTCAGATTTTGCTGGTATCTTATGCAGAGTCTGTCTCACATATGGAAGCAAGTGAAGTGCCTAGTTGAAGTCTTGGTCAGTGATATCAGGTA
This sequence comes from Protopterus annectens, assembly GCF_019279795.1. Lineage (NCBI taxonomy): Eukaryota > Metazoa > Chordata > Ceratodontiformes > Protopteridae > Protopterus > Protopterus annectens. The sequence goes on from NC_056728.1 coordinate 1,197,507,400, forward strand.
ACATTTAGGTCTGACACGATCAAGTGATATATTGTCCGTTAGATGAGTTCTTCACTTGCTGAGTGATTGTCTGCTATTCTTTATCATGAACCAGCACAGTTAGCCTTTCATTTGGGATTTGTTCATCCAGTTATCACTAGTAAAACCTATAAAATCTGCAGATTGTGCAACAATCTGTTATAAAATAATCCTTATTAGTATGTCAGTACATTATTTTTCCTATATATTTTTTTATTATGTTTTTTTGTTCTTAAAGGTTCATAGGTTCATAGGTAGGTACTAGGCCATTGGCCCTAGGGCCTATACAAGCCTAACCAAAAAGGTACCCTGGCTTTCGCCACAGAGGTGATCCCCGGGGTGAATTTCCTATTTCCCATCCAAACATCAAGATTTTTCTTGAAGATTAATATTGAGGAGCTTTGTTTGGTATAGATAGGTAGTTTGTTCCAGAGTATGGGAAGTCTCTGGGACAGGAATCTATCTCTCTAGCATGTTCTGTTTATTTTGGTGACAAGGTTCAGGTCCCTAGAGGGTGTAGCTCGGGCGGATTGGGATTTCTTTAAGAGGAGCATGTCCAACAGCTCTGGGTTTGACATAGCTTTGTATGTTAGGCAGAGATCACCTCTGAGTAGGCGATAGGCAATGGAGTAAAGCTGGAGTTCTTTGAGACTTTCTGCATAGGGCATATGTTTGAGATAAGTAATCCTCTTTGTGAGGTATTTCTACAGTCTTTCTAGTTGTTGTAGATGTCTTGTGAGGTACATACTAAAAGGGGCATTGTACTCTATAATGGGTCTAATGACTGATGAGTTGAGGGGAACAATGACCTCTTTTTTCCTGGATGAGAAACCTTTTGTGATAAGGTGTGCCACATAGAAGGATTTCCTGACTACTGTGGCAAAGTGATTATCAAAGGAGAGACTACTGTCTGCCTGTGTCCCAAGGTCTCTTATCACACTTTCAGTGTTAAGTAGACTACCACCTATGTGGTAGCTCATGGGTACAGAGTTTTTACTAAAGGGGATGACAATGCACTTTTTGGCATTGAGCTTGAGGCCATGGCTTTGAAACCAGGCATCTGTCTCAGTGAAGCCCTTTTGTAAGATGTCCACATCTTTAGGAGTTTCAGTTATTGCTCCTAGTTTGCAGTCATCTGTGAACTTTGTTAGCTAAAGGCCTTCTGTGTTAGCCTGTACTTCAGAAAAGTAGATACCAAACAGGAGAAGGCCCAGGACCAAACCCTGTGATACTCCACTTGTCACTGGTTTGAAGTCGGATTTGGAGTCTGCTACTTTCACAGTGTGAGTTCTGTCAGTGAGGCAGTTGGCCCCCCATCTTGTGACATAGAGATTTATACCTAGTTTAGTGAGTTTATTTATAATTCCAGAGTGGGGGATAATGTCAAAAGCCTTGGCGAGATCTAGATAGGCTGTGTGAACCACCTGACCCTCGTCTATGGCTTTGGTGATTGCTTCAAAGAAGTCAATCAGGTTTAAGTGACATGATCTGCCTTTTACAAACCCAAACTGGGTGGGGTCCAGAGTTTGGAGATTACCAATGTCTTTGTTTATAAGTTCCATAATGATACGTTCCATGGCCTTGCAGACTGGGCTTGTTAGACTAATGGGGCGGTAGTTCCCGAGGTCCGTGGTGATTCCCCCTTTGTGGAGTGGGATAACCATTGCTGTGCACCATTCAGTTGGCACAAAGCCTGAGATGAGGCTATGATTGAACATGGTGCTTAGGTGTGGTGCCAGTTCATTCTGTAGTTTATGTAGAATGCAGCCTGGGATGCTGTGAGGTCTCATGGAAGCTGTGTTCTCGGCTTTGGAGAGGTGGTTTTTACCTGTGCAGCCATGATTACAGGAACATTGCATTCTTCCGGTATAGAGATGAGCTCTTTAGGGGGTGTGAGGGGGGGGGGGTAAAGTTAGCACTAAACCTATCTGCCAGGATGTTGGGAATATCAGTTGGTTCTGTATATTTAGTGCCATTGTGCTGTAACTCAGAGCAAATCTGAGTGTTGGCATTGTGATTCTTGACATAGCTATAGAATGCTTTGTGGTTGTCTTTAGAATCAGTGGCGATATTGTTTTCATAACTAGTTTTGGAGGATTTTATGAGGGCTCTCAGCTTCTTACTGAGGCTGACAAGGGAGTTCCTCCAGTCATGGGATTTTACTCTTTTTTGCAGCAGTTTCTTTCTTCTGTTGTAGAGTTTGTTTATGGCAGAAGACCACCAGATTGGCTTCCATTTTTTGGAGGATAGCATCTTGGTTCTGTTAGGGATAGCACAATCCATGCACTCGTGTTAATTCTTATAAAGTGCATTTGTTTAGGATTCAGCAGTCATACCTCTATTGTCTGTCTGCATGGGTGTCGTGAAGTTTGCCACTTCTGTCTTAAGAAGTGTGAAGTTGGCTTTGGAGAAATTTTTTACAGTGGTTTCCCTAATGGGGGGTGGGGGCGGGATGTGGATGTCTAGGCTGATTAGCTTATGGTCGGATCTGACCAACAAGGAATTGACCTCTGGTGTGGAACACCGATTGCCCATGTTGGTAATGACCAGGTCTAGGATATTGCTGCCCTGGTGGGGGTGTGGATAAGTTAATCCAAGGCACTGGAATTTATGAATTCCAGAAAACATTGAGCAAAAGAGTTGGTACATTAGTAGTTTTCCCAGTTAATGATGGGGTAGTTGAAATTGCCCATTATTAGGGTGTTGGGTTGTACCCTAATATTTTTCTGTGTATCAAGAAATGAGGAGTGGGAATCCTGGGGCATGGTGGAGGATCTGTAGCAATTTACAATTTGGATTGCGGTCTTGCCCATAGTTAGTTGCACTTGGATAATCTCGGATGCATTATGCTGAGCAACTAGCCTGGAGGTGTGGATATCCTTAATGAATATGGACACACCTCCACCTTTAGTGTTCCGGTTGAGGTTAGGTGGCCAAAAGGTGTGGTATGAATTATAGCCTGGTAATGCAGGGGTGGTGCTCTCTGGATCCTTGAACCAGGTCTCTGTCACTGCACAGATGTCGATGTTCTCCATTTTAAGGAGTGCCTCGAGTGAATGCATTTTGAGGTTTAGACTTCTAGCATTGAGTAGCATTACCCTCAGATTTTGCTTGCTTGTACCTGCAACAGTGGTGAATTTGTCATTTGAACCTTGCCTAAAAAAGGCACTATAGGGGAGGCAAGAGCCTTAGCCAGTATCTGGAATCCCAAGGGCGACAGGTGCAGGCCATCTCTGCCACAGCATCGTGGTCTGTCGATCATGTCATCACAGGCAGACAGATTCTGGATCTCCTTAGAATGACACCAGAAGCTTAGTCAATTGTTGAAGTCAACCATTTTGTCCTTGTACTGTGGCATCATTCTGGGAGATGGCAGGATGCTACTCAGGGCTAGGGTCATATCTGCCTGGGCTACAAGATTGGAGAGCTCCTCCATGTCTCTTTTCATGTAGTCCAGGGAGGTACGTCTCAGGTCATTCACACCAACATGGACAATGACAGAGTCATATTTGTACTTGTTGTGGAGTGACCTGAGTGCGTGCATTATGTGGCGACTCCTGGCACCCAACAGGCAGCTGAGAGTAACTTTGTCCTTGTTTAACCTGGTGAGTGGAACATCAGTGTGCCTGACTATAGAGTCACCTATGACTAGAGTGTTGGGTACGTTGATATCCCTTATGAGCTGTGGTTGAGTGGCACACTGAGTTTGAGGGCTATCTGTCATTTGGGTTGTGTTATGAGGATGCAAGTTGTGTGCATTTCTGTTTTGGAGGTCTCCGTTACTTCAGCAGATTTTTATTGCGAGCCTCAGTGAATGTAGGTGTGTGTTTTGTGTTGCTATGTGTGTGTTTTTTGGTGGTGTAGGTTTTGAGGGACTATGTGATGAGTGTAGTGTGGTGCAAGTGTTCACCTTCTCCTCTTGACTATCTAGTCCAGTCTTTGGTAAAGAGAGCTTTGCTTCCAGTTTGGCTATATAAGTGCATCTCTCACAGGTAGTGGTGTTGGGTGGTAGGAGGAGAGGGTTGTCTGTGTGCATGAGGCAGTTGCTGCATTTCCCCAAGATGCCCAGATTCATCAGGTAGACAGGAGAAAACACCAGGAGCTGACCCTTAGACATGCCTGGATAGGTGTTTATTTATTAAGTACTAAAAACTGTTTTCCTCTAGACAAGTGAGGAAAGTTTAGTCATGTCATAATTTGCAGCTTATTTAGTGCTTACAATGACTTCTGAACAAGTGCTGAGCTCAAAGAAACAGATTTGAGTGCTAAAACAAAAAAACTGGCTAGTTCTAAGGGAAAATTTGAAGAGCAGACTTTATGGCGCCAGAAATAGTTTAACACTAGGTAAGCGGTGATGCATAAAGTGTATGTTTTTTAATATAACAGTAGCAAATGAGCAAACTGATTTAAACAAATGAACCAATAAAAAGCTAAAAACTGAGCCCCATTCCAGCAGTCTTCAATCAGACAAGTTCTAACTGCACACTCCTGCCACTAGTGTGCACGGGAACCTTTTCAAAAAAAAAGTTGGTCAGATTAGTGCTCAAGTTATACAAACAAAGCTAGATTCAGCAGGTCTGAATTTAGTCTATGCTACAGCAAACAAGGCACACCAATTTCAGAAAGAAACAGTCCAAATAAGCAGGCACAATAAGCCTTTAACCAGAAACTCCCAGCTCAGAAGGGCAGAATCTACCCTCTCTTCCCACAAGAGGGCAGACCACACCTTCTTAATGTAAAATAAGTGGACTGAAGCTCAAGTGTTTAAACCAGACCTAATACACTCTTAGAATAACAGACACTAAGGCTTCAATCAGCAACTCCCAACTTAGAAGGATGTAAGCTACCTGTCCTGACACAACAGTGCAGACCACAAAACTTCTTAATGTAAAACAACTGGTCTGAAGCCAAAGTGCTTCAATCAAAGGCATAAAATAACAGTTACAATCTAATCTGCTAACAAGCAGTAATAAATGCAGCAGAATAAATGTAATAAAGTAGGAAGAAACACAAATACATTAAAAGCAGATGAATAAAGTGCATTTTTTCTAATATAACAATAGCAAACAGATTTAAACAAATTACCTAACCAGTAAAAAAGCTCAAAACTGAGCCCTGTTCAAGCAGTCTTCAATCAGACAAGTTCTAACTGCACACTCCTGCCACAATGGTGCATGGGAACCTTCTCCAAAAAAAAAATGGCCTGGATTAGTGCTCAAGTTATACAAACAAAGCTAGATTCAGCATGCCTGAATCTAGTCTATGCTATGTCAAATAAGGCACACCGATTTCAGAAAGAAATGGTTCAAATAAGCAGGCACAATAATCCTTCAGCCATAAATTCCCAGCTCAGAAGAGCAGAATCTAACCTCTCCTCTTGCAGGAGTGCAGACCACAAACCTTCTTAATGTAAAATAACTGGCCTGAAGCCCAAGTGCTTAAACCAGAACTAATACACTTTTAGAATAACAGAACATCTTATGACCATCTAACTTGCAGACCCACCTCTGTAGGATAATGTAGCCCTGTTATCTATTAGTCCCTATAATATATAGCTTACCTATGTCACCATCAGATGGCTTCCTCTGTCCAGTGGGAATTTCCTTACAATAGTTCCACTTTTAGACATAGGTGATGGAAGTGATGTCAGCCACAACAGAGTCCACCATTTTGGATGGCCAGTCTTTTTTAAATTTTTTTTTCTTTTTTTTTTTATTTTGCATTTGCCCTTGCCTTAGCAGGAACAAGTATCCCTGTCAGAGAAGCAGCCTGCAATGTTGAGCTCAGGCAGTTCATTTTTGCCTGTATTCCACATTCACAAGTGCAGTATATTATGCTGCAATGAAGCCGGAAATAGATATCTTCTCTTCATCTCATTTTCTTGTTGCTTAACTGCTTTGTTTATACAGAGTGGTAGGGTAGTAATGAGTCAGACCTCCATTCCAAAGAATATACAGTCCGGCTCTTCTGGTGCCCCTGCTACTATCTGAACACAAGCCAGTGGGCCATAATCAGAGCTTCATTACTCTACAACATCAGAAAAGTATTTTCTACTATTTCAGGATTTTTCCCACCTGCTGATAAATGCTAAATAAGAATCATTAAAAAAATGGTCAGTGGTGATATCAGGAATCTTGAATGCAGTTTATCAAGAACAGGTTGCTTACTTTCTATAATAGAAAATATTCCCATAATGACCCGCACTTCAGTCTTGTAGCATCCTCACTTATGTATTTGGTTAGGGCCATTGTTGTACAGAATCCATGGCCTCCATCATACATTTTGTGGAGAAACAGTTCTTGATTCTGTATGGCCCAGTTAATGTCTGGCTTGTTACAAAAAGTCTGGTATCTTAATGCTACTACTAGTTCTTGTCTTGATTTTTTCTGTCACATACTTTTCATTGTCAAACTCACTATGTGACAATCATTAGCATCTTTAGGTGATCAGCTTACTGTCAAAATCACTGAGATCATGCTATTGAAGTTTATAGACAAAGCTGTTGAAAGCTAAGCCCTATGTGACAGCCATAAGAATGCTGGAAATTAGGTCAAGCATCCTGAACATAGACTTGTTCTTTGAGGAGGAAGTTGTACTGCTACTGAGACTTAATGTTTATTGTTGTGTAGTCCACTGACACTTAAAAAGTTATGTTTAAGATATTGCCACTGTGTTGTTAGAGCATCTAGAGTCTTGAGAAGAGAACAAAAATACACGAGTAATATGCTTTCCTCACTTTCTTCCTCTTCTCCATGTTTAAGGAATCTTTGAGATTTGGATGGTTGTCCCCACATCAGGGAATATTGGAGGGATTTCCCTCTGAAAAATATCTGTCTTGAGACCTTCAGATGGACACTGTTTTGAATAGTAATGAAGTGACCCCTCAATGTTTTATATTCTTTTGGTTTAAATAATCATGTGTTGATTAAAAGAGACACTATTATTCATAGTGGACTGGTCTGCCTTAATGGGCAATATATTAGTTTATCCAGTGGACTTGGGTTTGTGATGTTACTTGGTATTATTCGTTATGATGTCATAACAGTTTATGCAGTTATGGAAACAGCTGTTGCATTATATATTGAATGGAGTATTGGCCGAAGGATAGGACATGGGGTGAGAGTCATTGATACTGTTTTTGATGAAATGTATGTTACAAGGTGGGATTCTGCAGAAGGTCTGGCTATTTTACTTTCTGATATTTTCATTTAAAAAAATAAGCCAGCTAGACATGTCTACTCAGATAAGTTTGCAAAAGATTCAGAATTAGTCAGCTTTGTTACTTGTAAGGAGGAAATGGTGGTATGCACCTGAAGAAAAATAAAAACTTAAATTTCTCCCACAAAACACAAATACATGCGAGAGATGCAACTATACGGCCAAACTGGAGGCTGAGCTCTCTCAACATAGGACTGGCAAGACCAGTCAGGAGGAGAAGGTTACCACACACACTATAGACCCAGTCTCACATAGTACCATTACAACCTCAAATCATACACATAAACACACAAAGACATACTCGGAGGCTCTGATCAAAAATCTACCAAAACAGCAGAGGCCACCAAAGCAGACACCCAAACAACCAACACCTCAGAACACAACACCTGCAACACATAGACCTCACAGTCAGAGTGTCAAACAGTCACAGCCCTTAAGGCCAAACACAATGCCAGACACACTAGTCATTGGTGACTCCATAGTCAGACACACTGACGTCCTGCTCACCAGACTGAGTAAGGAGAAGGTCACAGTAAGCTGCCTGTCGGGTGCTAGAATCCGCCACATAACGCAAGCACTCAGGTCTCTCAACAGCAGGTACAAATATGACTCAGTCATTGTCCACGCTGGTGTAAGCGACCTGAGACGTACCTCCTTGGACTACATGAAAAGAGACATTGAGGAGCTCTCTGATTATGTAGCCCAGGCAGGTATGACCCTGACCTTGAGCAGTATCCTACCTTCACCAAGAATGATGCCACAATACAGAGATAAGATGATCAGCTTTAACAATTGGCTTAAACACTGGTGTCATTCAAAGGGGATCCAGTGTCTGTCTGCCTGGGATGACATGCTGGACAAGCCACGCTGCTTCGCAAGGGACGGCTTGCACCTGTCACCCTGGGATTCGGATATTGGCAAAGGCTCTTGCCACCCCATAGTGCCTTTTGTAGGCAAGGCTCAAATTCTAAACCTACCACCCTAGAACACAAAAAGGAAAAAAAACTAAGGGTAATGCTGCTCAATGCCAGAAGTCTAAATCTCAAAATGCACGCACTCGAGGCCCTTCTCAGTATGGAGAACATCGATGTCTGTGCTGTGACAGAAACCTGGTTCAAGGCTCCTGAGAGCACCCCAGCGCTATCAGGTTTTACCTCATATCATGCGTTCCGGCCCCAAAATCCGGACAATACCAAGAAAGGAGGGGTATCCATATTCATCAAGGACACCCACACCTCAAGACTGGTGGCAACGCACGATGCATCGGAGACCATCCAGGTGCAATTAACCATAGGCAAGACTGCTCTACAAATTGTAGCATGTTACAGGCCACCCTCACAAACTCAGGAACCTCACATGGCCTTCCTGAAAACACTAGAGGGATAAATGTATCATCAAACACCATCATACTAGGTGACTTCAATTACCCTAATATAGACTGGGAACACTACTCAAGCCCAAACACCCTAGCCCAAAAGTTCCTGGAATTCATAAACTCAAATGCCATGGAACAACTAGTCACCATCCCCACAAGAGGAGATAACATACTTGATCTCATCATCACGAACATGGGAGCACAATGTTCAACACCGGAGGTGTACCCCTCACTGGTGAGATCAGACCACAAACTAATCTCGCTGGAGGTCCTCATCCCACCCACACCTGAAATAAAAAAGACCACAGTAAAGAACTTCTCAAAAGCCGACTTCACACTTCTAAAGACTAGTGTGGACTCCTTTAAGGCCCACGAGCCGACGGAAAACAGTACTCAAGCCGCTGAATCACTTACAAATGCCTTCTACCAGCACCTGCAGGACTGCATGGATAAGGCAATCCCAAGCAAAACAAAGACTCTTTGTACCAAAGGCAAGCATCCAGTCTGGTGGACCCCAGCCATAAACAAACTCTACAACAAAAGGAGGAAGCTACTACAAGATAGAGCAAAATCCTTAAAAGGTAAGACACTCTTGATCACTATAAGTAATAAACTAAGAGCTCTCATAAAATCATCCAAAGCAAATTTCGAGAGAAAAATAGCTAAAGACTCAAAAGACAATCATAAGGCCTTCTTTAGCTATGTTAGAAACCTGGGAGGAAACTCCCAGATATGCTCAGAGCTAGTTCAAAATGATGTGAAGATTACTGATCCTACAGACATTGCCAACATACTGGCTGACAGGTTCAGTGCAAACTTCTCCCCAAAAGGAGAGATATCTATACCAAACGATTGCAGCCCCCAAACATCTCCAGCGCCCAAGTGAGAACTGCTCTCTCCAAAGCAAAAACACAGCATCCATGGGACCTGATGGTGTCCCCGGCTGTGTGCTCCATGAACTCAATGAGGAATTAAACCCACAGCTAGGACAGCTGTTTAATCAAAGTCTTACCTCTGGATACGCACCCAGGAGTGGCGCACTGCAACTGTGGTACCACTTCACAAAGGCGGTGCCTCCACCGACCCTGGAAATTACCGGCCCATTAGCTTGACAAGCCTTATCTGCAAAGCCATGGAGAGGATCATAATGGACCTCATAAATAAAGACATAGGGAATTTGCAGACTTTGGATCCAACCCAGTTTGGCTTTGTCAAAGGCAGATCATGCCTTTTAAACTTGGTTGACTTTTTCGAAACAGTCACCAAAGCCATTGATGAGGGAAAGGCAGTCCATACAGCCTACCTCGATCTGGCTAAGGCCTTCGATACAATACCCCACTCGGGTATCATTGAAAAACTCATCAGCTTAAATGTCAACCCATACATCACAAGATGGGTTGCAAACTGGCTGAGTGACAGAACCCACAGGGACAGAGTTGCTGGCGCCATGTCAGACTCAAAGCCTGTCACAAGTGGTGTCCCACAGGGCTCAGTCCTGGGCCCACTCTTGTTTGGCATCTACTTTTCCGAAGTACAAGCAAACACAGGAGGGTTATGGCTGACAAAGTTTGCAGATGACTGCAAACTGGGCGCCATAGTAGAAAACACATCTGACACAGATATCCTTCAGAAGGGTCTCACAGAAATGGATAACTGGTGCCAGAGCCACGGCCTAAAGTTAAATGCCAAAAATGCATAGTCATACCCTTCGGGAAAAACAAGGTTACCCCTAGCTACCAAATAGGTGGCAATCCACTGAGCACAGAAGAAGTTATCAGGGACCTGGGGACCCAGGTTGATAGTAGTCTGTCATTCGACACCCATGTAGCTAAAGTAGTTAGGAAGACCTTCTACATTGCCCACCTTATCATGAAGGGATTCTCATCTAGATCAAGGGAGGTCATAGTCTCCCTTTACTCATCACTCATCAGACCAATGATTGAGTACAATGCCCCATTCGAATGTATCTGACCCGACACTTGCAGCAGCTGGAGAGGCCACAAAGTTCCTCACCAAAAGGATAAAGGGTCTCAAAAATCTGTCCTATGCTGCCCGACTGAAAGAACTCCAGCTCTATTCAGTCGCTTACCGCTTGCTCAGAGGTGACCTTTGCCTAACATACAAGGCCATGTCAAACCCAGATTTGATGAATATGCTTCACCTCAGAAAATCTAGATCCATCAGAGCCACAAGGGCGGAGACTTAAACCTTGACACGGCTATTAATAGGACGTGCTGGAGGGATAGATTCATCACCCAAAGACTCCCTATGCTGTGGAACAAAATCCCAGTACATGTGAGGCAGAGCACCTCGCTGGCCTTGTTCAAGAGAAATCTTGACCAATGGATGGGAGATCGCAGATATACCCCAGGGATTACCTCAGTGTCACTGCTCGACAGAGGCACAGCAAAATAATGGGTATAGTTCCCCATACTAAAGGGGTGGCGTAAGCCACAAAATGATGGGCTAGGCTTGTAAATGCCCTCGGGCAGATAGCCTAGTATGAACCTATGAACCTATGATGGTAGATATTGTATTATTCACTGTTTTTGATAACTCTAAGATCTATCCATTGCTTGGGCGTAAAAAGCACATAAAGTAAAATGGGAACTATAATGGACCTAATGCCAAAAGACTTGCTTTCAGGGTAAGTTACCACTTAAAATGAGAGCAAGTCTTTTGGAATCTGGAACCCAGTGCAAGTCTGTTTATATATAAGCCTTATGTAAGTAATAATGCCTGACAGGGTGTGTGTTAATGTGTAATTAATGCCTGCCCAGGGGTGTTTTGAGGCCCAATGCCACAGGCAAAATCTCAAAATCTCCCTTCAGATTTACAACTTATATAAGTAGTGCACAGTTGGGAACTACACCCACTAAATACTCTTAGTAGCTGTCAGCTGCATGTACACAGACAGAGGTGTCTTTAATGCATCTCACCGTCACATTGATGTCATTTTTCTGATTATTGGCATGGGAATGCCTACATATGCTTGGGGCCTCTTCTGAGGAATATATCCAGAGTATGAGATAGATCACCAATTTTCAGGAAGTCAGTTTGTGAAATCAGTAGTGTGAATATAGGTAAGGTAAGCTAATTCTACCCAATGCATTACAACTTCTTGTCTAAAATCGGACTCTTTTGCCAGCTGTGGGATGACTTCTATGTTCCAAAAACTAGTTTCATTTGTCTGGGTGTAGTTCAATTTAATCTACCCTCTTCTTGATTGCCACTTGATTTGCATTGCACACAGACCCACAGTTTGCAATGCAAGATGACAATTCCAGACTGTGGCTCCATTCAACTTTTTCATACTGAGATCAGTTAAACTATGCACATTAAATGGCAACCAGATACTATAGATATATATATATATATATATATATATATATATATATATATATATATATATATATATATATATATATATATATTGAGTCTCGATATTACTGTCTTATGTATGGGGCAATGTGAATAATTACTTGCCTGACACTTCCTCTGAGTCTAGTTTGGGAGGGGTCACCCTACCAAAAGTGTTAAGTTGCAGACAGCATAACTAAGGATCACAAGGGCAGAGAATCTCATTCATGCACCATAATAAAAATCATAACTTCAGGAAGGAATACTATCCCAGGGATTCAATAAACTCTGTGTAGGCTTCTTGTGAGCAACAGTGCTAACTGTGTATTCATGTTGCTCATCGTGCTTATACGAATACAAGTAAGGTTTTATGGCCAGCAGCAGTGTTGCAAGCCAGGAAACCATGCAGAGCACCATGAGCACAAAAATAGGAAGCATTCAAGTTCACCTACAGGCAAACTTGTCCCGTGAGATCAATATCACAGTAAAGGAAAGTGTACTTAGTACAATGTACACTAAAACAATTATTTGCAGAATGAAATACTTGAGGGGTAAATGCAAGGACAACTACAAGGAAATGTACACTGGGCAGGGAAAGTGTGCTGAACAAAATGTGCACTGACATGAATGACTGGAATGAATCAAAGGAAGAAGACATGGTAAATATGGTAGTGTCCCCAACATAGGATATGTCAATGTATGCACACTTCCAAGACAAGTCAGTAGCGTAACATTATGCACATATGTAGATAGCACAGTAGGTACTCCTGTTTGCAGGTCCTAAGCAGGTTTATTATGATATAAACACACATGATAGTATACATGTGACAGTCAAACAAAGTTACATGTCAGTGGGGATGAATTGCTGTGATATAAACATCATTGACATGCTCACTAAAAAGGACACATAGCAAGGACAGTTTATACAATAAGGGCTATGTGCATACTCTGAAGATCTGCAAAATGACTTGCTTGAATATGACTGACATGTCACCATGGCTCTTAACCGATCAGAGGCACATAGCAACAGACTCCTGGACAAATGTAGAAATAAACAGACACAATCATGGACACTTTTATAATATTACGTCCATTAATTTACAGCATTGACAAAATATGTGATTGTAACTGATGTGTACAACTATAATGATTGTCAGTATCTGCCAGTATTTTATAAGGGGAATTCACTACCCCTTCCACAAAAGTGAATACTTTTTGTAAGGGCTAAGATGGGCAGTTTTATTCCTGGAGTTGAAATCAGGGGCAATCCTGGCCAGCTGAGAGGTTTGCATGACACATAAGCCACAATCCTCTCCTGTAAGACTCAGACCCATGCCATCAATGCTGTTATTGAGCTGTGTATTTACTGTGTGCAACACAGAAAGCTGTATCACACATGCGTCTAGTAAAACACTTTGAGGGGAAGTCTGCACTGTCAAATCATAAGGGGCATGCAACCCAGAGGATAGTTCTGTATGGCCTACCAGATGTGAGAGCTCACTCAGCCAAATGTGATACATTTAACTAAACATTCCTGTCTGTCATAGTTATCAGCCATACAGATAACAACACATACAGCATTACAGCATGTGGATGAGTCCAGGTGTATATGCTCATGTAATCAGTATGATGTAATATTGGTGTATGTCAGATAATATTCCCAGATACTAGGTAAACACATGCACACCTATGCCATATTGCAGCTGTCACTGTGATGGTTGAATGACAACTGAGTAGAATGTGGATATATATCACTATCAGAACACATGCCTTAGTAAGGCAACAATACACATAGCATCATCCCATGTCCCTAGTCCTCAGGAGGCAAATAACTACAGCTCTTATGGAAGGTACATGTAACCAAATGGCAGCAGTGGGCATCAATACAATAGCTCAAATCTTAGACTGTAAAGCACTGTCATAGGGCTACAGTACATCCACAACTTAACATAGCACATGTGGGTGCAACAACATTGTCATGTGCAATGGTCAAAGGGTCATAGGAGAGTACTAGGCTAACGGCCAAGAGCTCATATGAGTCCAGCCATTATTATCCTATTTAACCCAAATTGCTATCTCTAGGTGAGGGCAGATAGTAGGTGTATGTGCATATGTGTTTGATTTTATTACAGACTGGCTCTATCTATTTGAGACATAGGCACCACCCTATGAGTGAATTAGAAATCACGCATTCAGTGCTCTGGAGATGGCCTGTAGTTGGTAATGGAGGGGGTCTGCTTCACAATGTGTGTATGCATCTTTGAGATGATGACTTCCTCAGTATTCCACAGAAAGGATGCTATGAAGAAAGAGGGAAAAGGAGAATGCTGGATTTAGGGGACTAAGTAAAAGATTTTCTGGAGTGTTAGTCAAATGAAAACAGATTCAAAGCATCATACAATGACCGTAATATACCACCAGCCCATTCACAAGTTGTCAGAGATCAGATTCAAACACAATACCTGTCTAGATATACAAGATGAATTCCATGCAATGCAAGACTAGCATCGCTGCAGAAGTCTAACATATACTCTATCATAGTGCACTTTAAAGAAGATGATATTGTCAGTGTATGATGAGTAGAAGATTTGGGAGGAGTGTGTGACATAGCTGTACATTTACATCTCAGTGTAAAATTGTCTGCAGACTGATAGCTAAAGAAAGACAGCAGTTACTAGGCTTATGCTGGCATGAGTCTGCATATACACGCGTGTGCGTGCGCGCACACACACACACACACACACACACACACACACACACACACACACATGCACTCACACAAAAGTTGACTGCTGTAAGATTAGCACCTCTACCTATCTAATTACACAAGCTAGAGAAGAGAACACAGTAATTAATGATAGCACCACCACAGAAGACCGATGTCAACAGTGTCACAGTGCACTTAGATGATGACATTATCATAGTGTTACAGGTAACATATACTGTTATAAGACATTTGGTGCAAAGTCAGGATTTGTGATAGGATTGTGTGAGCGCAATTTGCAAAAGTATTTATAAATATATCCTGGCAACCTAGGCCAAATGACCTATCATGAATGCATATTACAAAAGTGAGAGAGACATGTACCTGTTTTTCAGAATGTTGTGTAGATGAGATATACATTTGGGGAACACCAGTAGTGCAATAATGCAGTTATGTGTCTATATATACAGACGAAGGTATGTCCACATTAATACAAGTTACTGAAATTATCAGTGGGATATGATCAAGCATGACCAATGTCCACTATCATTATAAACCCATAACAAATGGAATAATGCACCTTGGCTATGTAATTCTGGAGTCTGTTTTACAATTGCCCAAGTACAGATATATAATTTGGAAGTGCATTGGTGCATGACACATGAATATCAGTATGTTTTCTGTCAAGCACAAATATCACTGCCCTTCTCTTATGTTAATGAATGCATTTCCATGTATCTGAAGATTACAACCCAATAACCAGAATTAGACATGCTATACATGTCTTCAAAAAGCACATCGCTAAGAAGCTGATTTGAGTGGTTGACGGCAAAGTATTAGTGCATGTGTGATTCCATTTTCAGAAAATCACCTTGTCCAATGGTGCTTATTACCAAACTGAGTGCAAATAGGGACATAGAGTAACTGACCTGATTGGGGTTAATGGCAAAATGCATTTGCTTGTTATTAATGTTTCGGTACTTACGTATTATCACAACCACATTTCAGAACTGGCATACTTTGTTGTGTTTCTCAGAAAATGGATTTGTTAAGCTTTAAAGGGGTATGTCTGCAACTAAATAGTGATGTGTCCCTGGCGGGTTGAGGCAGGGAGAGGAAAAAACTTCAAACGTTGGACTCGTGTTAGGCGTGTGTCATTATTTTAGTGAAATCCACTGTGTCACACTGCATCGCAAATTCTGCCTTTGATGATGACAACCTCAGCAAAGGGAGGTTGCTCAGGAATACTTAGTGTGACTTCGCAGGGTCAGTAACCATCCCAAAAAAAGGTGCTTGCAAAAAATTCTGACTAAGGGGACAGTGATTCCTCAGGGAGTGATGCCTTTTTCCCCATCCAGATTCCTCAGCTGGGGGTGTTAAACGGTTATGTCAAATTGTGTTGCCACAGCAGCCACTTACAGTACTACCAATGGGTACTGCACGTGCTGAATGATTTATACACACACACGTCCCAAACATAGCAATCAACCCTTGCAGTGTGTACACCTAAACAGAATTGAAATGGGCTGGTTGCTTTTTGGTGAAGGTGGTGAGTTGCTTGAGTTCGATGAGGAACAATCACTGACAAGCAGCATTCCTTCTTCTAAGATTGAAAATGCCATTACCAGGGAAGACGATTTCTCAACTTTTTCCTCTTCCAATATAAAAAGAAACACTCACACACAACACTTCTGAAGACTTCATGCACCCCTTCCTAGCTTAGCAGACCTCATTTCACAGAAACATTACTGAAATGTGGTTGTGATAATACGTATTAATATACAACACGCATTCAGTCTTCTCCAACACATAAAAAAACTGATTTTTTAAGCCTTTCCACCAATGAAACACTTCTTCCTTCTTGCTCAAAGCAAATCACATCCTATTAGTACACTCTATTCCTGGAAAACACTAAAGCTAGCATGTTTAACAACAAAGATAACGGTTCATAGCTTAGCAGACCTCGTTTCACAGAAATATTGTTATTTCTGTGAGTACTGAAATGTGGTTGCGATAATACATAAGTACCAATGTTTCATGTGTCAGGCCTGCAAGATATGCTGTAGGAGAAAATGCTGGCAGCTAGTATGATATGCATGCTGTACTTTATCTTTGAAATGTTGGGGCCAAAGTTTTATTACATAAATAACTGTTGGCCTTGTCTTCCCTGTTTACACAATGTTAAGCACCAACTATGTCTCTCCACTTAAGGAAAACAGTGAAACATTTCTTGTAGAATGCCTTCCTACATAGAAACAGGCTCAGTGGTGATATGTGGATGTCAGCATTTTGGACAGTATTGAGTGTGGAAACCACTCTTGCTGCTTAGCTTTAAGAGCAGTGTACTCCTGGTGAGAGCATAAGTGAGTCAGGATTCAAATCTAGATGATTATCTCTTTTTTTTGTACAAATGATTACAGTATGTCATAAGCTAAGTAAATGAGATCAGGACTGCTAATGTGTCTATCAATGATTGCACTAAAGTATGTGTCTTCACCAAACTGCATCAGTAATACATACCTTAATACATTTCTACAACTGTTTTGCAGGCCTCACTGCAAATCAAAGTTAATTGTGTGTACAGCTCGCTACAAATGTCAAGGTGTGGTATTATCTTTTGAAATGATTAGCATGACTCAGCAGATATGGTAAGCATTTGAGTAGGGCCAGATATCCTGAAAAGTGTGCACAGTATGCTTCTTAACATTAAGGACAGTTTCCACATCATATTAGATGAACATTTCATCTATCATCCTATTAAAGATGCTACAGTATATTTTGATGAGGCACAGGAGATGATGACAGACACAGGGCTGTTGAGGATGTAGGGTGTACTGTCCTGGCCCATTCATGGGCTTCCAGATATTGGCCAAGGCTCTTGCCACCCCCATAGTGCCTTTTTTAGGCAAGGCTCAAAAGACAAACCCACCTCCCTAGAAAACACAAGTGAAAAAAAACTAAGGGTAATGCTGCTCAATGCCAGAAGTCTAAACCTCAAGCTGCATGCTCTCGAAGCCCTCCTCAGTATGGAGAACATCGATGTCTGTGCAGTGACTGAAACCTGGTTCAAGGCTCCTGAGAGCACCCCAGCACTACCAGGTTATACCTCATATCATGCTTTCCGGCCCCAAAACTTGGACCGAACCACAAAAGGAGGGGGAGTATCCATATTCATCAAAGATACCCACACCTCCAGGTTAGTGGCAATGCACGAAGCATCGGAGACCATCCAGGTGCAGCTAACCATAGGAAAACTGCCCTACAGTTTGTAGCATGCTACAGACCACACTCTCAAACTCAGGAACCCCACTCAGCCTTCCTGAAGACACTGGAGAGTATGAATGTCTCTCCAATTACCATCATAATGGGAGACTTCAACTACCCAAACATAGACTGGGAACATTACTCAAGCCCCAACACCCTAGTCCAAAGGTTCCTAGAATTCATAAACTCAAATGCGATGGAACAACTAGTCACCACTCCCACAAGAGGAGATAATATACTAGACCTGATCATCACAAATATCGGGACAAAATGCTCCACACCGGAAGTATACCCCTCATTGGTGAGATCAGACCATAAATTAATCTCACTGGAAATCTACATCCCACCCCCTGCACAGAAGACCACAGTGAAAAATTTCTCAAAAGCAGACTTCACACTTCTTAAGACTGAAGTGGTATCTTTCAAGGCCCCTGGGCCAGTGGAAACCACAACCCACACCGCTGAATCCTTTATAAATGCCTTCTACGGACACCTTCAAGAATGCATGGATCTTGCAATCCCTAATAAAACCAATACCCATTCCCACAAAGGCAGGCGTCCTGTCTGGTGGACCCCAGCCATTAACAAACTTTACAACAGGAGGAGGAAGCTACTACATGACAGAGCAAAATCCCCAAAAGGGAAGGCATCTCTGATCAGTACTAGCAAAAAACTTCGATCACTCATAAAATCATCTAAGGCCAACTTTGAGAGAAAAATCACAAAAGACACAAAAGACAATCACAAGGCCTTTTTTAGCTATGTTAGAAACCTGGGTGGAAACTCCCAAATATGCTCAGAGTTAGTCCAAAATGACACAAAATACACTGAACCCACAGATATTGCCAACATTCTGGCAGACAGGTTCAGTGCAAATTTCTCTGCCCCATCCCCCCCAAAAGGAGAAATATCTATCCCAACAGAGTGTAGCCTCCCTAACATCTCAGATGCCCAGGTGAGAGCCGCCCTCTCCAAAGCTAAAAACACAGCATCAATGGGACCAGACGGTGTCCTGGGCTGCATGCTACATGAACTCCAAGAGGAACTAAACCCGCACATAAGGCTGCTGTTTAATCTTAGCCTTACTGCAGGATACGTACCCAAAGAGTGGCATACAGCAACAGTGGTCCCACTCCACAAAGGAGGTGCTTCTACGGACCCTGGAAATTACTGCCCCATAAGCTTGATGAGCCTGGTCTGCAAAGCTATGGAAAGGATCATTATGGAACTCATAAACAAAGACATTGGGGACCTACAGACAATGGATCCTACCCAATTCGGCTTTGTCAAAGGCAGATCCTGCCTTTTGAACCTAGTCGACTTTTATGAAACAGTCACTAAGGCCATTGATGAGGGTAAGGCAGTTCACACAGCCTACCTTGACCTTGCAAAAGCCTTTGACACAATACCTCACTCGGGCATTATTGACAAACTCACCAGCTTAAATGTAAACCCATATGTCACAAGATGGGTTGCAAACTGGCTCAAGGACAGAACCCACAAGGTCAGAATTGCTGGAGCCATGTCAGACTCTAAGCCAGTCACAAGCGGTGTACCACAGGGCTCAGTCCTGGGACCCCTCTTGTTCGGCATTTATTTTTCCGAGGTGCGAGCAAACATAGGAGGATTGTGGCTGACAAAGTTCGCAGATGACTGCAAACTGGGCACCATAATTGATACTCCAGCAGACACAAGCATCCTTCAGAAAGGCCTCATAGAAACAGATAATTGGTGCCAGAGCCATGGCCTTAAACTGAACGCCAAAAAATGTATAGTCATACCCTTTGGGAAAAACAAGGTACCCACAAATTACCACATAGGTAGTACTCCATTAAGTACGGAAGAGGTAATCAGGGACCTAGGGACCCAAGTCGACAGTAACCTCTCATTTGGCACTCACATTGCCAAGGTGGTTAGGAAGACCTTCTATATTGCCCACCTTATCATGAAGGGATTCACATCTAGATCAAGAAAGGTCATTGTGCCCCTGTACTCTTCTCTTATCAGGCCCATGATTGAGTACAATGCCCCATTTGGGATGTATCTTACCCGACACCTGCAGCAGTTGGAAAGACCCCAAAAGTTCCTCACCAAGAGGATAGAGGGTCTCAAACATATGTCATATGCTGCCCGGCTGAAGAAACTCCAGCTCTATTCAGTCACATACCGCCTACTCAGAGGTGATCTATGCCTGACGTACAAGGCCATGTCCAATCTGGAATTAATGGACATGCTCCACCTCAGAAAATCCAAATCCATCAGAGCCACGAGAGCAAGAGATTTGAACCTCAACACAGAAATAAATAGGATGTGCTGGAGGGACAGATTCATAACCCAGAGGCTCCCTACACTCTGGAACAGAATCCCAGTCCATGTTAGGCAGAGCCCCTCACTAACTCTCTTCAAGAGAAATCTTGACGAGTGGATGGGAGATCATAGGTTTACCCTGGGGGTCATCTCTGTGTCACTACTAGACAGAGGCACAGTAAACTAAACCCTAAATGGGCGTAGTATTCTCATCCCAAGGGGTGGCGAAAGCCACACACACTCTGGCTAGGCTTATAAATGCCCTAGAGCAGATAGCCTAGTATGAACCTATGAACCTATGAATATCCTAATGATGTTTTGGTATGACACGTCTTCTCAGTCAGAATATGTCCTGCTCTGTAGCATGAATTACATGAGATAAAGATAGAAGAGATATAAAGTGGCAATGATTAATACATCCATATGCATGGTGCTATGTGGGAATTGACTTTTGACAGTTATATCAGTTGTGACCCACCTTACAGTTCACTTGATAGGCAGACATATCACATTTATATAAGAGAAAGAGGAGACAGATGGAGACAGATGGATAGGCAACAGATACACAGGAAAAAGACCTCAGAAAACAGCCCTTCAGAGCATCCCTTAGTGCTGGGTTATAATCCTTGACAAGATGCAAACATGCATTGATACATCTGATCATCACCTGAACATGACTCAAAGGGAATCCTACAGCAAATTTGGAAACCTTGCACCCTACAGGAGCTTCAATAACCTATTGAATTAAGGTGACATGATGGCATTACCAAATGACAGAGTCATGACAGTATGCAGAAACCATGAGATGACCTTTATATCCATCAGCCTAATAGATACACACATGTAAAGAGGGGTGGGAGTGAAGGGGTAAATACAAGGAGAGATGGGACATACACATAACAATGTTTGGTGTAATGAAACATTCATGTACATGTTTTTGCTGTGTTCTCCTTATTAACTTGCCATGCTGTGTAGCATGAATTGATTGACATGGAATGAGGAAGCAGATGAAGGTTAAATAAATATATTTTATTTGTAGGAATAGATTTCACTTCAAATAGCATTCAATATACCTCTGTGAGAACTCATGACTGTGGCAAATGTTAAGATGTGGGTGATTAAACATATCATAGATATATAACATCACATTAAGAAATGGTGAGAGATGCATCTAGAATTGAACTCTTGATGCTATGGGCAAAAACAATCTTCAGTCAACTGATTTATGTCAATATTCCACAAAGGGAAGTTTCTACATCCAACAGTCTAAGAACTGTCAAGAGTAACTGTTTCAAAGTAGTGCTTTTACTCTGCCTTAACCCTGTATTCCTGTAGCACAGCATGTTTAAGCACTTTACATGATGATAAAAGGACTACTGTGGCTGATGGCCAAAACTCGCCAGGTTTTCCCATAGGACATGAACAGCCATTCACAGCCACTCATCATTGGTGTGCAATGCCAAACTCCACACAAATGTAGAAGACAAAAACTAAAGGCTTTTTAAGGGCAATTTCTGGCCATGTTTGTTGTGTGTGATTCTATTTTTTTAACCAGATAGAATATGTGAAAATTTGGTTAATAAGAATGTGGTGAAATGAGGAGACAAGCAGAGAGAAGAACAATGGGGGAGCAATGCAGACATTTAGCAGGAGGAAACTGGGAGAGAACCATAGATATCTACTTCTTCTTCACTGTAATCTACACAAGTAGACAACATTTGAAGAATTTGACTGTCAACACAACACGGATGGGTGACAACAAAGTGATGATGTTGTACAGCTAATTGGACCAAATCAAATGTGTCGAGAAGGCACATATGCAAAGTGGAGAGCTATGTATGAGACAATTTTTTTTGGGGGGGGCAGGTGCCCACTTTTTCTTTTTTCCAAAAATAGAGGACTGTTGGGGAAGGAGCCTAGGAATGTCAGGGTCATATAGGTAGTGTAGGTGAGGAAGCAGGTGCAGATAAATAGGTCATATAACACAGATACAGGAATAGTGATGGACACAAAAATGTCAGGAGACATTATGACTGGGGAGAGGTAGGGGACAACAGATGCACAGGCCTGTCAAGGGTGGGAGCATTGAGAATCTAATCCTGACCCTCAGAACATTCATCACTGTCCCCTTCATCTGCTGTCTGTGAGGATGCTTTACTTGGGAGTCTTTTTTGATTTTTAAGTACACCTTCTCTAAGGCCACTCTGTCTCAGATCTTGCACCATCCATGGCAGCTTCTGGTGGGTGACATAATCACCACGTCCATCAGTACTTATGGAGGGTAGCACTGCACCACCAGTTGGGGCATTGCTACCTGATGTGTATGGGCAGGTAGTGCAGGGGTTGTGGAGGCAGTACAGCCAGGTTATGTCCCAGAGGTGCTGGGTGTTGATGCAGCAGCCGGTAGAGGGTTGGTAGGTCAATCCACAGCTGCTGGTCAACCTCCCTGGGATGAAATGCATTTGTTGTGTTGACAGAAATGTATGACATCAAACAGTGTGATTCCAGGTAGCCCCCCACAACAAAAAACAGAGAGAGACAGAGTTAAGAACCATGATATGTCACATTCATTCTTTATTACAATAAATAGCCATTTATTATTATCCTAGCTATAGAGCTTTCACATTCCCAAAAATGATTATGAATTGTTACATGTAATCCTTGGAACATGCACATATTCTGAAGAAACTTTCAAAGATATTACAGAGTAACTTAACAACATGGCATTAAAGTTAAATATTGTTAAATTTCAATTGTAAAAATAATACTTGTTGAACGTGAATCTAAAGGTTAATTGTGGATACTGAACCCAAGTAACCTGAATACATGATTACACTTGCCTAATACAATCACCAGCAGCTACAGGAGAAAGCATGAATGCTTGGTGTTACAGTTAGGCTATGCATGCTGAAGTTGCTACTGATCTGTGGTATCACAATAATTAATACAATCAGGGTCTGCGATTTCCTCTGCAGTGGGAAAATACAGAGTGAAGAAGAGACTAGAGATCATTATGCATACCATTTTTGGCTGTTTGTACTATTTCATATGATTTCAATTTGCTTTATCTGTATACTTGCAACCGGGGGGTTAGCAGTTCTAAACTCATCCAGCCACTGGTTGAGTTGTTTCTGCTTGTGCCTCTTAAGGTTATTGTAGTGATGTGTACACTACTCCCCAGTGTGTGGTATGCCAGTTGCACTAGAGACAGCCTTGGATAGGCTGTTCCAAGCCAAGTCGCAGCCTTGCACTGAGATCTAGTATAGTCCCCCTGCAGCAACCTACAGCTGTAGCACTTGACAAGGAGTGCAGCAAAGATTTTGGCTCTGCCACACCCCAGATCTGTGCCCTGAATTTGGCGACATGATTCTCATTGCCTGCCATATCTGGAGAGGCCCTCCAACAACAGTAGCAATGGTTGTGATCTCATATTCTAAGACCAGTGCACAAAGATGCACATCCATGCCAACCACATTGGCATGATAGTAAACAAAGAGCAGCTTTGGCAAACAAAGAGGGAGATTATGAAAGAGCAATGATGATGTGAAACTTGTCAGTCATCTTTGGCATGTGTGATTTTATGCCTGGTCACACTTTATCCAATAGTCAGCACTGAAATGCTCAGTGGCTTGGCTTTCAAGCCTTGAGTTTGGAGGGATTAGTGAAATGACCTGGCACATATTTTGTTGAGACTTATGCACTTTTGAAAGTAATTTGTACAAGGCGGGATTCAAACCTCTGTTAAAGAGAATACATAAATTTTCATACAGGTGATTATTCCTCATTGCCATAGAAGAAGGGTTAGCTAACTATGGTTATTAAAGATATACATCTTAAAGATTGACTGTCTTTTTTAGCTCAAGTTATTTACACCTTTTGCCACAGAGACAGCAAACAAATAGAATTTTTGCAGTCATTACCATCCATGGTGCTGACTTTTGAGCAATGCCGCTGAACATATTTTGCTCTGTAAGGTGACTGAAATTACATTTTTCACTTTTTCCTTAAGCAGTGAACCATGTTTGCACTATAGCATATGTCACACACATGGTAAATGAAAAATAAAGGATAAAAAAGGAAACAGAAGTTAAACAGACAGCTCTGGATTTGAATCATCAGACTATTGCAGTTACGCAACACAATTACTGTGGGTTATCTCTCTTTGCCACAGACACACCTTTTCAATAGTACTCAAATAATGTGCATACAAGTAATTCACAATTCCTATCCAGTGCTAAACTGCTGATACAGTTGGACATTCTCAGTTGACTGTACATGTGTAGATAACATATTTAGATTAATGAGGGATCACACAATATTTATCAATGTTTGCAAAACTGCAGTTCTGCATTCTCTTTGTAATGTGGGAATCCTTCCCTTATCTCTACTTTATTATCAGAAATGCAATCTATAGTGCATATCCTCTCATTTTTATTACAAGATGTGATCTAAATACATGACACTGAAGAACAGTTTTCAGCAAAGATAGTAAAGTCCGCTATTATGACAAAGAAATATACATGGGGGTGTTTGGTTTTATTTAAAAGCTCATTGCAGTTAGTTCACAGTTTGAAAGTGTATCCTCACTGACACACCCATTTCAGGGAAGGGTGTCTGTGAATTACTATGTTTTGTTTTAGTCAGATTTATCATTCACAGTCGCATGCCATTAGGACTTAACAATGGTGTAGATGGTTCACTATGTTTACCTCTGCTAAAAGAGATAAAAAAAAAAGTTTTGTGTACCATGGTGGTGCAGTGGTTAGCATTGGCACCTCACAGCAAGAGGTCCGCCCGTTCGATTCTTGGCTGGAGCACCTGCTGTGTGGAGTCTGCATGTCTTCCCCGTGGTCTAGTGACATTAAAGACATGCAGGTAGGTAGGTGGGTGTGTGATGTGAATGGGTGTGCCTTCTTTAAAGGATGAGCATTGGGCTGACAACTCGGCACTGTAAAACAAATTCACTGCCAATCATTAGTGGACTGGAGTTCTGCTGTAGCAACCCCTAACTGGGAAAAGCTGAAAGACATTACTATTCAGCAATTCTAATGCCAGAATGCAATTTGTAACACCACACTCACTTGCACATATCATGAAGAACCATTAGATTATTGTGGTGCATAATTCCCTTCAAGGGTGATCCTCCTCATATATGTGTTAGGCCTGTATCTGTGGGGTATGCAGTTAATACACAGAACAGAGCTAACAATAGTGGGATGAGTTCAATTTCTTAGAAATGGAAATTACAGCTTCTCAAACATTAACATTTTCGACATGTTATATTGACCAAATGCATGCTGTGCCAATTTATTTATTGTAACTTACATTTGCTTACCAGGAATCTCTGACTGGGCCAATGGCCCATTTTCAGTGGAGGCCCAGGGGAGAAAAGTACCACAGAGCAAAATTTACAAATAATGAAATAAAGTTTAACAATAGAAAAAAAATAAAAATATTTTTAATGAAATTTTGTGAAAAAGGAGGATATAACAGATAACATAATACAGAGTGAAAAATCAAAATCCATAATGCATACAAAAAAAATTAAAGTAAAGAGATAACATTCAAGTATAAGAGATGACATTAATAAAACTTGAAAAAAGTTAGTGATGAACTATAGCTGTAAAGAAAGTGAGTTAAATAATATGGGTGATAGGGAAGAGAAGAGATGGCTGAAAGGTGAATAAGGATAAAAGTATAGGGGTGAAATTAAAAAGTGTTAGCTAGAGAGTCAAAGTATGAAAGTATTAGCAGTAGAGAGACATATGTCAGCCTTGTTTGGTACAGGGGTAAAGCCAGTTGTTAGTTAGGTGTTCCTTTAGTAGTTGATTGAATTTGCAAGTGTTGGAAGTATTTACTGCTGCTTGTGTTAAGGAATTCCATAATTTAGATACTTGGTTTGAGAATAAGGAATCTCCATAGCTATTATTGGATTTTGTTACTTTTAGTTGTTTTTTTTTTTTTTTTTTTTTTTTTTTTGAGGACCTTAGCGAATGTGGGCAGGAATTGAAAACAGAAATATCCCATTATACTGTCCTTGCAAGCTGTAATCTCAAATATCAATGACATGCAAATGTCATCTCATTCCTGTCTCTTACAATCTTAATTTGTTTAAATGTCACATTCTGTAATATCTTGTCTGCTTTCATTTATCTATATTTACTCAGGAAGTGTGACCACCATTCATTAATATGACATATGCACAGCAAAAGTTTCTTATTATGAAATTGTCTTTCTGACTTAAGCAGTTCACATCAATTGTCTCATTAGATATTGAACATTTATCCTCCCCTCCTAGATACTTCTGTATGCATTTCTGTGATTTTAGTGCAAATTGTTCTCAGTAAACATTTCCAGGCTGGTAACCCTGGTATTGTAGTTACCCTTGCTGATTCCTCTCCCCATTATTTATTTCTGTATTCTTATGCACAATTTATATGCACAGTACACTCAGTAAACTTTCCCTACCTGCATACAGCTTGCATGCCATCTGTACAACCACGCTTAACAGGTTTGTCCATAGGTAAGTTTATTTGTTTAATGTGTGTGCTCAAGCTGCTCACCACATTTTCCTAGCCCACAAAACTGTTGCTGGCTATGGAAACGTGTTTTATTTGTGTCACTGTGATGAGCAGCATGCATATGCGATTAGTTCTGCTGCTCATCCTGCTAGCACATAAAAGTTGTGTAATCTTTGCACAAAGCCTAGACGATTGTTTATGAATCCCTGCTAGCATTTTTGCATCAAGATAGACCCCCGGATTCAAGAAGCTCAGTGCAAGAATAAGGCTACTCTTGCATGGAGTGTTTCGTGTCTGTTTAGAATAGCAGCAACCCTTGTGTATTTATGAATGAATACTGCTGTTTAATCTACACGGACATGAACTGTGAACGTGTGCAAGGGGCATGTCCAAGTAGTGCATGGACATTAAACACTCCCTTGCACTCAAAAAGTGCCGTATGGCACTTTCTAAGCAGGACTGGCATAATATTAGACCTTTGCTCAAATATTATGCCAGTATTTCAATGTCTGTAGACACTGAAATGAAAAAATGATCATTTAAGTGTCCGCGGATACTGAAATAAAACTTGGCAACCAGAAAGCAATGCAGGGTGTGTGTGACAGGATCGGTGACACACTCTCTGCATTGCTATAGTGCTGTATGACACTTTTGCAACCTGCTAAAGAAGGAAATGTGTGCATTTGCACACATAATGGGGGATAAATCCCACAAAAGTGAAAAAGCACAAACAGCCTCACAAATATAGAAAGTTGATAGAGAACAGGTCATGCATTAGCATGAATTACATAAGGGTAGAAGTCTGAAAGCTAATGTATACCAATATCCCCTTACAGCAGTGCATGTTAACAAAGGCACAAATGATGGGGGGAATAAATACTACAGGAATACGCCTGAAAAATCACCCTCACACACTTAGAAAGTTGATAGATAACAGGAAATGTATTAGCAGGAGTCCCTGAAGGATAGAAGCCTGAAAACCAAATAAATTCCAATATTTCACAACTGTAGTCCCAAGTAGTTGTCAGAACACCACAATACACACCCATATAACCTAATAATATAATAATAATATATGACCTTTTTTCGCTAGCCCAAGGAATGTTTAAGTGTAGCTAAGTGGGCTTGCATTTTATGGCTGTCTGCTTAGCATAGCTTAAACATACCATAGGAGCTAAATGCAAATTGACAGGTGAAATTCCCAAGATGAGGTAGTGTAGTGGTTAAAGATTGTGGCTTGACAGGCAGGTGTTCACGATTTGAGTCCCAAGACAGGCAACTTATTTTCCTATCTGAAAGTAGTGTTAAAATTATTTTAGTAGACTTAAATTATGTAGCAACTTTTTTTATTAACCAGGGTAGTGTAACAGTTCCAAAAGTGAGATGTCAGTGTAGAAAAGATGTGAAACCCCCATATAAATACAAGAGACCCATACAGTATAGTCAAACAAGAATATAAATTAATGAAAACACATAGGGGGATGTCATGAAAGGTAAATGTAAAATTATAATGTGTACATAAATATTATTTTGTAATATAAAATTATAAGTATACTATGCTTAAACATGACGTAATCACTCTGTATCCATCAAACCTTGTTCTTCCCAGCAAAAAAATAGTCAACCCTGCCAAGTCTCGAACCCGGGATGCTGTCCTCTATAATCACATAAAAATGCCACTACACCATCTGAGCTAGGAAAAAGTGTGATTCTTTAAAAGCATATCATGCATTCTTGTCATTTAACATTAATGAAAAAGAAACTGCAGTCCCAAGTGTCAAATTCAAGACTCTGAATACTATAGTCAGAGAAATGTACCACTATATCATCTGAGCGGTAGGGATTAATGTTGCTTTTTCAACCATATCATCCAACAGAGGCATACAACATTAGGGAGAAAGTTTTGTGGAATCATTCATGTGTTGTATATAGACATATACACAAACACACACACACACACACATATATATATATATATATATATATATATATATATATATATATATATATCTGATGAAACATATATATAAAAAAGTAGAGTCATAATATATAAAAATATAAAGAAAGGAAAAAATATATATAATATATCTATTATATATATATATATATATATATATATATATATATATATATATATATATATTCACTTTATAGCCTCAAAATACTGAAATGTCGAAATTCAATATTTTGAAGCTATAAAGTCGAATTTTTGAAACATAGAAAACTCAGAAGCATGAAATTCAAAATCTCACACACCGGAGATTTTGAATTTCATGCTACTAGTACACACACACACACACACACACACACACACACACACACACACACACACACACACACACACACACCATCCTCCCCACACACAAACACAAGCTCTGTACTACACACACCCCTACCCCCCTACTTAAACATCCTAACTCCAAGGACACACTACACACAAACACACACACACAACACCACCACACAAGCTACATTCTAGTAGCGCACACACATCACAGCAACAAAACACACTAACACACACCACAGTCCCTACCCAAAACCTTTAACACACACACACACACTTACCTGAATCCATAGCCACAGTGGAACCTCCGAAGTGTGAAATTCAAAACCTCTGGTATTTGAGGTTTTGAAATTCATGATTCTGAGCTTTCACTCTTTTCAGGATTCCACTTTATGGGCTTGAAATACTGACTTTCAACATTTCAGTATTTCCAGCTTCTAAAGTGAATCCAGATATATATATATATATATATATATATATATATATATATATATATATATATATATATATATAATACATACAAACATGCAGTGCACTTATACCTCAGAACCATCTCTGTCAACCTGTTAGTGCAAGAAACCTGTACAAAGGCTGTAAAAGGGGGGGGGGGCACATATAAGGACTTTCAGATATTGCTGTTACAAATGAAGACATTTGCTACAGCAACAGGATAAGTTTCAGCAGGCAATTACTGAAGGATTTGAGGATGGAAACTGAAATGTTATGCCATTATTTACTGACATAAATCCTTGGATCATTACCGTGATTTACCAGACAAAAACAAATAAACTGTGGAACTGAACAAAAGTATGGGCCAAACATCTAGACATTCTGTGAAAATCCTGGCAGTGGAGACGTATGCTCAGAACCCCTTAGTGCAATGAATCCGGACCAAGCCTGAAAAAGTGGGGGGACAAAGGCCTGAAAATAGGGACATATCCAAAATATGTGAGAAGATAAGCTGAGAAAGTTGATGTAGTAACATTGTATATCCTAACATATATCGAATGAAATATTACAATTCCAAGACTCTTTTGCTTCTCATTAGTTAGTAACCTCAATCCCCACATCATCCCACTGATGTGTCAGGAGTACATAGCAGTTATGGGGACCAGACCAACGATATCGGCCAGACAACTGGACATCTTATGAATATGTGGACATAACACAACATTAGGGAAACTACATTGAGCTACCGAGCAATGTCCAAACTACAATCCGACTGACATAACACTACCCAAGTCCAGCTCTGGGGCAGTACACATGCATTAGCAAATATAACAGGCACTACAGGGATGCAACACTTGTGGAAAACAGACACTGGTGTGAAAGTACATACACCGAAACAATTGCACCACAGTCACAGCGACATACCAGTAAGCAAATTGAACACTACAGTATAATGACTGTGTGAGCAACAAAATCCTGTTTGCTAATCACACTTTACCCCTACATATACTGTCGCAAGCCACAGTGTAGAGGGAATCTTGAGGTGTTACGGGACATGTCTTGGTCTGCATGTAAAAACATATACAGGGGATAGGGAAACAGAAACCAGAGTAGCATGCACAATCAGATAGAAAGGGCCCATGCCACTAATATGTACCCCCTCCCTACACAGCCCAAATAACATGTGCAAACTACACTGCTACACAATCCTGACAGTCTTTTAGCAATGGACAGACATACACAGACCTCCCAAATGTACAGTTTCCCACAGAATGCATAGGCACACGACTCATATCTATGGCCACTTCCTTGTTACATGTCAGGGTGCCTATGACATCACTGAGATGGTAGCAGGAATGAATGCAATAAATAATGGTACTACATAACTCTGAACCTCTCAGTGCATGACATCTGGACAAAGCTTGACATAATTGAGGGACAGAGGCCCAAACATAGGGGTATATTGGACATATTGCTGTTATAAATGTAGGCAGTTGCTGGTGTTACCGTCTTTGTTGTAACATATATTTTCTGTGGGATATCAAGTCAGTCACACCAATAGAGGTTAGCATTTACTGACTGCATTCCCCAGAGTATCCTACTAATTATCCAAGGACAACAACTGTCTGGGGAACAGACCAAACATATGAGCCATGCATCTGGACAGTGTCTAGTCCTCTGGACACTGTAGCGGTATGACAGCAGTCATGTAACAGAATGGAAATCCCCTGACAGCTGCCAAACATGTCACCCAGAACCTTAAGAAGCACAGTAAAACCAACATGACACTCTCCCACATCACCTCTGAGGAATTACCCGTGCATATTCAAATATAGCATGCACTTCAGAGGTGGAACTCTAGTGAAAAGCAGAGAGTGGTGCAAAAATGTCCACCCAAAAACATTTGCATCTCAGTCACAGCAACATACCAGTACCCAAAATGAACACTAGAGTAGAACGACTGTCTGAACAAACATATTCTGATTGCCAGTAACACACTACACCAACATCTACTGGCCCAATTTACAGTGCACTGGGAATCCTGTGGTATTACAGGACATTGCAAATTCAGCCCCTACAAGCTTACAGACCTGATAGACTGCTAGCAGCTATAGCAGCATGCAGAGTCAGATAGGTAAAGGATGTATAGCTCTCACATCTGCTACTCTCCCTACCCAGCCCAACAAATATCTACCCACCACACTTCTACACAATCTTCGCAGTCTGTTCACAATGGCCAGCCAGACATAACTGTCATATGTACAGATTTCCACAGAATTACCAGGATGTGTAGCCATAATCCTGGCCACCGCTGCATACCATGGCCAGGAATCTGCCAGGTCATTGGCATGATAACTGGAGTGCAGTTAGTAATTAATAATATACCATACCTCTGCACCTCATAGTGCAGGACATCTGGACAACACATGACGTACTTGTGGGACAGGGGGCTGGAAAGAGGCACATATGACACATAATGGTGTTACAAACTGAAACAGTAGCTGGTGTTACACAGTTGTTGTAACATAACATCCCTGAAGCATATGATGTCTGGAACACCAATGGATGTCAACAGTTACTGACTACAATCCTCACATTTTCCTACCAACTCCACAAAAATGACGTTGTTCAAGGAACAGACCAAGCATAACAGGAAAACATCTGGCCAGTGTGTGGACAACATGCCAAATGAGAGGTATGTCTGAGGCATATCACTGTCAGATGTCAAGTCACCCAGTAAATGCATGTCCAGGTGAAACCTGTCAATCTAGCAACCCTCCATGTGTATAACAGCACTAATGACATGCAATCTCTACCCAATTCTGGAGCTTTGTCACCCATGTTATTGGGCTGTCTCCACATGTTCTGTCCTGTGAGGTGTTTCCACCTACTGCCTGTGAAACTGTAGCCCCTACACCTCCATAATGTCCCCCACAAAGGCAAGAAAAATGGGCAAGGCCCAAATGAAGGCCATCCCATATGTTGGAACTAGCAGCAGTGTCCAGGCCCACACCACAATACAATGTGGGCACCTACATAGCTTTATGGTCTCAGCAATACCTGACAGGACAACATCAACCCCCTCAAGGTAGGCTGAATGCCTATGGTGGACAGCAGCAATACACAACTATTTTCATAGGTGGAAATAATCGCAGGATGGGCCAAGAAAGAAAAGGTGCCTCATTGGAAACCATGTCACCTTGTTCTGCATAAGCAAATAAGGTCACAGGTGATGTCCCCTAAGACTGTCTTTGAGTGCAAACTGGAGACAACCACCAAGGCCAATCAATAGGCCTTCCAGACGTGTGTCTGCAATTCCTGAGGCAACAAACATATCTGCTTTGTAGTGGTGGTCAATAACACAACATACACATATGCCATGGATATCGCAACCAGCAGCAAACAGGTAAAGTGTAAACATCACCCCCCTGTCTCCCCATAGGTGCACATATGCATGTACAGCACCTGCACCCCTCCGCTCATGAACAGGAAAAAAGTCTGTAATGCCCTCTCAAAAGCAACACATAGAGGTCTCCATAGGCCTGATACCATTCCTGGTTGCCTCCAAGATGAACACAGGCATGGGGTCTCAGACCCATTCTGCAGTGTAGTCAACCACAGCCTGAGCATCGGTGTCATCCCATTTGCACAGAGGACAGACAGAAAGTTGGCAGAAAACAGGTTATGCATTAGCATTAATGTTCAGAAGGATACAAGTCTGAAACTGAAATGTATGCCATTATATCATGACAGCAGTCCTCAATGACATGGCCAAAAGCCTCAATACTCTCTATTTAATATAGTAATATAATATTAATATCCAGTAGGCGAGAAATAAAAATATACAGCTCAAATACACAAACGAATATAGTGTAGTGGTCAGAGTCCCAGCTTTGCATGCAGGAATACACAGCTCGAGTAATACAACAGGCAATCCAAATTTACATTGGAAAGCAGTGTTAAAAGTGCTATGTTCTTTGTAAAGTATGTGGTAAGTTATTTTTGTCACCCAGGGTAGTGGAGCTGGTGAAAAATGGATGTGTGAGTACATATAACATGTGAAAACACCAATGTATACATGTCCCATACTGTATAGTTACACCCCTTGCTACTGTAATGAAAGCACATACAGCCATGTCATGTTATGGAAATCATAAACACTTACTAAATTAAGTCATTAGTGTGGTACATTATGAGAATGAACACTGAGCAATTGTTAGCAATGCTCAGCTATGCTTAACAGGTTTAACAACACATTTCTGTTGTCCTCACCCCTCTCTCTGGGGTTTGAGTTTCCAAATTCACCTCCAAATTCTGTACAAATGCAGAGCTGCTGCTGTATAAGAAATGGACAGCTATGGACCTTCCGTACACCTGCCTTGCACATCTGTAGCTGTCTTTCATATTGTTCTTCCCACAGCGTGCCCCTTTTCCACCACTTTCCTAGTGCCCATTTCTGTTTTGTTTAAAGAATTAGTGCTGGTGTAAGTGTGAGTAAGTGCAGCAAAATGATCAGCCCTGCTAGGTCTTGACCCCATGGCTCTGTACACCATAGTGAGAGCAATGTACCACTACACCATTTGAGCTATAGCAATTGCCAATGCATTTTCCAACATATGCTCATACAACATTAGAGAAAAGCTTCTGTAGAATCAGTCAGGTTTTGTATTTATACACATAAACATGTATACATGTATAGAGATTCATATATATGGACAGATATATACATAATATAAATAGTGATATACATATATATAATATATATATATATATATATATATATATATATATATATGTATATGTATATATATATATATATATATATACATATACATATAAAAATAAACTATACATATATAGAAAAACAAATATATGTATCTGTCCATATATACATATACATATATATATAAATATAAATATAAATATATATATATATATATATATATATATATATATATATATATATATATATATATATATACTCATAACATGTAGTGGAGTCATACCTCAGAACCAAACCTGGAACCCCTTATTGCAACAAATCTTGCCCAAGACTGTTCAAATGGGGGGACAATGGGACAAAACTAGGGACATATTTCAAATATCTCTCTTATAAATATAGAATGTTGCCCGAGTGACAGGGTTTGTTTCAGCATACATGTTCTGAAGGATGTGAGTTCTGAAACTGAAATGTATGTCTTTACTTACTGTCAGAAATTCTTAGATCATCCCAGTGATTTACTATGGATATGAAAATAATTTGCCTGTGGAACACACCAGAAATATGAGCAATAAACCTGGACATACGGCAACAATTCAGACAGCCCTAAGGTAGGCTTAGAACCCCTTAGTGCAACGAACCTAGGCCAGGCCTGACAAAGTGCAGGGAAAAAGACATGGAAATAGGCACACATCTGAAATACTGGAGTAGATAAGCTGACACAGTTGCTGCAGTAATGCCCTCATGTCTGTCCTAACATATATTGACTGAAATAGCACAAGTCCAACATGCAATTACTTCCCAGTAGTTAGTGACTGAAATCCTCACATCAGCCCACTGATGTGTCAGAAATACACAACACTTATGGGGGCCAGGCAACACTACTTCCTACAAATATCTGGACATAACATCACATTAGGGAAACTACACTCAGCTACTAAGCATGTCACCAAGCACTGTCCAAACTACAGTCAGATGGACACAACACTAACCCAAATCCGATAGGGGGAATTACACATGTATTGGCAAATATATCAGGCACTACAGGGATGTCACAGCACTGAAAAACAGATAGCGTGAAAGTGCATACCCACAACCAATTCAACAACAGTCACAGTGACATACCAGTAAGCCAAAGGAACAGTACAGTATAAGGACTGTGTGAACAAAAATATCTCAACATGTTTGCCACTCACTCACTCCCCTGACATATACTGGCCCAATTCACAGTGTAGTATGATGCCTGACTGTGGTATGGGACATGTCTCAGTCTACCCCTACAAACATATACAGCCGATAGACCACCAGAAATGGGATCAGGATGCACAGGCAGTTAGAAAAATAGCCATAACACATACATCTATGCCCCTCCCTACACGAGCCAAATAACATTGACACAAAACACTGCTAGGCAATCCTGACAGTCTGTCAACAATTTACAGAAATACACAGACCTCTCAACTGTACAGAGTGCCACAGAATGTCCAGGCTTTCCCCTCATATATAAGGCCTCTTCTGCATAACACGTCTGGCAGTTTGATACATCACAGCAATAATGTCAGGAATGTAGGCACTAAATAATCATATACCATACCTATCAACCTCTTACTGCATGACATCTGGATAAAGTCTGACATAATTGTGGGACAGAGGCCCCAAAACAGGGGCATATTTGAAATATTGCTGTTATAAACTGAAAATGTTGCTGTTGTAACAGTTAGATGTAACATATCTTTTCTGAGGGATATGAGGTCAGAAACATAAATGGAAGTTAGCCGTTACTGACTACAATCCCAAGAGTATGCTACTGATTTTCCAAAGACAAAAAATGTCTGAGGAACACACCAAACATAGGAGTCCAAATTCTGGCCATTCTGTGGATAGCCCTATAGGTAAGACCTATGTCAAACACATAACGCTGCCAGAGTTGAAATCACCCAGGAACTCCATGTCTACACAAACCTTATTAGACTAGCATTAATCCAAATGTATAACAGCAATACTTACATTCTGTCTCTATGTCTGGAACATTCTCCCCATTCTGTTGGCCTGTCTCCACAGTTTTGGTTGTAAGAGGTATTTCCAAATACCCTCTGTGATGCTGTTGTGCACACACCTCCATGAAGTCCACCTCACTACCAAGGAAAAGGCCAATGCTCACATGATGTGCTTAAGGTTAGGAGTGTGTTGCCATGCCATTGACTATTTGACTAACAACACAGCTGCCCTGCATGCAGTTATCAAGTGGGGGACACCAATTGATGCACAGGCCATCAGCTGCTCATGAGCATTACCTACAAAAGGCAAGCTGCTGCCTATGCAAAACAGATGTACACCCTACATCCCTGAGAGAGAGAGAGAGAGAGAGAGAGAGAGAGAGAGAGAGAGAGAGAGAGAGAGAGAGAGAGAGAGAGAGAGAGAGAGAAACCACAAAAAGAAAAAGAAAAAAGCAAGCAGGACATAACCACCTACACTTGAATAAAACAAACAGGTATGTCATACAAGTAAGCATGACTGCAGTAGAGGTTATGTAAGAATGGGAAATAGGAACTCTAACATATATGTCTCAACAAGACTTGCTGTACTGATACATTGCTGATCAGAACCTATGGCCATAGCATCTGGGACTGTCTGCAGTGACATAGATCATAGGTCAGGCCCCTGAGTCACCCCAGGAAAGGATGGTTCAGATACATATATTACTGCAGTGTGTGTTGAACAATATTGACTTTGACAATGCTAGGCCAGCTACTGGGATGTTATACATATCTATATCTTACTTGTGAATACAGCTATGATATACTTGATTGTCTCAAAAATGTGAGAAAAGTATACATGGTATTTGCATAGTAAAGTACTGTTGCACATGTGTGTGTTGAACTACATGTGATATACTAAGCTCATACCATTAAACTGTCCAGTGTTATGCATACTGACCATATGTGTGCCTCATATGTTTAGTCATTTACTCATACAGTTGTGTTATGTCTGGCAAATCATTGGCAAATCTGTGAAGGCTGACATTACATCTCCTTCTTTTTCTTCTGGCTGTTCCTGTTAGGGGTCGCCACAGTGGATCATCTGATACCATTTCTGCCTGTCCTCTGTATCCTGCTCTGTCACATCAACCACCTGCATGTCCTCTCTCACCACATCCAGGAACCTTATCTGAGACCTTCCTCACTTCCTCTTACCTGGCAGCTTCATCCTTAGCATCCTTTTCCCAATATACTCTGCATCCCTCTGCAGCACATGTCCAAACTGATGTGATCTTGCCTCTCTGACTTTGTCTCAAAACTGTCCAACATGAGTTGACCCTGTCATATACACATTGCTAATCCTGTCCACCCTCATCACAACCAGTGCAAATCCTAACATCTGTAACTCTGCCACATTAAACTCTGACTCCTGCCTTTTTGTCAGTGACACTGTCTCCAACCCATATAACATAGCTGGTCTCACTACCCTGTTGTAGACCTTCCCTTTCACTTTTACTGTTACTCATCTGTGACAAATCAGTACTGATACTCTTCTTCCCCTTCTCCATCTTGCCTGTACTCTCTTCTTCACCTGTCCTCTACAGTCACTATTACTCTGAAATGTTGATCCCAATCATTTATACTCATCCACCTTTGCCAACTCTACTCCCATCATCCTCAACATTCCACAACCCTTCCTCTTATTCACACACAGATATTCTTTCTTAGTCCTGCTGACCGTCATTCCTCACCTCTCTAGAGCATATCTACACTTCTAGAGGGTGTCCTAAATCTGTACTCTACCCTCAGTACAGATCATAATGTCATCTGCAAACAACAGTCAATGGGGACTCCTGTATG
The DNA here is from genome assembly GCF_019279795.1 of Protopterus annectens. Taxonomy (NCBI): domain Eukaryota; kingdom Metazoa; phylum Chordata; order Ceratodontiformes; family Protopteridae; genus Protopterus; species Protopterus annectens. The sequence continues at coordinate 1,197,545,460 of NC_056728.1, forward strand.
ATCTTGTCTGTCAACCTGTCCATCACCATTGCAAATAAGAAAGGGCTCACAGCTGATCCCTGATGTAATCACACCTCCACCTTAAATGCATCTGTCACTCCTGCCACAGACCTCACCATTGTCACACCACCCTTGAACATATCCTGTACCAGTCTTGCATATATCTCTGCCACTTATAACTTTCTCATACAATACCACAACTCCCTTCTAGGCACCTTATCATATGCTTTCTCTATGTCCAGAAAGACACAATGCAAATCCTGACCTTCTCTGTACTACTTCATCAACAGTCTCAGAGCAAACATTGCATCTGTAGTGCTCTTACCTGGCATGAAAACATACTTCTGACCACTACTCATCACTGCCCTGCTTAACCTCGCTTTCATTACTCTTTCCCATAACTTCATGCTGTGACTGATTAATGTTATCCCTCTGTAGTTACTGCAGCTCTGCACATCAACCTTATTCTTAAAATGGTACACAAACACTTTCTCTCCACTCCACATGCAACCTCTCACTTTCCAAGATATCATTAAACTATCTGGTGAACTACACCACTGCCATTTCCCCTACACACCTCCATGCTGCCACAGATATGTCATGTGGACCAACAGGCTTTCAAGTATTCATCCTCTTCATAGCTATCCTTACTTCCTCCTTGGTAAGCCGTTGCATTTCCTGATTCACCATACCAACAACATCCAACCATCTCTCTTTCATTCTCTTCATTCATCAGTTTCTCAAAGTACTCTGTCCATCTGCTTAACACACTCTCCTCCTTTGGGAGCACATTTCCCCATATTATACTTTATCACCCTTATCTGCTGCACATCTTTCCTAGCTGAGTCCCTCTGTCTAGCCAACCAGTACAAGTCCTTTCATCCCTCCTTAGTGTCCAACCTGTCATACAAATCAACATATGCCTCACCCTTAGCTTTTGTTACCACTATCTTTGTCATGCACCTCATCTCCTTATATTCCTGTCTTCTTTCTTCATCTCCCTGACAATCCCACTCCTTCATCCTCAACCTCTTTCTCTGTTTACTGTACTGTACTTTCTTAGTCCACCACCAAGTTTCCTTGTACTCCTTCCTCCATCCACATGTCACACCAAGCACCTTTCTAGCCATCTCCCTTACTAGCTCTGCTGTACTTACCCAGATATTTGGTAAATCATCACTGCCACCCAGTGACTGTCTTAACTCTTCCTTAAACTCCACCTCACAATCACCCTTTTCCAGTTCCCACCATTTGATCCTTGGTGCTGCCCTCACTCTCCTTCTCTTCTTAATCATCATCACCTTGCAGACCAACAGTCTCTGCCGCCTAACTACACTGTCCACTGTCACCACTTTATAGTCTCCAAGCTCCTTCACACAGCCCCCTCCTACATTAGATATAGTCCACCTGTGTGCATCTCCCTCCACTCTTGTATGTCACCCTGTGTTCCTCCCTCTTGTTATAGTATGTATTCACTACAGCCATGTCCATCCTTTCTGCAAAATCCACTACCATCTCACCGTCTGCATTCCTTTGCTTAATACCATACAAAGCCATCCCTTCCTCATCCCCTCTGTTCCCTTCATCAACATGGCCATTGAAATCAGCTGCAATCACCACTGTCTCACCCTTGGGTACAGTCATCACCACGTCATCCAACTGACTTCACATTTCTCTTTCTCATCCATCGCACAAGTAACTTGCATAGTATATTCACTAACAACATTCCTCATTACCTCATCCATTTCCAGATTCATAAATATCGCTCTATCAGACACTCCTGTCATCCTCCAAAAACACCCTTGGCATACTGTTCCATCAGGATAACCGCTAACCCCTTTCCCCTCCCATCCACACCCTGATAGCACAATTGTGACCTACCTCCTATACACCTAGCTGTACTCCCTTTCCATCTGTTATCTTACACACACAATATATCCACCTTCCTATGGCCATCATATCAACTAGCTTTGTTCCTATACCAGTCATACTTACTACATTAAAAGTTCTTACCCTCACTACCACACTCCTGGCCTTCCTCCTCTCTTCCTGCCATATGAGTGTTGGACATTCTCCAGTGTATGTCTGTCAGAGCAAAGGCTATTGTGCTATTGAATGACTCGTGTGTTACAGCAATATTAAGATAGTGTCACAAATTTTATCCCATTGCCCCCCATGTATGTGTGGCATCCTACAGATGTCTTGCTCTAATGGGTTGAGAGGGATGACTGGGCAGCAAGAGTGTGAATTTAGTGTGCCATACTGACATAGAATGGAAATGTATATCATGTATTATCTGTGCACGTCAGTATGAGTAGGTGTATCTGGCCGCATCATAACAACAGACATGGGATGCAAACTGTCAGTTAAATAAGCTGTACATATTGTACATATGTGTAATCTTAGTTCTGTGCCTCCAACAGAATGATATTTCTACAGCTACGGGTTGTTGCTTTGCCCTGACACAGCCATGGGTACTACATTAAGCATGAATATCTGTTGGAAATTGGAGAGGTATCTGACTGTGTTATGACTGTGTTTCCATGCCTACTACAAACAGCTATATGAACACAAACATAGCTGTGTGGATGCAGCAATAACTTACTTGTAAAGCCTGCCTTCAGCAAAGTAGAGTAATTCCCTTTGCTGAACAGCAGCAATACACAAGCCACAAACTTCATCCTTATATTGGCTGTACAGGGCAAATTAGGAACTGGCACCAACTTTGCATCAAGTCAGCCTCTGTCTGATCAAGCATATAAGGTCACAGGTGGAGTACTGTAAGGCTAACTATGAGTACAAATTGGACACATCCACCAAGGCCAATCACAAGGCCATCTTCGCATATATCTGCAATCTCAGAGGCAACAAACCGACCCTGTAATGGTGGTCACTCACACCACATACATACACAACATAGCTCTAGCCAACCTGCTGCAGATGGGTTTAGGGCAAGCATCACCCCCTGTCTCAGCATCACTATAGTTGGATATGCACAACACTTACCCCCCTCCCCTCATCACTGGTAGGCAGGTACATATTGCCTAGTGAAAGGCAACATGTGTAAGTATCCATGGGACCTGATAAATCCCTGTCCGCATCCACCATGAACTAGGCATATGCTCCCAGCTCCATTACACACTGTAGTCACACCAAGCCTTGTCACCATCAACACCCCATCTTCATTGAAGATGGCCAATGTCATCCCTCTACACAGACATGAAGGACGAGTAGAGGATTATGAAATTAACTAGCCATCATTGGGGAGAATATGACTCATCAGGACCAGCAGTGCCATGCAAGAAGATACAGTGCCGATAGATTATAGGGTTATGTTGTGGTTGTGAGTGGTGGCTACTGGTATTCAATGTCACTGTGCAGGTTCTGTACATACTATTGCCAATTGTATGAGGTCCTGTTATGTGTTTCCCTTTTTATGTCTATCAGGTGCAATGTTGCATGAGTAAAGTTCTACTTTCTCAGTGGCTGAGACAAATATAATCATAGAAGCTGTACTACAGAACCATGCCATAATGCTTTGCCAGAGCCAGCAACATCTGTGGGAGAGGACCGGCCTGTGGGACAACCTTGTCCACAGGGTAAATGATGTTGACCTGCATGCATGTACATACGAGCAGGTCCAGCATCATGAAAATGACCTCATACGCCATGCCCAGCAAAGGGCAGCAACAGTGGCCAGGGACCACACAGCCACAGGTGGGGGCCCAGCCATGCAGCCCTCACTGATACCCAATGAGGAGCTCCTCAGCAGCCTTGGGGCACCCATCCTAGTACAACATCAGAGTAAAAACCTCCACATGCTGGAGGCAGGTGGTACCCAGACAATGGACAAGGAGTGTGCAGGTAAGGCCCCAGTGGAGATTACTGGACTAGTGTAGCAGACAAACCTGTATTTGTAGAATATCTATGGGCATGTATTAGGTCAGATTGCAGTTGTGGATGGGGTTTTCTAATGCACAGAAGTTCACATCTATCATGAAGGATAGCAAAGTGTGTAGTATTGGGGGTTGTACTGTAAATGTGCAGACAGGATGCATCGATCCTGTACCAATGCCACATGTGAGTCTGCTGACAATACTTCTCTCCCACAACAACCTAGGTCCATCCAGTCTGCATGTTGGATGGCAGCCTGAAGCTGGTGAGTATGGAATTGTTCTGCTGTGATTTGCCAATACCCTAGGCATGTGAAGGCCATGCAATGTACCATGCACAAAACTGTCACTCATAGCCATATTGCTTTATGTGCATGTTCACTTGCGGTGGGGTTAACTGCATTTCATAACAGTGATCACCACAGGGGCCTATTTGAAGAGAATGCAATATCCCTGTAGCATAACTCACAACCTGTCAGTACAAGGCTTCTGAATGGAGACCAACAAAATTAGAGGACAAACAGCCTAAGGTAGGGACATGTGTGAAGCATTACTCTCATACAGTATATATAAACAGTGTACACACCCCTGTTAAGATGCCAGGTGTTTGTGATATATATACAAATTGAGACTACAATATGTCAGTTCACACCTTTTCCAACCTGTAATGTGACCTATGACATGAACAATTCTCTTATAAAACCAATCAATCTGCTGTGCACCAAATATGGAGTATACAAGTCTTACAATAAACTGGATGCATATGTGTGCACATCCTTTAAATATGATTTATTGCAGCAGCTTGTGATTTACTGACAACATTCAGTCTGCTTGGATACACACCTGCCATCAAGTAAAGGCACTCCGAGTAACACCAAATAACAGTTTGCTGTCCAAGTAGGATATTCATGACATTTGCTCAGTTGCCTGCAACAGCAACAGCCATGGCTTGCAGACAGCTTACAGAGCAGCAAAGGAATCTCATATTTGAAAGGTATCAGTCAAGAGTAGGGTACAACAACATTACCACAGCATTGCATACATCATAGAACACAGAGGCGACAGTTGTCAAAAGGTGGTTTGAATATGGGACAACAGTGTTGTTGAAAAGAACCTGACATCCTTTCAAAAATGATGACAAGACATGTCAAAACCTGGTCAGGGAGGCTGCAAGGAAACATACAGCAGCACTAAGGGAGTTGCAGGAATCTCTTGCAAGTACTGCTGTTGTGTACTACATGTGAGAGCACTCTCCCGTATTCTGCATACGTCTGGCCTGTGGGGTATGGTCAGAAGATGGAAGCATTTCCCCAAACCAGAAAACATCCAGGGGTGGATACAATTTGCAATACAGCACATCAAATCTCCCAAAGGCATCTGTTAAAATGTGCAGCCACAATAACAAAAGGTCTGTGTGGTGAATAAGCAACACCCCTCCTAACCTGAACACCAACATTCCCATGGTGAATCACACTGGTGATTGTGGCCTGCTTTAGGGGATGCTGTTCTAAAGCCAGAACTGGGCCTGTAGTCACGGTGATGGGAATTCTGAACAGATCCAAATAACACCCATGTCTGGTCCAAATCCATCAGGTGTCTGGAAGAACATTGAGGATGGGGTGGGGTGTCAGCCTTCAACATGACAAAGACCAGAAGCATACATCCAAAGCTACCTAAGAAAGGCACCACCTGAACACACTCATGGTTATGGACTAGCCCATCCCGAGCCTAGACCTACACCAGATAGACAAACCCCAGTATGACCTGACAAGGGCTGTGCACATGTGCTGCCTTGCAATCTGACAGAGTTGTGTAACCTTTGCAGGGAAAAGTGGCCAAATAATGCCAAGTCAAGATGTGCCATGCTAATAGACACCTTCACAATAAGAATGAATGCTGTATGTCACTAACAAGGTGCTTCAACATAGTATCATTTTAAGTGTTTGCACATTTATGCAACCACCACATTGTACATATTGCAGTCATTATATTTTACATGTAACACATTTGTTTGTTTATCAATTGGATTACACAGGTCATATGTCACATGAAATGTGGCTAACATATTTGAATGTATTATTGCAGTGACAACTCATATATTACAAGAACATGGCATGTTAACAGGGTTATGTATACTTATCATATCCACTGTAAACTTAGAAGGTTGGTGGTGTAACAGGAATTGTGTGACCATACATTTACTGCTGGTTTGGAGGTCTGACACTCAAATGTATGTTGTTAACCAGTGATGTCACTCCTCAGATCATCCCAGTTATGTATCATAGAAATACAGGGGTTATGAGAAACAATGCATAACTATGAGCCAGACATCTACACATCCTGCGAAGATCTGTACAGTTGTGAGGTATGTTCTGTAATACTTGCCACTGTGCTATACTGGTGAACAGCAATGATGTGTACATTAGTGCAGTCTGTGCTGGGGAAGGGCCATCACCTTCTAACACTAATTACATATCCCAGAGCTCTATATTGTTAGTTACATGTAGTAAAACTGGCTGCAATGCATGATGTTGAGGTCCGTGTGTCATGCATGTCACCATTTGGGTATGTGTGGTCTGTGTAACAGATTTGTGCCACCTCACCTGTAAACGTGTGTGTGTGTGTGTGTGTGTGTGTGTGTGTGTGTGTGTGTGTGTGTGTGTGTATGCACCAGCCAACCTCAGAGTGCAGGTATTAATTTATATATGTTGTCTTCCCCTCACAGGTGGTGATGGAGTTCATGAGGTTCAGGGTCTCTCCCGCTTGGGAACTGATGTCATTATCTCTGCAGACTCTGACAATGATGATAGGAATAGTGAGGTACAGGTGGGGTTGTTTTGGGCTGAATCTGTGCCATTGGTTGGCATTCCACTCTTGTCCACACCATCCCTGTACACAGTGACAATGCCCACACATACCCCGTCACCAGTGGCTACAGATGATGGACAGTTGGCAGGGGGTGGCATTGAGCAGGCTAGTGTGGTAACTATGGCAGATGTGAGTGTAGACACTGGCCATAACCAGAGTGCAGGTGAGGTCCCACACAGGTGGATGGACAGGGATGCTCACAGGAGGACCACTGCTTATCAAGCCGCTGTCACAAATGCCACATCAGGGGCCATCAGACACATGTTTCAGGCTGTCATGGATGCACAGGCATGTAATAAACGCTACACCAAACAAATACTCAGTGTGGTGGATGCAACTCATCCTGATTTACGTGGTGACATAAATGACCTTGTTGAGGCCACATGTCAAAATACTGAGGTCAAAAATAGATGGTGGGGTGAGACCTTGGCAATCCATGACCGTGACATGTCTGTACTACAGGGTGCGGTGGGAGTTCAACATCGACCATGTGGATGTAAGTCAGCACCAACAACAGCTGAGAGTCTATGGGGCCATGCACCTTCACAATTCTATAGTGGCAGTGACACCAGCACTACTGAAGGGGGATTGCTGTCCACATCACACCAGAGCAGGCTATGGGTATGTGGTCCTGTCCGGTCCCATCAGGGGCACAGATCCAGCAGACAGCAGTCACCATCAGGAAACAGTACTGCATCTGGCCTTGGGCCTGGTGGTGCCAGTGATAATTTACAAAAATAGAAGATAACGGTCAAAGATTACACAGATGCTGGAAGATAAACTGTTGCCAGTGATAACACTTGGAGAACCAGTTCCCATGTCCGTGGCTGGAGATGATGAACTGGACATCCTGCCATATATGGTCCACAGCTATCCAATGTACCCCTGTGTAGGGCAGCCACATAGTGCGACTGTTTGCATACATACACACACACACCTGTCTCACAGGAAGATCTCCTCCAGACACACACAGCACCTCTGCACAGCCCATCTATTGGATACCCCTCCAAACACACACACATGATGTCAACTATATGGCCCAGCCTAGGCCTCTGGCAAACCCACACCACACCCTGTGCATTTGATGATACCTGTGCCACACCTCTGTCATCCATACCATTGATGCAGGGACATGTTAATATTGGTCTGATGCACAGAGTGAATATAGTGCAGTGTCGCTATGTAATGCTATGTAAGGTGCTGTCTGCTTGCATTTATGGGTACACATACAGGTGTATGTACCTTATTAGCCAGGATGCATTATTCCTGTTAGTACCGCTGACTGAATGTAGTCTGACATACTGTATTCTGTTTGTGTTCCAAGTGTCTGTGTGTCTGCAGGCTGTGGCCCTGCAGACATTCCTAAGAGGGAGTATGGCAGAGTGGGACTACACCAACCATGTCATAGGCAAGGTACAGATTTATATGTACATGTTCCAGGTGTTTATGCATGCAACAGTGTGTGAGGGACATGGTTGTCAGACAGTGTGATCTTCCATACATACCACTTATCACAGACAGGTAGCTTTTAGACATGTCAGCTCAGTGTTGTGTAGTACCACAGGTTCATACATACAGAACACGTTATTGCAGTACTATCAGCAAGTCCCTCACAAGTGTGCCCATTACATTAACTGCAATAGATTCATCTGTCAACACCTGTTGGCCCTGCCATTTCTTTCCCATACACTCAAACCTGATGCAGTTGATGAGGGCATGCATGATACTGTGTATAATAGGTTTGTGGTATGTATTCCTAAGTTCACCGGGTGGAACAAGGAGACAAAATGGTGTATCCTTTGTATACACACAGTAATGACTGACACAGGGGATCTGCACAGAGTAACATAAACACAGTTGGCAATAGACACATTAGTAAACCCACATTTCCACCTTGATGTACTGTACTACTACATACATATGGCATGCCCTACATGGATTATATGCATGGGACGTAACACACTACCTCTTACAACATGTAATGTTCTTAATGCCTTCATGGATGGTGAGATAACCCACCCGAAATAGGATGTGGAGTCATGTATTGCTCCTAAAAGCCTGGACAAGTGATAGTGTTGCAGACATTGTATCAGCATGATCTTTCAGTCAGGTATGATGCCTGATACTGGCATGTATGTCACTACACTCACTGTGGCTGATTTGGCAACAATATCACATACATGGGCATTGTTAAGGGACATAGACCACACAAAAAGTGAAAACATCTGGATATTCCCTAGACATCTGTACAGAGGACTGGTATGGTGTGCACAATGGTTTAACATGCTGCACGTGAGGTATATGCCGTTACCATGCTATATAAAGTAATGTCATCGGGAGATGGTAAACAGGCATGGAGGGTACACAAATCAAAATGGTATCATCCAAACAGGATATGATTTTTACCCGAAGATGCACACAGTTGCCAGTATTGAGATTAAACCCTCTACCTATCCAGTTATTTCTACTACAGTGTTAAGCAGTTATCAGATGCGCCATAGAGCTTACATGATTTCACTTAGTCCCAAGATGCTTCTAAGGTGAATGACATCAGTAGGCTTAGTAAAGTAGAGTGATGGGAAGTTTACAGGGTGGTACACAACTCAAACTGGTATAACCCACACAGTATAATATTATCACACAAACACACACAAACAGTTGTTAGTAGTGAGATTTGACCCCATACCAATCTAATTATTTCTACTATACTGTTCTGTAGTTATCAGGTGCACCATAGAGCTTACATTATTTCACCTAGTCCCAAGGTACTTTTAAGGTAAATGACATCAGCATGCCTAATAAAGTAGGGTGATGGAAAGTTTACAGGGTGGTACACAACTCAAAATGGTATAACCCATACAGTATATGATTCTCATACAAACATGCACATGCACAAACAGTTGTCAGTAGTGAGATTAGAGCCCTTATCTATCTAGTTATTTTTACTATAGTGTTATGCGGTTATCAGACGTGCAACAGAGCTTACATGATTTTACTTCATCCCAAGGTTCTTCTAAGGTGAATGACATCAGCAGACCTAGTAAAGTAGGGTGATGAAAAGTTTACAGGGTGGTACACAACTCAAAATGGTATAACACACACAATATATGATTCTCACACAAACACATACACACTTGCCAGTATTGAGATTAGAACTCCTGCCTAACTAATTATTTTACTATAGTGTTATGCAGTTATTGCATGTGCTACAGAGCTTATTGAGTTGATAATTGGCCAAATATGCTGTTAACTGCACAGTTGAGGTAAACTGTTACAGTTGCCAAAATGTCTGCCTTCAGTTTTTCCCTTAGATCTTGCTAGTTCTTTCTCTCCTGCACTTAAAATAGCCTAATAGCTTTGCACTTCAACAGTTTTTTTATCAGTTATTCTAGCACACCTGAGAGCCATCACCAGTAGTAGTTCCTCACAGAATTAGCTCCAGTACTTAGTAGTTATGACCGCCCCTCCTGGAATGATTAAAGTGCAGTTCTCTGTGCTTTTTCCCATAAACCTGGTGCACTTTGGCATGCTGAGGCACTGTTGCAACTATCTCATGTACACAGACAACTCTCTCTTCTAAACTCCCAACACTCAGACTTGTGAGAGATACCCCTATATCACCGAATTGGAAGATATGCACTCTCAAGCGAAGGCTGGATTAGCTGGTCAAGAGGAGAAGGGTCAACACCTGCAACACATCATATGGAAAACATAGCCCTCTAGAACACCCACTATCAGAGCTCTGACATACAAACAATAACCACACACCCATCTTCACAGAGGCACTCAAAAACATTTACCCAAACAGAGGAGACCACCAAGACAGACACCCACTTGACCACCACAACACAGCACAAGACACAGGACACATTTCTCACCTACGCAATGTACCCCTCAACCTAAGCCCCAAAGGCTAACCAGGTTCCCTGGTACAGTAATCATAGGTGACTCAATAGTGAGCACACAGATGCCCCACTCACTAGGTTGAATATAGAGGAGGTAACAGACAGCTGGCTATCAGGTGCCAAAATCCAACACATAACACACCCGTCAGGTCACTCCACAATAACAAGTATCACTCTGTCATTGTCCATGTGTGTGTGAATGACCTGAGATGCACCTCCATGGACTATATGAAAAAAGAAATGGTGGAGCTCTCAGATTATGTGAGCCAAGCAGGTATGAGAGTAGCCCTGAGCAGTATACTACTGTCACCCAAAATGATACCGCAATACAACCAAGAAATGATTGACTTCAACAACTGGCTTAAGTGTCTGGTGTCACTCTCATGGGATCCAGTATCTGTCTGCTTGGGATGACATGATTGACAGACTGTGATGGCTTGCCAGAGATGGCTTGCATCTGTCACCCCTGGGTTTCCAGGTACTGGCTAAGGGCCTTGCCACCCATAGAGTGCCTTTTTAGGCAGTGTTCCAAATCAAATTACCACCATAACAGCTATGCATATATACAATCGGAGGGTCATGCTGCTCAACACTAGACATCTACATCTTGAGATGCAGCCAGCCAAAGCACTCCTCAAAATGGAGAACATTGACATTTGTGCTGTAATGGAGACCTGGTTTACAGCAACATACAGCACCCCTGCACTACCAGCCCATAACTCATTCTACACCTGTCAGTCCCAAAATGTGGACAACAGCTACAAAGGTGGTGGTGTCTCCAAATTAGTAATGGATATGCACACATACAGAGTAGTATCCCAGCATAATGCATCTGAGATACTTCAGGTGCAAATGACTTTGGGTAACAGTGCAATCTAGGTCATAGCCTGCTATAGGTCCACATCCATGTCCCTAGAGTCTCAATCCACATTCCTCAACACCCTGGAATATATCAAGGTCCAACTCAACCCACTCATACTAGAAGAGTTCAACTATCCCTCCATAAACTGGGTAAGATACTCAAGCACTAATACACTGGCCCAAAGTTTCCTGGAATTCATCAGTTCCAGTGCCTTGGACAAGCTCATTCTGACACCCAGTAGAGGAAGCAACATCCTTGACCTATGTTGATTACTAACATATGGGACTGTTGCTTGACAACAGTAGTCAATCACTATCTGGTCAGAATCAACATAGAGTAATCGCCATGGAAATCCACATCTCACCCACACACCCTGCAAAGGTAACCACCTTGAAGAACTTCTCCAAAGCTGACTTTGGACTCATAAAAACAGAGGTGGCTAACATCACAGCACCCAAGCCAATGGAAAATACTTGCATGACTGCCAGATCATACACAAATGCATGTACAAACATGTACATCAATGCATGGAACTAGCCATACCCAACAGAACCATGACACTCTCGTCCAAACACTGGAGGTCAATCTGGTGGTTCCCTGCCATTAATAACCTGTACAACAGAAGGAAGAAACTGTTGCTAAAAAGGTGGAGTCCCAAGAGTGGTAATACTCCCTTATTAGCCACAACAACTTGAGATCCCTCATGAAATCATCTAAAGCCACCTATGATGGCAGAATTGCAGCAGACACTGACAACAATAACAAAATCCTTTGATAGTTATATCAAGAACCTCCATGCCAATAACCAGACATGTTCTGAATTACTGCGCAATGCTACCTCCTATACTGAGCCAACAGATATAGCCGACATTCTTGCCAACACATTCAGTGCCAGCTTTACCGCTCTCTCCCCCCTAGGGGAACAATCAGAATCCCAGTAAAATGCTAGGCACCCAGGATTGCTGTTACTCAGGTTACACCTGCATTGTCCACGGGCAAGAATACAGCTTCCAAGGGATTCCATATTGTCCAGGGCTGTGTTCTTCATGAACTACAAAGATACCTGTCACCACATCTGTTTGCTATGTTCAGTCACAGCCTCAATTCAGGCTTTGTCCCTCCCAAATGGCGCACTGCTACAGTCATCCCTTTCCATAAAGGTGTGGCAACTACAGACTATTGGAATTATCAGTCCAGTAGCCTGATGAGTTTGATATGTACAGCTATGGAGCGCATCATCAGGGACCTGACTGACAAATATATAGGCACTCTCCTAACTCTGGACCCCACACAGTTTGGCTTTGTGAAAGGGGGATCATGCCTGCTCAACCTGGTTTTCTTCTCTGAGTCAGTCACCAGGGCTGTGTATGACAGTAAGGCACTGCATACAGCCTACATCAATCTGGCCAAGGCTTGTGATACTATTCCTTAGTCAGGAATTATGGATGAACCCACCAAACTTGGCATCAACCCCTATATTACTAGGGTAGTTGCGAATTGGCTCACAAATAGAACACACAGTGTGAAAGTAGTGAACGCCAAGTCAGACTGCCAGCCAGTCGCAAGTGGAGCCCCACAGGGATCAGTCCTGAGTACTCTTCTGTTCAGCAGCTACTTCTCAGGAGTCCAGGCCAACACAAAGGAACTCTGGCTGACCAAGATCACAGACAACTGCAAGCTGGGGGCCATCATTACTTCCGCAAGTGATGCAGACATCCTACAGAAAGGCCTCACTGAGACCACTGACTGGAGTGGAAACCATGGCCTGAAGCTTAACACCACAAAAATTCATCATCAGCCCCTTTGTTAAAATCTTAGTTCCCACTAAGTACCACATTGATGGGAACCCACTGAACACTCTAGGCATTCCAAGTGATCTGGGGACACAGGTTAACAGCAACTTCTCCTTTAACCACTACATCGCCACTGTGGTCAAGAAATCCTTCTATGTGGCACATCTCATTACCACAGGTTTTGCATCCAGAAAGAAACAAGTCATCATCTCTGTGTACTCTTCCCTCATTACACCAATTACGTATAATGGCCCATTTGGCATGTACCTCAGTAGACACCTGCAACAGCTTGAGAGGCCACAGAAGTACCTCACAATGAGGATCCTAGGCATTAAACACTTGTCCTGCACAGAAAGACTCAAAAGACTTCAGCTATTCCCAGTCTCATATCACCTACTTAGAGGTGATCTCTGCTTGACTTGCAAAGCCATGTCTCAACCAGCTCTATTACAAATGCTACATCTAAAGACATTCCAATCTCTCTGCACCACACACTGCAGGGACCTCAACTTCATTACGACAATCAACACAACATGCTGGAGGGACAGGTTCCTCACCAAGAGACTGCACATGGCCTGGAATAGACTTCCCATACATGTCAAGCAAAGCAGATAGATAACCCTGTTGCAGTGAGATTTTGATGCGTGGATGGGTAATGAAAAGTTCACCCCCGGGATCACTCCAGTGGCTCTACTTGATGGGGGCACTGGGAAGTTAATGTTGGGTGGCACAATGGCAAGATACTTCTATGAGCTAGGCTTGTAATGGCTCCAGGGCCATTAGCCTAGTACACACCTATGAACCTATAAGGGGAGTGACATCGGCATGACTGATAAAGTAGGCCAGTGAGTGGGTAACTTATCAAAATACTTCATCCAACAAACATACCAGAGGAATACTAGTGTATGATACATAGATCAATATTAAGAGGGCAGCTGTGTAAATTCTTGCCCAACAAGGCCATTTGTGAGGTGTGGCTACAGCCAGTGTAGTAATGACACACAGCTGTGTAAACAGTCCAGCAACCTGGTGATATACTGGCTGGAGATCTCCTGCTTGTGTGGTATTTTTCTAACCTGAGATGTCATATCCTTGTGTGTGCATAGCTCTGACCTGTACATTTTTTGGCAGGTTGTCCAGGTGTTTGGCTAGAGGATTTATCCCTTCTACATGAACTTGTGTTTTTATGTCAAGTTAGTTACATATAATTGAAGTGTGATGTTACAAAATAATAGAGAAATTACTGTTTCTGAATGCATAACCTTTAGACAATTCCTGCTATGCAAATCCCTCACTCTATCACCTTTCTCTGTATGTAAGGGGCGATATTTACAACACATGCCTATCACTGTGCCTTTGTTCCACTTTTATTTCTGCCCTTGTGCAGACATCTTGCTGTCAGAGGTTGGGAGTTATGGGTGTGGTACAGAGTGCATTCAACTGTGTAAGCATGTCCATTATTTGTAAAAGCAAATATAACAATAAGGATTATTGAGAATGACCACTGGCAACAGTACCACAAAGCACTTATATTCATAAAAGCCTTGGCACCTCTACTACACATCCTTCAAGATGTCACTAATATGTGTAGTATATTCCACATAGTACTGTGACTTCCATGTAAGTCAGTGGCAGAGCAGTGGGTCTCACTGACATGCATAACAGTTGGTATTGCAGTTATCTGCACATGGCCCTGTCAAACACAGAACTGTAACTAGGACAGTGCAAGGTGACTGTCAGGAGAATGTGTTGGCCAGATCCAGATCCAGATCCAGACAGTAATAACCACACGTACACATAGCTCATTGACCCCTGCATATTGGGGACAGGAAATATGTTTTTATGTGTATTGGTACAGCCCCGCCAATGTGTTTTACACTGCTATTTCCATGCAAACATATGTGTTACTGCATTTGTGTGGGTATATGGAGGGGGCACACCTGTCAACTGTACACATTTGCACATACTGTGCTGATATTTGCTTTACATTTTGGTTCCATTTACCATACTATTGTGACCTGTCTTGGGGACTGGATGCATATCAGTAAAGACTCAGATCAAATTTTACTGGCATACATTTGAGTTTCAGACTTCTTACCCTTCATAGCCTTACTGCAACTACATGTCCTGCTGTGCTATCACTGTGTGAGTCTGTAGGGGATTAATTCAAAATTGCCACTATTTGTGTGCCTTTACCAGACATTTTTCTGTGGTTTTCTACAGCTGACCTGCTGTGTGGGTGTGAGGGTTGGTTATGGGCCCCACACCCTGACATCCATGCCTGTGACCAATGATCCCCCCACTTAGTTGTCCCCACACATATACTTCAGTGGGATTTGCCACCTTGGGTATTACTGCATAGTGTGTGGTGGCCAGTTTTGGCCAGACATTTCCTGATGTCCCACATAGCTGTCAGTTGTGTGCTGTTATCCCAGTAGGCCTTGCATGCATTCAGCATTACCTTAGATATGCTAGCAGAACATACTATTCCATTCATTTATTGTTAAGAAGACTGACTTACCTTGTGCTTGCAGTAGTTGTGAGGACAGCGCTTGAAGGTCACCTATGTTGGTTGCACACAGTGCACTGCCTATACATGGTAAGTTACAGGTAATGTGATGTGTGTGTCATCTATTTCACTGTGTGCGTGAGTCAGAGAGAGGTGTCAGTCCCTGGGGTCACTACAGTGTCAGTGTGTGAGCTATGCATTGCATCTTTGCCAAGGTGTGAGCATACTGGGCATGCCTCCATCTGCCTATGGGAATAGGCTCAGGGGCCTCCTCCTGTAAGTCCCTCTGTGCCTGTGGGAACACTGGCAATGGTGGTAGGCTGTGTGGCCCTTCCCTGTACTGTTTCTGCTGCAGCTGTTTCCGCAGTATCATATTGTGTAGCATTGCACATGCAATGAGCATGTGTGCACATGTGGCTGGAGAGTATTACAAGGCTCCACCAGATATGTCAAGGCAACAGAACCATGACTTGAGCATCCCAAACACACTCTCTATAATGATCCTGGTTTGTGCATGTGCCTCATTGTGGCATTCTTTTGTGGGTGTGTGTGCATTTCTGATGGGTGTCATCATCCACGGCTCAAGTGCATAGGCAGCATCCTCCACCAGATGACCATACAGGGTGCCCCTACTGCAAATGCTGATACAGCTGTGATGAATGCCAGATGTGGGAGTCGTGATAGCTTCCAGGGCTGCCAGCACACACATTCATGATAATGCCCTGGGAATTGAACATGACCTGGCAGTTGATGGAGGAGAATCCCTTGCGGTTTATATAGACCCTACCCTGTTCACAGGGTGGTGCTTTGATGTGGATGTGCATGCAGTCTATGCTACCCAGTACCTTCAGGTATTCTGCTACATGGTAGAAGAGATGCATATTGCTGGTCCTCTCCTCACGGGTGTTGGGGAAGTAAATGTTCTCACCAGCATGTGGTAGCATGGCATCCAGGAACTGGTGGAGTACTTTGGATGCAGATGCCTGTGAGACTCCCATGATGTCCCCAGTAGGCCTTTGGAAAGTGCGTGTAGCTAGAATTCTTAAGGCTGCACATACCTTGGTATCCACTGGAATGGGTCCCCTCTCTTGGTTCTAGCTCTGAGTTGAGGCCAGCACAGCTTGGTGATTTCATGAAGTATATGTAAGCTACTTTACCCCCCCCCACCATCAAACCTTTCTGAATGTATTATTATAAAATAACTGCCTGTTGTTGCCTTCATGCTTACCCTAGAATCTCTGCTTTTCTCTTTTCCTAGTTGAACTCTACAGATCCCTATAAAATGGAGTCTACAGGACTGCAATTGGTCACATAACAAAATCAGTTTCTCTCAGCATTTAAGCAGAGGAGGTTGCACACAAAAAGCATTTGTTAAGCTTTCACTTACAGTGCTGTGTAAGTAAACAGGTCACCATTTTGGTCAGCCATAGGGCTGTTTTTTCTACTTGAGTGTTTGCCTCCTTCCCCTGTAACTTAAGTAAACTGACTCTTACATTAAGAACTATAATACTTATCTTATAGCTTTAGGACACCTTAGGAAACCTTGTAAACTGCAATAGCCCCACTACATTCGCCCTCGCTACGCTCGGCTCTCTTCGCTCCTCTCCCTGTCCCCAATTTCCTCCTGCCTCCAGTACCTCTAAGTGTATAGTACTATAGCCACAACCCCACTTTCTAGATCCTATCTGCTTTCATCTGGGATAATTCCTCCCACCCCCATTCTTCTACCTACATTTTAATAGCACCTATTAGCTTTCATCTGGCATTCTCCCATCCCCCTTCCAGTACCTTTACCTCACCACTCTATCTTCTGCTGTTGCATCACCAGGTAAAAATAGTTCCTTAACTCACTAGCTGAATCACAGATAATGATATACTACTCTTTACTACCCCTCTTGTTCTCAGCATACCTCCTTACTTTGTATGAAAACCAGTTTTTCACGGGATTGCAGGTCCCGAAAGGCCATAATATCACCCCAGCTGTAAATCCTCCCACCTTCAAGCATACTTACAGTACCAGGTACTATCCAACATCTTGTTCAGTTTATCAACATCTCAACCCCAGGCACATTAGCTCTAGATCTAAACACTACCATAGACTAATAAACAAATTCCTGAAGTTCATCGCCAAGTATAGACTTAACCTAATACTTGGTGGTGATATTCACCCCAACCCTGACCCACCCACTTCAGATACACATACCCCCTCTACTTGCAATCTAAGCTACAAACCTACAATTAATAGGCCAACTAACTCTCTCCTAGCCTGTCATCTCAATATTAGAAGCATTAATAACAAGGTACATGAATTGCATGCACTTCTGGATGTCTACCCCCTGAGATTCTGTTTATCTGAAACCTGGTTAAAACCTAATACTACGGACAATGAAGTGTTACCACCTGGTTACAACATACACAGGCTGGATCGTGCTTCCAGGATGGGGGGTGGGGTAGCTGTACTCTATAAATCTGAGTAAAATGTCACCATAGATGTAATACAACCACCACAGATTAATAACTCAGAGATTCTTGCCACCAAATTGCAACTTAATAAAAATAAATGCATTAATATCATCTGTATGTACATTCCCCCAGGTAACAATATATCTACACTTGAAGATATCCTGCACTGGCTATCATGTCACTACCCCCAAGAAACCCTACTAACTGGAGACTTTAACATAGACTGGGGCACCTGTTCCTCAGAATCCCCAACCACCCATATTAACCTGCATGCATTTACACAAATCATATCCACCCCTACCAGGATAGGTAAACCCAACCATAAAGAAAGCATGCTTGACTGGGTACTCTTAAATAGTCACCCCCAAATGTACACCTTTGGTACTCTCCCTGATGGCCTAAGTGAACACCTTCTCACATATGTAATTAAGCACAAAGCCATTAATTCCCAACAACCTTTACTCAGAAAGGTTAGAAACAATAAAAACTTTGACCCTGCCAAATTCCAACAAGAACTAAACTCATGCAGTTGGTCTATTCTAAAACACCTCCCCTTAAAGGAAGTAGCATACTTTAACAACAAATTACTTGAGATCCTTGATTTGCATGCACCTGTTTGTTCAAAGAGAACAAAGGCAAAAACTGCGCCATGGCTTTCTAAAGAGTCTAAACTCAAAATTACCCTTAGAAACAAAGCATGGGCTTTATGGCATTCTTCTAAAGATCCAGAAGATCACATTAAATACAGGCAATCCAGGAACGAAACTAAAAAATCCATTTTACAAAACAAAAAACAATACTACTGTAATTTACAGACAGTATATCAAAATAACCCCCAGAAGTTGTGGGCAGGTTTAAATAATCTACTACATCCTGGACAAACTTCAACCCCAATCCCTGCTGCTACTATTGATAAAACCCCTGAAGATGTTTCTGACAGTTTTAATTGATTCTTTACTGAGACAATTCAAGCCCTAGCTAGCCAACTACCTCCTATGTCCCCTGGTCCTGAAAGTAGCACCCCTAGAAACCTACTCGCATTCAACTTCCAACCAGTCACCACTTTACTTATCCGTACATTGATCAAAAAATTAAAACCCACTACACTTTCTGCTGATCAACTCCCTGCCGAGTACCTACAAAAATCAGCTCATGCTATTGCTTACCCCGTCTCAATACTAATCAATCAAACCATAGTAGAAGCTAAAATTCCCTCCATCTGGAAAATATCCTGTGTAATCCCACTTCACAAAGGAGGCAGCTCTACTGAATTCTCCAATTATAGGCCAAAAGCTATACTCTCTCCAATTGCAAAGAATATGGAAAAATGTATTCATAGACAACTCATGCACCACCTAATCCAGAATCACCTTATGGCAGACACTCAGCATGGCTTCCGTCCTCATCACAGCACTACTTTAGCCCTCCTAGCCTTTAGCAACACCATAAACCATAATCACAACAATAATTATATATCCTCAGCCCTCTTCTTGGATCTTTCCAAGGCATTTGATATGGTTGATCATCAACTTTTAATCCACACACTGCAAACATTTTGTCTAGATACTAGAGCCCTTCAATGGTTTCAATCCTACCTGAATGGTCGACAGCAGGCTGTCCTCTGGCAGAGCAAACTCTCTAACCTTCTATCTAACACCCTTGGAGTACCACAAGGCTCTATACTAGGGCTCTTGCTGTTCTCCATCTTCATTAATGACCTTTATACTGTCATCCCAAAAGTCAGCTGTATCCAATATGCTGATGACTCTACTCTGATTTGCTCAGCCATATCTCCAATAGAGTTATGTTCAGCTATCCAGACCACCTTTAATACAATAGAAAACTGACTTTCTGAACGTCGTCTGATCCTAAATCCCAAAAAAACTAAAATGCTGTTATTTTCACCAACATGTAGGTCTACCACTTTCACCTTTACCATAAATTCAAATGATGGCAAAATAATCTCCCCTGACCCCATTACAAAACTATTAGGTGTCATCATAGATAATAATCTAAAATTCGACCTACATGTTAACCATACTATCAAAACCATCAAAAAAAAAACTAGGGTCACTTTACAGAATAAAAGCCTTCCTAACCCCTCCAGCTAAAATTGCCATAGCTTGCTCTCTCCTTATTTCAACCCTTCTATATGCATCCTCTCTACTCTCGAATTTAAACAAGACTGTCCTTAACAAACTCTCAATTTGCTACAACCACATTTGCCAGGTTTACCACTGGGCTGCCTTTTAGCACACATCATTGCATCAATCTAAATCAGCTTGGGTGGCTTGAACTACCCAGCCTAATCCAGTATAACCAACTGATTATTGACTATAAAATCCTCTATAATCCAGACAATACTCCTGCACTTAAAAATATTATCACCCCCTATAACAATCCTAGACCGCTTCGATCCTCTAACAAACTACTAATTTAGACTAGCAAAATTAATAATACAGATGGTGACTCTCTCTTTGCAAACTCTGTAAGTAGATCCTGGAACTCTCTTCCAGCTGATATTACCTTACTTTCCATCTTGGTCAATTTAAAACTAGACTCAAACAATATTTGTCACTTAACTGGCTATGTCAATGTATCAAGCCTGGCTAACTCTCTCTAGAATGTGTATAAATCTGTTAACCAGCTTATTGTGTAATTTAATTTAATCCTGACTTACGCTCAGGATTAACTCTAACCTGTGGAACTTGTTTAACTTGCTTACTTATGTAATCTCTGTAAACAGTCTGTTTGTTATATGTAATGCTGGTATCATGTAATGCTGTATCTGCTTACCCTTGGGGCTTTTCTCCCCGGGCCTCCACTGAAAATGGACATGCATCCAGTCGGACTATCCCAGTCAACAAATGTAAAATAAAAAATAAAAAAATAAAATATGTATGTCCACCCTGTAGTGCTCTACTATCTCTAGATCATGTAGCCCCTGGTATGTTACCCTGGATCTGAACATTCTTCTCCTTGGTCTGTGGCGGTTGTCAGAATTATCCTCCTCTCCACCCTCAGCCTCTAGCATATACTGATGGATCAAAGCAATGGCAGCCCCTAACATTTTCCAGTTAAAATTCCCCTGCATGTATACACCAATTGTGCAGAGCTTGTGGAAAAAAACAGACTGCACGGTGTCTCCATACTTTATACTGTTGTGCTGCAGATGCTGCCTGTATGATTGGCTGACTATGATACATTCCAGCTGCCACCTATATTACTTATGGCTTTGATTTGGCCACTGTGAGTGTTAGAGGCATTACTGGTAATTGGTGCATGATTGCCTTTATTCTGTTCTTTCCCTTTTTTAATTATTTTTTACTTACATCTCCTCCCATTTTTAGCTATGCAGCCACTTGCCAGCTGTATTATTGTGTGCTTTGCATGGCCCATTTTAAGTTGCAAGAGTCCCATATTAGTGATTTCTAATTAATTTCTCCTTTATTGTGCTGTTGCCTTTTATTTCTTTTTTTACATCTTCTCCCATTTTCAGCTATGCAGCCACCTTCCAGCTGTATTATTGTGTGCTTTGCATGGCCCATTGTGAGTTGCAAGAGTCCCATATTACTGATTTCTGCTTATTTTCTCCTTTATTGTGCTGTTGCCCTTTATTTCTTTTTTTACATCTTCTCTCATTTTCAGCTATGCAGCCACCTGCCAGCTGTATTACTGAGTGCTTTCAATGGCCCATTATGAGTTGCAGAATCGTATATTGCTGATTTGTACTGCATTTCCCTTGTTCTGCTATTTATTTATTTTTTTTCCAATATCCTTCCTGTTTAAGCCCCAACGTGCCTCTCAGACCCATTTAGCTAGTGTAAACAGCAAGAAATAGCCCTCCCCTGGGCGCGAACATGCTCCTCAGTTCATGGAATAAGAGTATCCAGCCTCAGACACACACCTTCGCTTAGCTGTGCTTAGCTAAGCACAGACCCAGGCAACAGAACTCCAATGTGCTTAGAGCAAGCATGACACACCCCTTTTTTCATGTTAGTTGCTCCTTCTGCCTACATTATGGTATTACAGCACCTACACGGTTAGGTGCAGTGTGACACTTAAATTAATTTTGTGATTTAGTATAAGTCCCCTCACTAACATACCCCACTGCCTTAATCTATAGTTACTGCACTACACAAGAGCCTTCCCCCTTAGCAACCACTGTTCCCTGCCATTGTTTGATTCTGCTTGCTCTTGACTATAATGGCAAAATACAGGTTTCCCTTAAAACTGACTTTTCACATTAATTTTCTTATTTTCCCAATTATCCTATTTGTGCAGTATCGCCCTATGCTTAAACGACCAAGATAGGCAAAAAAAAAAAAAAAACTTTTATTTTTATAAAAATTAAACACATTTACATGCCAATGGCCATATATTTGGCCATTGGCATGCCTACAGATTAGGGAACATGCTTTTATTAGAGCGGTTATGCCTCCATTTTCATTTTTGCAAAAATGTATTTAGCTAGTAGCCGAATACATTTCTGCAGTTTACACTGTTCCTGCATGGTTACCTGCCTGCTTCCTGGATTGCTATTTTACCTCATTTGCATGGTTTTCACCAGCAAATGAGGTAATTAACATCCTGCATGGGTTTCTGTGCAGGAGCAGTGTCGACTCACTTGTGCACGTCAATACGGCACATTCCTGGATCGCTTGGCAGCCATATTCCATGCAGGAGTGCCTACACTCCTCCTGCATGGAGATTTTGCATTCATGAGTCCAGCTGACCTTTTCTAAACAACAAGAAGTTTCTAATTTTAATGTCTGGCTTTACTGACTAATTGTACTGTTCATTGTGATTTACCAAAAAATTTGTGAGTGTCAAAACAAACCCCAGGAGCAGTTGACAGATATGAATGGAGCTTGACATTAAAAACACAAAAGAAAAATGGATGCATAAGTCAGTGTCCATTATGCCACTATAATCCTATCTTCATTTATAACAAATGTCTTAAAAGTGCAGCGGAAAAGGACAACAAAAAATGTACTTTCATCATCTTATAAGTACTCTGCTACAATAAACAATTTTTATCTTTTAAGAAATAATGTTTGAGTTATAGCAGCCAAAAGATCTGCTTTGGTACCATCGATATACTCCATCCGAAGACAATCAAGGGTGTTACAAGTATAAAATCATTTCTAATTTTGGAAAAGTATATACTGGTATGAAATAAAGTTGCTCTATTCAAACTTGTTCATCATTTGAGAAAATGTGTTGCACCTCTGTTTAAAATAAAATGTAGCAATGTTCTTCCTAGTTTTATGTAAGTGAGTCTGCAGTGTGGCAATGAATATTGCGTGTGTGTGGGTGTGTGTGTGTGTGTGTGTGTGTGTGTGTGTGTGTGTGTGTGTGTGTGTGTGTGTCCGTGTGTGCGTGTGTGTGCGCGCGCGCATGTGTGTGCATGCATTTGTGAGTGCATTTATGCACATCCTTCAGTGTGCACCACATTAAGCAAGTAACATGAGAATGAATGAATAAATGAAGTACATTGCAAACTCCCAAAGTTAAGCTTTACTAGTAGTATTCTTAACATGGTGCAGCACTCGCAGATGTGCAAAATGTGGTTGCACTGTCCCAAAAATGCAGCTAAATAAAAATGGCAGTAGCTATTAATGTTCATTTCACTGCATTCTCCTATGTTTTTAGAAATGTCCTGAAGTACAAGGCAAATTAAACATTATCAGCACCAAGAATACCACTCATTATTTTTGGACAAAAAATCCGCCTTTATAATTATGCTTATATAACTAATCACATGGCTGTAAATGCACATGTGAAACAAACAAACAGAAAGACAAAGTTGTTAAAAATTTAAAAAGGAGATAAGGACAAATTTGGGGACTAATATGAGTATAAGGTCAAGATGAAAAAGGGTTACAACAGGCACCTCAATTTAGCTGCAATGGAAGCACGATTGATAAATATGAAGTTGGATATGAGAAAGAATTTAGCCAAGAGGTATGTAGTTTCATCCTACACATCTCTAGTGGTCCTAAGATAGCCAAGTAGAAATGCTGCTCTTTTAGTTAAGAGAGGCCTTGATTGTTAAGGATTTTCAAGGGCAACCAAATACAACCTTTTCTGTGTTCCTCTGCAGGGAGACAGTACAAAGGCAACAAGATCTGCTTGATACTGGAGCATCTAGAATCTCATTTGAGTAACTGGACATAGTGTTTATCATAAGATGACCACTGGAAATTGTAAGTAAAAGGCATTGATATTGTCAACATGAAAAATGCACTACCATTGGCATATGATGGAATGAAGTGCCTTATTTAGTTGATAATCGTAATGATGGCATTGTTAAGTTTTGCAACAGATGACAATTGGTCTTGAAAAGTCACATGGCCATTAAGGAGCACAGCAAGATTCATCAATACTTGCAAAATAATAACAGGTGTGATATAGAATAAAAGCACACAATGGTTTGCACATGGCACGGAATGCCAAGGCAGCAGTCATGGCAGCATTATTATTTTTTGTTTGTCATATCTGTCACTGAAGTAAGGCTGACTGTCAGTTCATCTTCCAAAAGATCAATGGGTCCCACTCATTCGTGAAGAGGAGAGAGGATACTCTAAGTGTCAACTGCATGGTAATGGTACTGCAATAGTTTGCTGATGATATCACTGTAGCAATATGTGCATCTTAAACAAGTGTAGAATGAAAACAGAGATTTATATAACTCTAGAGCTAATTGTGGATGTGGCAGATGACATAATATATAATCCTCCCCTCCGAGTGCATATAGAGAAGTAAGAGAAGGAGCAATCTAGTGTGTGTGTGTGTGTGTGTGTGTGTGTGTGTGTGTGTGTGTGTGTGTGTGTGTGTGTCTTTCGGCTAATCTAGTACTGTGGATAAAATATCATAATAGCTTCTCAAGGGTTCAAGAAAGATTGCATGATTAACAATCTTAAATGCAGTGATAAGACCAGTGAAGACCAGATGGAATGCATCAATTTATTTCTGAAAAAAAAAGAAACTGTATGCCATTCTCCACACAAACAAATGCTAACTTACTTTTATTGCATGTTCTACTGTAGAACCAGGAAGAAATGAATTCAGAAGACCATAGGCTGCTAGTACAAAACTCAAGTTGCTTTTACAGCACATTTCAAAAAAGATTTAGAGACGGCAATAATTATTAAGGATGTATGTATCCTAGCTGGATTTCTTAGGAAATTATTACATTGAAAACTCACTTAATGAAAAAAACAGTCTTAATAGACAGGCTGCAGTCCTTAAGATGTAATGTCCAGTGATACCTAAGTAAGACAGAAACACCTTAGTCAGTCCTGCATCACAAGAAGTGGAGGCAGGTATTTTAATGTAAAATGTGTAACTTTAAAGAAATAATCAGAATCAGATTTGCACCATAGCCATACTAAAAAACATTATGTCATCTATTAAATAAAATCCATTTGTGCACATCATGAAAGGTGTCCTGCATATTGAAGTCTACTTTATTACAAAAAAGTAGATTTGTGAATTCAAAAGCAGAGTAGGAATAATCTCACTATATGATAACAAAGGGCAGGTTAGACTACAAAGCTTATCTTTGCCCAAAATGTGGTTTCCTGACTGATTTACCAAGATCGGGATTTTCCTAAAGAAGTAAATTGCCTTATTTATTTATTTTGCTTATTTTATTTGTTTGGCTGTTTGTTTCTGTGTTTGTTTGTTAATCTGGTGAGTGGGTTGGTAAGGTATCTTTCCCAGTCATGATCCAGGTAATTTGGTATAAATATTGCAAACAATGGTTACACATGACAAAATAATATAAAAAATGATCAGCTTTGACAAATGTATATAGCATAAGAAATGTATATAGCATTGTCATAATACATCAGACAAAATGTAGGTTACACATGAGACAGCTGTAGAAAGTATTTCTTATACTTATTGTTTCTAATGTAGTGCCTTTGTACAAGACATTTCATTATTACAAGTGAAAAATGAACTATGCTGTAAGTATGCAATACGAATGGTTTGAATATGTCATCCTGCATCTCTAAAGCAAATTCATCTATTCTCATTATGCAAATGTTCCTTAACTTTTTCTTGAAAGTTTGTAGTGTTTGTATGGTTGTTAGTACTTTAGGAAGAAAGTTACTGTAGGCAGGGTCTAATTATGATATATGTAGTTTGTAGAAGCAGAGTCATTTGTACATAATAGGTCTGCTGGGTTGTTTTAATGCTTAGGTAGAGAGAGCAGTGTTAAATTTTAGTAGGGATAGGAAGGAAGAGTTGAGGAAGTGAGGTGGAAGTTGGAGGAAAATGTTTAAGTAGGGGGTAAGGGGATTATATAAGACTGGGTTAACAAGGGGTTGGGTCTATTTGGTGTGAGTATTTGGAATACACCCACCCTTCCTTCCACTTTTTTCTTTTCAACGTGTGCTAAGGGTTGGAAGCTGGTGTAGTCAGTGCAGAATAGTGGGGGGCAGTTTTAGAGAAGATTTCAAAAGAGATCCCTCTAGTCCCCCTTTCTTTGTGGATTGCTTTAAGAAAATCAGAGTGTGTGTTGGCATGCTGCCCAGGTTTTGCATGGGATAATACAGCAAGAGGTTTAAAACTGCAGTGCTTCCCTGACTGCAAAATGTAGATAATGTTTTGGTGTTGATGTCGGCCATAATTCTAGAAAATGGGTATAATGATATTTTGTTGATGAGCTTTTATATTACTTGTTCATTGCTCACGGAATTTTAAATGTATTGATTGTACTGGCATTATTGTCAGTCGTTATTGTGTTGAGCAGAGGTATATGTACAAATATTTTTCACAGAAATCTAGTTGAGAATTGTAGTCTCTTTGGTTTGAGGCTGCTAGAGCTTCTTAAAGAATAAAAGGTTTCATGTACTCCTCTTACAAGACATTTCAGAGTTGTACCTTGGATAATGAATACCAGGTGGAAGAATAACATCCAACAGGTACATGTGCCTCTAATGGTGTGTCATCCTAATTCTCTGTTTGTACTGTGAGAAACGCAAGACCATATTATGTCTCATGTACCCTAAGGTGAATGGGATAAGCTCAGGGATAAAACCCTTCAGGACTGCACTCCCATATGGCACAGGTCATATGGATCTCCTGCACAAGAATCTTGAAGGAGCAGGTAGGGGACTAAAGACAGATTGTCACTGTTAACTTTATGTAAGGTCTGTATCTTGACCAGCTGAACACGAACATAATTGGAATAGTAGTAAATTATAGATTGAGGCTGAAGACTACAACTTTGTAGAGGAATCATCAGACTACTTTCAACCACAAGGCAGAGTTAACTACCTCATGCTGAACTATCAAGTCCATTGAATGGCCACATCAGTCACCTCAACAAATTAGAAACCTTCAATAACAGAAGCAAATTATTTAGCAAGAATTACAGACTCATCAATGACTCACATCCTCAAATTATCCCAAACCAACCATTGTAGGCAAATTAATTCTGAGTTCAGAATGAAGTGCATAACCTCTTACAGGAAATCTTCCAAATTACTGACTGTAAAAGAAATGATATCTGCAGTCTGTTGCTGCTCTAAGAAAACAGTCAAAAGTAATTAAATGTCTGCATGAAGCCTAGGCCAGATGCAATTCCACTGTGGACAAAATGCGACCCATAATGATGATGATGATGATGATGTAATTTCTATGAACCGATAGAGTTAATGCAAAGTTCCATTATCAGTGCAAAATCTACAATCTGTAACAAGTGTGAGTTGAGGATGGCCTTGGTGTTGTCAAGCCTAACAACAGAGTGCAGTGCCTTGTATGGTACCAGTGGACTGTAAGTCATACTTTTAGTCTATGGTAACAGAGGCTTGGAGCTATTCTAGTCCATCAGAGATATTCCCCTTGAGTGAACAAATGTTACTCTCAAGTAATCAGTGTACCCTAGTTATGAAACACCACAGATGACTGGCTGTGTCTCACTCCATGCCTTGACTATTTAGTCCTAAGAGTGACATATCATGATGACTGAGGTAATCATCATTCATGGCACAAAGTATCAAAATTAGAGCAGAAAGCTTTTCTCAGAAATGCTCCAAACTATCCATCTGGCAAGTACTGTAGTAAGTAAGTAAGAAGGTTATAATTATTTAAACATAAAGCCAGTCAACATAAAGAGGAACATAAGATGCTAGATATTGTGGCAAAAAAGTGTTTTAAAAAG
Source organism: Protopterus annectens (assembly GCF_019279795.1). Classification (NCBI taxonomy): domain Eukaryota; kingdom Metazoa; phylum Chordata; order Ceratodontiformes; family Protopteridae; genus Protopterus; species Protopterus annectens. Next base: position 1,197,573,930 of record NC_056728.1, read on the forward strand.
TTGATGGGAAAAAAACAGAAAATAAAGCTGCTTGGACAACTGGTGGATATGTAGGCTATGTAACAAATTATATTCTTAGCTTATGACCCTACCATGAGATGGGATCAAATAGTAAAATAAATGCTATTCAGAAGTGTCAAAGAGATGTTATGTCTTAGGAATGTGGGTCTTGTAGGTGTCTGTATCAATATTTCAAATCTAGGTGAGACATCACAGAGAAAGACAGTAAAAACATGGACCAAGCTTGTGGCTATAATTTATTATTCCCCACTTTTGTCAAGTCCAGTTAACAAAGAATAAGCTTCTGGGGGAAGAAATGCACCAAACTGCTGGAAGATAATAGCATTATTGATATATTGGGTTCTACTGCTAGAATCTAACAACATTATTGATATATTGGGGCCTCACTGCTGAAAGATAACAGCATTATTTATATATTGGGGTCTTACTGCTAGACGATAACATCATTATTGATATATTAAGGTCTTGCAGCTAGACGATAACAGCATTATTGATATATTGGTGTCCCACTGCTGGAAGATAACAGCATTATTGATGTATTGGGGGTTCCACTGCTGGAAAATAACAGGATTATTCATACATTGGGGTCTCACTGTTGGAAGACAATAGCATTAATAATATATTCGGGTCCCATTGCTGGAAGCATTATTGATACTTTGGGGTGTCACTACTGGAAGATAACACCATTATTGATGAATTGGGCTCTCACAGCTGGAAGATAACAGGCTTATTGATACATTGGGGTCTCACTGCTGGAAGATAACATTATTGATATATTGGGGTCTTACTGCTAGAATATATCAGCATTATTGATATATTGGGGTATCACTGCCAGAAGATAACAGCATTATTGATATATTGGGGTGTCACTGCCAGAAGATAGCATTATTTATATATTGGGGTCTCACTACTAGAAGACAACATTATTGATATATCAGGGTCTTACTGCCAGAAGATAGCCTTATTGATATATTAAGGTCTCACAGCCAGACAATAACAGTATTATTGCTATATTGGGGTCCCACTGCTGGAAGATAACAGCATTATTGATGTACTGGGGTCCCACATCTGGAAGATAACAGGATTATTGATACACTGGGTTCTCACAGTAGGAAGATAACAGGATTATAGATACTTTGGGGTCTCACTACAGGAAGATAGCAGCATTACTGATACATAGGGCTCTCACAGCTGGAAGATAGCAGGATTATTGATACATTGGGGTCTCACTGCTGGAAGATAGCATTATTCATATATTGGGGTCCCACTGCTGAAAGATAATAGCATTATTGATGTATTGAAGTACCTCTGCTGGAAGATAACAGCATTATTGATACATCGGGGTCTCACTGCTGGAAGATAACAGCATTATTGATGTATTGGAGTCCCACTGCTGGAAGATAACAGCATTATTGATACATTGGGGTCTCAGTGCTGGAAGATTGGAAGATAACAGCATTATTGATATATTCAGGTCTCAAACAGTCTGGGAAGTGACAGTAGATGATTATGATCATTAAAATTAACAGGCAAATTAAATAACCAGAATCATCTTCAGGATGGTTATGTATAACAAAAAATGAGGAATAAACAGAGGCAAAAACTGGTAAAGAAAAGCAGTGGATGTGTCATCCATGTCGAAAAAGATATTCGACAAAGCATTTGTTAGCAGAAATGGCCAACATAAGCAGTAAGCCGTCCTCTAGAGACCATCACCCATAACAAGAAAAACTTCAAGGTAGTCAATGAATGAGTAGCTCAAGAAACTGGATATTAAGTCACTGATTCTAAGAGCAGCTGAATATCAGAAAGGCTGCAGTAGCCACAGCAGCTCAGGTATTTGTGAAGCAATTTATATAAAATAAATTTCCTTAGGTTGTTAAATCATTTGGACTTGTGCTGTGAAATAGCAAAGTAACATTTGAAAATGATCATTTAAATGAATGTGTATACTCTCAATTTAAGAAGAACATTTTGAATGTTAACAATAGTAAAAAAAAAGGTTTGTTATATTCACCCCAGACTCGTAATTTCTGGATAATGATAATGCATATGCAATTTTTATAATGTTATACTGTGTTCACTGAGTAAAACTTAAGCAGAAACAAACAATTTTATTAAAGGATGAAATTATAACTAGCCTTGCTGTTTGTGTCTGAATGTAGACGGTGACCTCAGTATAGTGGTGTAGGGCTAGTACAGAGGTCAACTAACTCACATTACTGACTGATGCTTGATTCAGTATCAGAATATTCCTATCAGGAGTTAGTTTGATCATCATAATGAGCAATGGATAGAGTGTGCACCTGCTTGTTATGCCCTTCACTTTAACACAGTAATAAGTACCTTTGGATGTAGTGTTCAAAGGCAGTGTAGTAGTGTTATAGCAAATAGCATGGGAGCTGTACACATCCTATCTGTAATGGGAAAAGGACATTCAGAGAGCACATACAAAGGCTTAGCACCTCATGTACAGGATGGAGTGTTTGGGTTGTGCAATATACTGGGTGCACAGCTGAGTAACATGTGCCCCTAAAAAGTCATGTGAACAACATTATTAAGGGAATGATACATAAATTGGATATAATAAATTGCTATGCAAGCAGTGAGCCTACATAAAAAGTGAGTGCAGATTATCCCTAATAAATTGGGATTATCATTGTGTTAGGGACACAATGACCAGAGCTAGTGGGGCATAGGCACCATCCAGGGTGGAAGATGCCACTCTGTATGTATCACAATATGTAGAGCTGTTTTACCCAGATTACTATAAAGAAGCCATCCTGAGAAGGGGGATGCCACACTGAACTGAGCAGAGGATATTGAGCATATTCTCTCATACATGAAATATGGATGCTGCTTTTGCCCATGGGGAAAAGATGGCATTCTGCAAACTGTTCAGGCATGAAGCATGACCTTATGATCTACTTCATTAAACCATTAGAGTGATCTGGTTGGGTGATGCACTTCATGTAGAGCAATCTGGTTGGGTGATGCACTTCAGTTAGCGCGATCTGGTTGGGTGACAGACTTCATGTGCAAATCCTGCTGCTTTCTCTTTGAAGTTGCATATTAGCTTGATGTCAGTCAATAAAATTCTCAGCTAGGCTTGTACATGAATACTGAACTTCTTGGTAGAGGATATCTTACCTGTTTGAGGTATCACATTGATATGATTTTAGGGAGAGACAATATGAATCCATACTGTCCTATTCTGCATTTAACCTAGATTATATGTGAGTGAGAGGTCAGTGATAGTACTACTGTGCAAATAGCACAAATCAACTGAATAAAACTGCTTTGGTTTATGTGTGTTAGTATATGTGCATTTGTGTGTAAGCATGTGAGTGTGTCTATCTGCATATGTATGTGGTTATATGCAAGTAGTTATGTCATCTGTTTACATGTGTGTGTGTGTGTGTGTGTGTGTGTGTGTGTGTGTGTGTGTGTGTGTGTGTGTGTGTGCTTGTCAGTATGCATGTGCCGGTGGTACATCTGCTGGCACCCAGGTACCCAAAGGGTGAGATAGGTGTGTTTCTATGCAATTGTATCAGTAGCAACTGTACAACTAGATATGATGTATGAATTCATTGCTTTCATAGGTATGTGTGTATGTGTGTTTGTGTATGCATGTATGTGTGGGAGTGTGTTTGCATATGCATGTGTGTATGTGTGTGTGTGTGTGTGTGTGTGTGTGTGTGTGTGTGTGTGTGTGTGTGTGTGTGTGTGTGTGTGTGTGTGTGTGTGTGTGTCTGCAATTGATTAGGGGCTGCTGATAATGCTTCCGTACTACTATAGGACACTTTTATTAATACACTACACCTTCTTAACTAGGAGTGACTAAAGACACTCCCTATAGATGATGCGGTCTCTGTGTTCAGCATAATCTTCCTAGGTGTTCCAAGCATACTTGCCCCTTTCAGAATAAAAGAGTCAAAGCCAGCCCTACCTCATGGCTATCCTTAGCAGCAAATCAAGAAACAAAAAGATAAAGAAAGGAAGATCTGAACAAAAAATAAAACAGTGCCTACTTTACTAGAATATACACAACTATGTAACCTAGCAAAACAACTTATCAACAAAATAACACATCCCACTACTGAAATAATCTAAAGAATGCACTATTAATTCAAAATAGTTTTTTGCTTCAATCAATAAATTGTTAAATACAGGTCAAGCTACACGGTTAACACCAAACTCATGGAAATAAAATAATACCATAGCCAACCATTTCAGTTCTCACTTTATACAGACAGTACAGTGTCCAACTAAACAGACAACTAACCAAGATCTTGAGGTCCATACTCAATCAAATAACCTCCTTCAACATTTCTCCTTCCAACTAGTTCCAACAGATACCATTATAAAATACCTCCAAAATTGAAGTCAGGCTTTCCTGTGGCACATAATGATAAAGGCCTGACTACAACCGAGGTTTGGTTAGTGGCTCAGGTGATGGACAGAGATACAGGGAGGGATTGACAGGCCAATCTTGCGTGGAGGATGGTATACGGGCAACTCTTTGGAATGATCCTTGGTAGAGGCTGAGGATATTGCTAAAGAAGGCCTGGTCAATAGGGTAAAAGTAGGCATGGCTGAGCTGATGTAGAGTTGGGGATATATACAGCTCACACACATTGCATGTCTATGCTAGATCAAAGCATGCTGTCACAAGGGAGGAGGAAAAAAAATGGTAGTTCAAACTGAACCCTCCGAATGGATGCAGCAAAGTTTTGAGCCCACAGATGCTTAACGATCCATGATGGCCCCAGCAATACTGGAATAAGTCTGTGAGAAGCACAGTGTTAGCTGGCAGGCCCAGTGTAGACAGGGAGTGAGTGGGCTGGGCCAGCAATAATGAAGGAAAGGAGAGACAAATAAAAAGTAAAGCCTGCTACAAATGACACTGACAATCTAATTGCCAAATATGTGAAAATACTACCTGAGGCTATTGCATAGCAAGTTCCAATTCTGATAAACAATCCACATCTCAAAGTAAAGTCCTCTTGCTATGGAAAAATCATTTATGATTCTACTGCACAAGGATGTAATCAATGCAGATCTTTTAAACTATGGACTGATTTCCATTTTATCTCACTTATCAAATATAATAGAAAAATGTATTCATACTCAACTTCTCAATTATCTAAAAGATAACCAGCTGCTACCTTCACCCCAACAAATCTTCCATCCTCATCATAGCACAACTACTGATTTGGTGAATTTTGTTTGTACTGTCAACACCTACTGAAGTGCCAGAAGCATAGTTTCCACCATCGTCCTAGACTTATCAAAAGTTGTTGATAGGGTTACCCACCAGAAACACTTACATAGTAGTTGAGCAGTGCATACAGCATATCTAGACATAGCCAAGGCCTTTGACACTATTCATAATGCAAGCATTATTAACAGACTTGTAAATCTGAATATAACTCCTTATGTGTATAATGGATAGCTAACCGGTTGTCTGACACAAAATGTGGTTACACTAGCAGGTGACACTTCTAAAAGCAATACAGTTACCAGTGGTGTACCACAGGGTTCAGTTTTTGGCCCTCTTCTATTTAGCATATGTTTTCCAGACATTCAGACCAGCACTTCTAGCCTATGGTTAACTAAATTTGCAGATGACTGTAAATTGGGTGTTGTTATTTCATCTTCATCTATCTCACAGTTGTTCCAACACAGCTTAGACCATGTTAACAATTGATGCAAGGGCAATGGTCTCAAATTAAATGTAAAAAATGTAGTATAATTAACTTTGGTAAACAAAACAATTTCACTTACCATATAGGAGCTGCACTACCTCCAATCAGACACTGTCGTAAGGGATCTGGGCACTCTTGTTGATTATTCCTTATACTTTGACCATCATGTCTCCACAGTAATTCAGAAAGCCTTTTATCTAGCCCATCCAATTTCCAAAGGCATCTCAACTAGATCCAAAGAGGTCTTAATTACCCTTTACTAATTACTGAATATAATGCACCTTTTGGTGTGCATTTATCTAAATATATCGCACATCATGAGAGACTGAGATTCATAACTAAAGCATTAGTGGCCTCAAAAATCTTTGTTATTAGGAGAAATTGGCAGGCCTTTTTCTGTACTCAGTCTCTTACATATTCCTCCATGGAGATTTATCTTTTGTGACATAAAAGCCACAATCTATTCCTTCACTGAACTAATAGTACATCAAGTACTCAGTTAAAGGGACTAAACCATCAGCAGATAAACAAGACATGTTGGTGTGACAAGATTCATATCCCAATTTATCCCTCACCTCTGGAACAAACTTACACTACGTGTCAATCTGATTAGCACCTTTGCAACCTTCAATATAAACCTAGATAATTGGATGGGCAGCCTCAAATCTCTACCTGTCTATGTTGCCTTGCCTTCCATGAGGCTAAAGGCAAATCTGGACAAGTGCTTTTTGTCTGGGCTTGAAATGATCTGCAGACCAATTGCCTGGTACTAACCTGTGAACCTATGAACCTGTAATCTCTCATCCTTAGGGCTCACCAACTCTACAGTGCAATTTATTCATTGCTACCTATCAGAGCACAAGCAGAAAAATAGAAAAACGGATTTCTCCATCTTCTTGCCAGAGCTAAACTAGGCTCCATACTTTTCAACATATTCATCAATGACCTTTGCTCTGCTATAAAAATGCTACCCTATTTCTATAACCTGATGGATCAGCCCTAATCTGCTCTGCCAAATTTCTCTCTAAACTCCAAGACCTTACACAACAATCCTTCTTATTGATTGAAACATGGCTACATAATTCACAACTTCTAAACCCTAAGAAACTAAATTATTGTTCTTCACCCCCCCAAAAACATATCTACCAAAGCAACACTATTCACTATCATATCTGCAAACAGCATAATTCTAGAATAAGTAAAACACACAAAATTACCAGGTGGCATCATAGATGACCACCTTAAATTTGGCCACCATGTATCACACACAGTTAAAAAAATTCATCAAAAACTGGGCATACTGCATAGAGTAAAATACAATGTCATGGAGATAGTCTGAATGTGTACAACATCTACTTTCTTACTGCCATCTCTCCTCTATACTGCTCCAATCTCACTTATCTTCAAGTCTCACAACTGTCTAAACTTGAGCAATGTTATAATAAAGTAGTCAAATTTGGAGTAATAAAAAGACACACCACTGCCTACGTCTCACATACCTCTTAACCATCCTGATTTTTACAGAATATCTAAATTTTTGCCTAATATTTGTTGTCTGTTCCTCATAAATTTTTTCTTTCATTGGCAAATTACTGAGGACTGAAGTCATTAAATATTGACAGACATCTGAGTTTCACATTTTATATCCTTCAGAAAAATGCTTGCTAACACAAATCTTGTTATTCTAGCAATGTTATAGGTTTACAGGATCAGTATATAAAATCTGTCCCTATTTTTGGGCCTTTGCCCCCAAGTATTACAGAATTTGTCCATATTTGCTTGCACTAAGAGCTTGATAGATATGCTTAAAAATTTAAATTGGTTAGAACTACCATATCACCTAGCACTTTCTCAGCAAGCTACAACATACATTCTTTACAAGCCAGAATATTATGAGACCCTTAATAATTTAGCAAAGGACTAATATACTATCAGATGGTGCAGTGGTGCAGCGGTAGCATTGTCACCTCACAGCAAAACGTTCTCCTGTTTGATTCTTGGCTGAAGTGCCTTCTGTGCGGAGTCTGCATGTCTTCCCTGCATTCATGTGGGTTTTCTCCTATGTTACAAAGACATACATCTGGAACATTTCTCCACAGGCTTCCACTGAAAATTGGATTTGTTCCAAACTGAACTTTCCCAGTTAGCAAATGATAAATAAATAAAATACTCCCTAAGAGAATTTTATGCTTTACAGAAAAATCACTAATCACTATGACAAAATTGTCTCATACCGCAAGTGACTGTGTACATTCAAACAGTGTAGCTAAACTATGGAACCACATCCCACTACCACTGAAATCAATTCAGAAATAAAACTTGTTTAAACATACTTAAAATGTCACCTATCGAATCAATGGATTCCCTCCTGTATATCTCCAGGACAAATGCCACTTCCATCTTCAGCTTGCCATGTCATCAAACCATTTTCCACATTCAGAATCTGATGCTTCAGAACCGTTCTTCACTGATACCTGAATTGTTTTACTAGTGTCTCTCAGCTATGTAATATCTTTCTGACACTGTTCTCCCCTACTTCTTTACTTCTAGTACAAACCTTATAATAGCTATACAAACATCCAAACCAAAGGGTAAAAAGGACACAGAGACAAATCAGTCAGTAAAAATTACAAGAGAAACCCAGCCAAGCTAGAGTTTTCATTGTGTGTTACCTTCAACCTCATGTAGTGGTGTCCCATGGGATATAGCAAATTACCCCTTAAGGCCATCAAGTGTTTCAACTCTCATTACTTCTAAATGCCCATGACTTTTTTTACATTTAAGTGTTGCGTATATCCCTTGGGATAAATGTTGAATGTAACCACAAAGACTTAAAAAGTAAAAAAGTCATGGACATTCAGAAGCCATGTACCTGAAGCACTTGATGTCCTTAAGGGGTCATTTGCATGTATCCCATGGGCCTCTACAACAGGAGGTTTAAGGTAACACACAGTGAAACCTTTAGCTTGGCTGGGATTTTTTTTTTTTGCAGTTTTTATAATAGCCATAAACATATTTTTTCTGAACCTGCTTTATACCCCACCTCTTAATTAAAATATTTACATTTTCTGCCCTACCTGGTTCCTTACCTCACCTCAATTTCTATGAATATCTAAGCCCTAATCACATGATCTATCTATTTGACAATCCTACCAAATGATCAACATTCAACATCTACTAAGACATTACTATCTTTTATACTGTGATATTTGCTTTTATTTTCATATGAATGTATTCTAATTAACAAACATATACGTATAATCTATTCTCTGTTTATGCATATCAATGTATTCTTCTTCTTCTTTTGGCTTTTCCCGGTTAGGGGTCGCCACAGCAGAACTCCAGTCCGCTAATGATTGGCAGTATATTTTTATGGTGCTGAGGTGCCAGCCCGATGCCCAACCTTCAACGAAGGCATGCCCATTCACGCATGTCTTTTGAACGCCACTCGACCACGGGGAGGACATACCTATTTAAAAACGCTTGCAATGTGTTGGAGCTTTTTTTCTCCTGGCCTCTGTTGAAATAAACCCAGTCAGACAAACCCACTAAACAAAAGAAAAATAAACATAAATAAATAAATAAATAAAATTAAATTAAATAAATTACTATAGTGGACTTTATCCTGTCATTAGCAATCTGTAACTGTAGAACAAATTTGCATTTCTGTAGGCAGTTGTGGCATGCAAGACAACATTCCATGTTTTGCATTATCTGCCTTTTCTATACTATACATCTCATTTGTACATGTGCTATACAGCAGCTGCCTTCTTCTTATGCAGCTAGTCACATGCCTATTAACTGTTATGAGCTGGTGTTGGACATTAACATTTATTTCTCTTTTCAGTACTATTTCTGGAGGGCATTATTCATTCTTTTGAAGAAAGAATCAGCAAAGCTATTATTTCTAGACTGACTACCTCAGTAGGTAACACAATGACATTTTTTGCTTGGGGAGAAAGACCATCCCAATACAGCCATGTACTCCACCTATACCTCTTTGAGGTAAACAGCAATTTTAACACCTTTCCCATTCATTTTTTCAGTGTGAGTAACAAACTAAAATAGTCCTGAATGGACAGCAAGTAAATGTCTCCATATCCCTTTCAACATCTGTGAGGTGGGAATGAAAAAGTATATTACATTACATAAGTAAGTACACATGAAATTAGAATGCCTGTGAAATGCTCAACTCCAGAATGACATGTCAATTGTCTTGCATTTGTGACATACATGGACTGCATTGAGCCAAAGTAAATATTAATTATCCTAAAAATAAAAATAATTATTTTGTAATAGCATGCAGGCTCAACTATAAGGCAGTGATGTGGAAGGCATAATGTCGTGTCATCTGAGTCAGCGTTAGCACTGTTTGTTTAGTTTATATCAGTGTACTTGCCTTGTGATACCAGTTTCCTCCTTCCTGTCAACCAGTAGTTGACACTTCATTATCAGTCTAATTTTTTCTTTTAATTATCATTTTAACCTTATTCTCTTTAATATTCCATAACAGATTTAAATATTACTTACTGTTTTTACTAGCTGCCCTAATGATCAAACATAGTAAATTTTTGTATCTCACTCTGAAAATGAGTTGGTATACTGACCACTGAATCCTGTTAGAATGCAAGCATTACTAGAAATGGCAGTTCTGAAACCGGGACTGCTGCACTCAAGAAATCCTTTTGAAACAGCGGCCGCAATAACTATACTTTGAAATATTCTAGTAGTCTGAGTTCAAATTTTCCAGATTCAATGCATGCTACTAAATTTAGATGCTTCCTAATGTTCTTTTAAAGCAGCCAAGTAAGTCTGCTGCATTTCTTAACAGACAAGTAGACAATTTTTTTTTATCTGCCGCTAATGAAACCCACTCAGCTCATCTTAAAATTGTTATTTGCCTAACATGACAATGGAGATCACTGGGCACTCGTTCTGGAATTAAAAGATATATATATATATATATATATATATATATATATATATATATATATATATATATACAGAGAGAGAGAGAGAGAGAGAGTGAGAGAAATATAGATATAGATAGATAGATATATGTAGATATATACTGTATAGTTAGAGCTAGATAGATAGATAGATAGATAGATAGATAGATAGATAGATAGATAGATAGATATAGATATATACTGTATAGTTAGAGCTCTTTTGTTTAAGGGGCCAGACAGACACTACAGCAATACAGAAAACAGGCCTGTGTCCCCCACAGGCACATACATAATTACACACACACATATAGGTAGATATACACATTTACACACACACGCACACACACACACACACACACACACACACACACACACACACACACACACACACACACACACACGCACACATGCACTCACACACACACACACACACACACACACACACACACACACACACACACACACACACACACACACTCACACACACACACACATTATTAACTACTTTCATTTAAAAACTACTATCCAATCCTGTATGAAATAGCCATTTTAAGACTGCACACATTTTTCTGTTTGACTTTCATCATGTTGAAACAAGTAATGGTCACAGTAATATACTGTATCATGTTGCTGTCAGACAAATGCATTTCCTCATCCTAACCTTATAACATGGATGAAAGCAAGATGGTGTGTTCTTGTCCTTGCACTTCAAGTACAGATTTTCATCCTTTTTACACAGTGCCATTGTGATTGGTTCTCATATCCCTCACCTGCTGCAGAGATTACTGGCCATCCAACATTAAGTTTAAAAAGAGCCACCTCACACAAGCATAATGGAAATAATATCTGATAACATTACATAACCTTGTTTGCAGTAGCAATGTATCTGCATCACTTGACTTTTTTTTTTACAGGGTAGAATTTTTAAGTAGGGGGGGGGGTGAATGGAAGGTGTTAAAAGGGTCTGAGTTTTAAAGTTCTGGACAAGAGTTGACAGTGCCCATGTATACATAAATCAAATTGCAAGCTTACAATGTTGTTGTCTCTATAATAGTTTATGGGTAGGAATGTTTCATTTTTCAAGAGTTATATTAGAGTGTTCCATTTTATTGAATTGAGAATAAAACTAGGAACATTACTGACAGCAGTTTAATCTTTCTTAGTATTATAGATTGAGTTGGTTCTTATAACTGAAGAGCATATTCATATGTGGGAATAATCGATCTCTTCCACAGTATGTCATTATTCATGTTTAACAAATTAAAAATGATATAGCAGGTGCTATGTAAACAGTGCAACATATAGCACTTTATGAACATGGCCAGAGAAGGAACTCTAGAGATAAAGATTGATTCCTAGATAACAAAATGAATGGTTGCATTAATACAACATTACATGCATGCTTCCATTATGAGGTGGTGAAAGCAAATGCACCCAGGATTGGAATCTCCAAACTGTATTAGCCAAAAAAAAAAAAGCCGCCAAAAAATCACCATTTTAAATATTTTTGCAAGGTCATCCCCCCAACACTTCCCAAACATATATACCAACACCATGGTCACACCAAGTCAAAGAAGGGAGAAACTCCCCCCAAGAGGGTATAACTCGCCAAGGTGATATCCTGTGGAGGAACTCCAATTGCACTGAGTTGAATTTCAGACAACTGAAGCTTGAGAGTTCAGACTTCATCCACCAGTAGGGTAACATAACCGGATCTATATTATTCGATGAAAACTGACTTCAGCGAATCCTGGTTGAGTGACACTAACTGAGCAAAAGTCAGAAATATCGAATCACACAAATAAGAATCTAACAGAGTCTAAGGTTGCCACACATCCCGTTGTCAGCGGGACACTTACGGGTTAAGCCACCATATCCCATTGCCCGCTGTATCAAGTAGTGGGACCTGAAAAGTCCCACTTTTGCGATCGCACTGAATTGCCGTGGAAAAGTCGCAATTACTTCTGGCTTTTTCACTGCAATTCAGTTACGTCACCAATCCAGACCTGCAGGCAAAGCTGCTGCCTGTTAGGTCCGGGTGCTTTAATTTGTGCAGCAATTGGCTGCAATTCATGAAAGGGGTGGGGATTGGGGCAGGAAGAGCCCTGCAAAGATCACGGCTGTAGAAGCGCTTTGTTTTAAGCGCTTCTACAGCCGCTAAAAAAAATGACCAAGATTTTTTTTTATAACAAACGATCCAGCCAGCAAGCCAGCAAGCCAGCAAGCTATCCTCCCCCAGCCAGCCAGCCAGCCATCCTCTTCCTCCTCCAGCCAGCCAGCCAGCCATCCTCCTCCAGCCAGCCAGCCAGCCATCCTCCTCCTCCATCCAGCCAGCCAGCCAGCCAGCCAGTCATCCTCCTCCATCCATCCATCCAGCCAGCCAGACATCCTCCAGCCAGCCAGCCATCCTCCTCCTCCATCCATCCAGCCAGCCAGCCAGCCATCCTCCTCCAGCCAGCCAGCCAGCCATCCTCCATCCAGCCAGCCATCCTCCTCCTCCATCCAGCCAGCCAGCCATCCTCCTTCTCCATCCATCCAGCCAGCCAGCCATCCTCCTCCTCATCCATCCAGCCAGCCATCCAACATCCATCCAGCCAGCCAGCCATCCATCCATTCAGCCAGCCATCCATCCATTCATGCAGCCAGTCATCCATCCATCCAGGCATCCATCCATCAAGCCATTCATCCAGCAGCTACTCCCACCAACCAGCTAATCACTCCAGCGAGCCATCCATCCAGCCCCCAGCCATTCATGCAGCCAGCCATCCATCCAGCCATCCATCCAATCATTCATCCATCCAGCTGCTACTCCCACCAACCAGCTAGCCACTCCAGCAGCCATCCATCGTACCCATAACATCATCTTCCACCCTGGTTGTGACGTCATGGTAGAGGATGTGACCAGTGTCATATTGGCCACACCTCCATCTCCCACTTTGGCCTGCTTAAAAGGTGGCAACCCTATAACAGACGAAAACTGTCACTGACTGTTTTATGCAGGGGGCAAGCCCCCCTGAACCCCCACATCCCCGCTACTTAAATATACTATCTCCAAGATTGCACTCCATTAAAGTAAAGGGAAGCATTCCCTATGGCGATCTCCATTCACTTTTGTGATATTTGCGACATTCGCTCATTTAGTGTCACTGAAACAGTATTCGCTGAAATCAGTTTTCATTCATATAATATAGACCCATGTAAACATGCATTATGCTGTGGAATAATGCAGGCATCTTAAAATCATTCAGTAGTCCCAGAGAGCAATGCTTTCTTTATTAATCGTATTATATTTTTTATATACTAATGTCCATGCTAAAATTTAAGGAAATCAACTGACTGCATCAAAAATTGCAAAAAATCATGTTGCCTCATACAATATATATTAAAATGTACAGTAGATGTATAGTTTTTCAATGCACTGGAAAACACTATTTTTAAGTATAAGTTTGATATGAAAATAGAAGTTTTGTACAAAGTATTTTATATGAGTGCTTTTTAAAATATTTTCATAATGAAAATGAGATATTTAGTTTGAAGGAGGATTAAGGCAAATGTAAATCTATCATAAAATGGATTGTATAAGCATCTGGTTGTTCTGTGAGTCTGATTTTTACTAGGAAAGATATTACTCCAGGTTCATGCAAAACTGCTGCAACTATTTCCCCATGTATGATAACAGTGTACTAACATTAAATGTCGATTGATACAGCAGTAAGCCTTGCCAGAAATACCATTCCTCAATGATCCACTACATTTATAAATACACAAACTTTTATTTTTAAAGGTTCAGATCTATGTAGGACATCAAAGTCTAAAATGTGCTGTACTTGAACATTAGTATACATGTAACTCAGGTTTCTGTAATTTATTATATTCCTTATCCAATAACTTTGTCTTTTTTTATGCGGCGCTCCAAACCTGAACATATCTGAATGTGTCAATAATTGTATTTTATGTTATCTTTAAACCTGGCACAGTTGTGGGAACAAATACAAAACTCAAAGTATCAGACATGCAGAGCATACTCAGTAAAATCCAAATTTATTCCAAAACCACAAAGCTTTCAGGCAAAGCCCTTCTCCAGTGTGTATATAATCATAAAAATCACACTGTTACTTAAATAGTTCAAAATTAAAAATGATGTGACATAGACCTAATCATAAAACAGTCAGTTAACCAAATAAGTAATCTAAAATTGCACAAAAGTTACTTTAAACGATAAGCAAACTATCAAAAACCTAAAAAAAATTGTATCATATAACATTTATTTTAAAAACATCTGTTTTCTTTTTAATATAGGTTTGATGCTACCAGCCATAGTTGTGGGTGCACATACATACACACAAACACACACACACACACACACACACACACCCACACACACACACACACACACACACACACACACACACACACACACACACACACACACACACACACACAATATGTGCATACATAAATGTCGAGTTAGATATCAACATATATATATGTACATGTATGTATAGATTGATACAGATATAGCCTGTGCCCCCAATGCTATTATATTAGACTAGATTAATTAAATAAATGTTTCATTTTATTGTTGGGTACATAAGTGGTGGGGTACGTAAACACATAAATTCTATGGCTTTTGGAAATTTAATTAGCTGTTTTAGCATGTTGGTTCAGCTTTTTTTTCCGAAACATGTTTTATTTATTTATTTATTTATTTACTTATTTTTTAACCTTTTCATACTTAAGTAGAGCTAGCAAGGGGTGAAATATGGCTCTGAATTCATGAGAGACAAGGTCCTGCAGTAGTAATGTCAGATATTCCACTGAAGTGAGAGCAGTTATTAGTAGTATTAAAAACAAAATTACGTATCTATCTATATATATATATATATATCTCTATCTATATAAATATAGATATATTACTGAAACTATTATTTTTTTTCATGATGCCTTGGCATAATGAATGTGAATACCTGAATCCCTAATGCATTCTGTGTGCCTTAATATAGGAATATTGTAATAAGAAGCTTAACATTAATCTTTTATCAAAGAAAATAAAATTATTCTGATACTGGTTTTACACATAGCCAGCAAAAATAATAATAATAATAATAATAATAATAATAATAATAATAATACACATTTGCAAAATAAATCTAAAAGCTTTGTATTTTTACATTTGCACAAAAGTAAATAGAAATGATTAAAATGAAATTGCCTCCAGGCAGGACTGGAATACCACAAGGGTGGCTATTATTCTAAAAAAAAGTCTTTAAATGTCACAGTATGCAGAAGCAAAGCCAATGATGAAGGCAGGCATTTGTTTGCCTGAAATACACACTCTTGGTATTAAACACATTCACCTCATCACTTCAATGTATGCTCAATGTGGAAGTTAATTTCATGTCTTGAAAACCTCAAAAATTTCGCAGATATTTTCATTCCCATCGTGTTATAAAAGTAGAGGATCAGTCCAAACATAATACCTCAAATTATATTAAAATGGTGCTTCCATATTCAGTTTGCTGGCCATGCTGGCCACATAATGTTGACATGACTTGTAACAGACAATAACTTAATCAACCCATGATATTTTCCCAGTACACTGAGAATGTATATATATATATATATATATATATATATATATATATATATATATATTACAAGTTAAGCAAGTTAAGTTTGGATGACAGTGCAGAATGAGAGGTAGTGCACAATTCATATTAGTGATGCATGGCACATCTAAGCTAGGTTTTGTGGCTGGCAATTCTGTGTAAAGCAGAGCACCTACGGTCTGTGGATTTACATGGAATGCCACAATGATTACCAGGGCATCATAAGGAGCTGTCAATCTGTTAGTGCAGCACATTTGCTCAAACGCCAACATAATGAGGGGGCAAATAACCAGAAATAGGACATATCTAGCATGGATGTCACATAGAAATGTACTAGAATGAAACTCTCTCAACCTCTTACAGCACGATATCTGGACAAAGCCACAAATAAAGTGGGGACAAAGGCCCAAAACTAGGGTCAGATTTTTAATATTGGTCTTCCAAACTTGAAAACTTGAAGGAATAATAGGCTGTACAGTACCATAAACTATCTGAAGACCATAAAGTTTGAAACTCAAATGTCTGTCATCAGTTTCTGACCTCAGTCTAAAATGACATGTTAATGATTTGCCAGAAAACCAACATGTTATGAGGAAAAGATCAGGAATATGAGACAAAAAGTGAACATTCTGCACAAATCCGGACAGCTGAGAGGTATGAAGTCAAATGTATGTAATATTGACTCACATCAGTCCTGAAATCATCCCAGTGGTATGGCAGAAAGACACAATTTTGATAAGGAAAACATCTGGACATCCTGGGAATCTCTGGACAGGTGAGCGGTATGAATGTGAAGTATATGGTCCAAATACAATATAGGATAGTGTAAATACAGTGCAGAGTATTGTGATGTCTCATTTCTGGCATTGTGTACTGAAGCTATGTAGATGATCTGTAACTGGACATGGACTGCCATTTAAAATGAGCATTCAGGAGATGTTTGTGAATTGAATAGGGACACACACATGAATTGTAGGAATGAACATAGGGAAAGAAGACAGGTGAAACTAACTAATGTACAGCAGAGGAGAGCATGTTAATGGAAGATGGTTGTAGTACCAATACCAATCACATATCTGTTTGGTATAGTAGGGACTGTACAGTGAAAATGTGTTTTATGTGACTGCCATTCATGGTGACATAACAATGGGGAGGATGTCTGTGTGAGATAAGCATCCTTGCATGAATAATGCAGAGGACATTTATCAGGGATCTGACATACAATTGGGGTAGGATACATATTGTGAAGCTTTGCAAACTGATATGCCTTAATATGAGTGCAGTCTCAGCAGAGGTGTCCAGCAAGGTGGGCACAGGTAAAGGCTCATGGAAAACATTACAAGAATCAGCTACAATCATGGACAGTATCTGAATAATACTGCCAGTGATCCCATGCCTCTGACATAACATATGTGATTTACAGTGATAAGAGATGAGTCTGCGCACACACACACACACACACACACACACACACACACACACACACACACACACACACGCACACACACATGCACACACACCTGAACAATTATTATGATGCAGCCACACTCTATGAGGGTAACCACGCACACTGTCCTGGCATTGTAACATCTGGTAGAGGTGTTAGAAGGGATACTGCTATACTTGCATGCAACAGTATGGGCAATACAGGCTAGTTGCCTTGTGTGCATGGCATATATATATGGCACCACCCACACTGTTATGAATGATATACATGCCATTAATGTTGTCAAACACCTATGTATGTAGTGTGCACATAAGCAGAACAGGTAACTCACATGCATCTAGTGTAACAATCTTTTCCTCACCATCAGTGATGTATATTCCTAGAAATAATACCTAGGTGTGGCCAATAAGTTCTGTGAGAGCTCATTGTGGCAAAGGCTGTACACTTCAGTTGTACATCACTGGAAGATGTGTCGGGTGGTGCATGAAAAAGGGTGCATTGTACACAGTTATTGTTGTGATGAAGGCTATGAACCATGAAGGTATTATGGCCTCAGATGTGGATGTCCTTCACATATCCAGTACTTGTGTTATATTCAAGGGAGTAGTCAGCATTGTGATCATATACTGGTGGATGTTCCACTTACCATCTACCCCAGCACATGAGTGACATACCTATTGGTCTGATTATAGGATGTGAGGTCCACATTATTTTTGGATGGTGTGTTTGTTTCCTGAATCAACAAATTCCCCAATGTGTCTTGTCAATGCAGGTGTTGTCAAGCCTCTGACAGCACTGTTTGCTATATGTTGCTACTGTCTGTATTATAGTAATATCTCAGTCTGAGTCAATGATTGCCCACATTCTGTAGTCCTTCAGGCAGCTGTGTGGACAGAGCATGTGTATGTCATCTGTGATGTACATCACTTAACTAGTGGACAGGAAAGGGCTTATAAGACAGCTCTGATGTATGGATTTGATCACTGGACCTTAGGTATAAGTCACGACACACTTCAACATAGGGAGAAGCCACATATGTGATACACTCATCTACCCACTTGATGATATAGCTGTTTATGGCCGCATACAACTGTTTTGACTGAATACGTCAGTGTGGATTTGTGTCAAATGCCTTGACCTTGTCAAGTTCCACAAGATGATACTGTTGTCATCATGCATCTCCTCAATGACCTCTTTTCAGACATCTATGAGATGTAACAGAAATGATGTAGCATTAACAACTTACACAGGTCTGTTGCACACAGCCAGACTATGACTAGTGTACATGTAGAAGAAGTCCATGATTATATGTTGGTCCATCTCCCAGTCGAGGAGAGTCAGTATATTTCTATACATACATGCATCAACTGCTGTCCCCTCTACTCAGATGGATGCATGTTGATGTACTCCCTTGTGTGGGAACATAGCCCATGTGGTGAGTGCTTTGAAGTATGTATTCAACCATATCAGGAAGGTATATCTGCTGAGTCACACCATAGGTGATCTGTGATGTTGTCACAAGCAATTGCTTCCATGTGATACACCTGAATGAAGGTAAGACAGTGCATACTGCCTATTGTGATCTGGTCTAGGGTTTTGACACAATCCCCCATGCAGGTATCATTCAGAAACTCTCCCAGCTGGGGATTAGCCCTTATGTCAGTAGATGGTAACCAATTGGCTCACTGACAAACAACATACTGTGAAAGTTGATTAGCCCCTATGTCAGTAGATGGTAACCAATTGGCTCACCAACAAACAACATACTGTGAAAGTTGATAAATCAACCTGTACCAGTAGAGCTGTTACTGTTGGCAAACCCCAGGGATCTGTGTTCAGCCCAGGGGCAGCTCGTGCTATAGGACTGCAGGACTGCAGCCCTCCCACCTGTAAAATAGGTCTCTCACCTGTAAGTCCCCCCACCATAGAAAATATAAAAATAAAAAATATCTCCCACCGTAGAACATATAAAAATAAAAAAATATCTCCCGGACTGTTGTGTTAGGCAGACCGGAACTCCAAGCATGCATGCTCAGGCATTCCTGAGCTCCAGACTGCTCAGTTAGGCAGTCCGGATAGGGAAGGCAGGAAACTCCACACTTCCAACCCAGAGATATGTGTGGTGATGACTGCACAAACCGGAAGGTCACCGGACTGCATCGCCTGCAGGCTGGACCAATAGCAGGAGGCTCCAGCCTCCTCACATCTCGCGGGAGACCACAGCATGCACAGGCCAGTATGGAGGACTGATCGGGCGGGCACAGGATTGCAGAGACCACAGCATGCAGGACCGATCGGATCGCATTTCTGGAAACAGGTGATCACTTCGGAGGAGTGTGTTGCAGAGTACAGGATCACATGGCAGGCCGTTCTGGAGACAGGTAGGTGGTGATCACTGCAGTGTGTGTGTGTGTGTCTGTCTGTCTGTGTGTCTGTGTGTATATAAAATGCCCCAGTTGCTTCATGGTGGTGGGTAGAGAATAAGGCTTGAACCCTGTACCTTTTGCCCAAGTGACAAGAGCCTGAATTTCCTACCCACCACCATTTCAAAAACATTTGCAGATTTTTGCCTCATATCTGTTCTGTTCTGCATAAAATCTGTGGTTTCTGTATTTTTGTTACTTAAAACAGACAGTGGTGCAATGGTAGAAGTGTTGCCTGACAGCTATGGGTTGTCTGGTTTGATTCTTGGTTTGGGTGCTTTCTGTGTGGAGACTGCATGTCTCTGTCTTTGTGTGTGTTTGCTCTGGTGTCCTCAGTGGATATCTGTCCCTATATTTTGGACTGCATTCCCCCATTATTGGCTTCATCCAGGTTTTATGTGCCAAAGTTGAGAGCTATGGTGATAACTGAACTCAATGAATATGTTTGGGGGCTGTATTCCCCCATTATTGGCTTTGTTCAGGTGTTTTGTGCTAAGATGTTGACAGCTATGGTGAGAACTGAATCCATTAAATGGTAGCCATTTAAGTTTCAGTCTTCCTTTCTTGCATAAAAAGAGATGATTTAGCATAGTGGTATGTTGCTCTGGCTGTTTTGCACAGGGACCTGGGTTCAATACTTCGCAGTGAAATGTATGGTGATGACAAAGCATTTTATTCTAGCAACTTTCCAACATTATACAAGCAATGTTTAAAATATGTCCCTGCTTTTTGGGCTTTTGCCCCCCCCCCCAAATACATTTTGGCTTTGTCCAGATTTCTTGTACTGCAAAGTTCAGAGATACAGCTGAGTGTTGAGTAGATTTTACAAGGAGCTGAGAGCTGCAGGGGAACAAAAGTTTCGTGCTGCTTATACCAAATCTGGTGACATTGGAAATAGCACAACAGGTAATGTACTTGCTTTTGATCCAGAAGGCTGTGGGTTCTACTCCCACAGAAGAGTAGATCTATTGCTGATACTGTACTCTGTTGTAAAGGGGATGGATGTTGCCGTCCTATTTGGCGAAGATACCTACTAACTATGAACCTGTTATCAGTTTGCCATCCATTCCCTACTGCAATATTACTAGCATTATTATTTTTTTAATGCAACATAAGCAATTGATTCCTCAAGGGCAACAGGCACTTTATTTGTAAATGAAACAATGACATATAAAGTTGTTTGCTAGCAGTAACCTCTTCATTAGTTAACACATTTCTTTAGTGTGGAATTATTTAGATGACTTTTACTTCTTCAGAGATCATGCATATTTACTGATACTGGTGGACTGTTGAAGTTTGAGTAGACTTATGATGGAAATGTTCTGAATTGGTCAGTTTTGTCATTACTGGTGCATGCATTTTGTTTCATTGTTTACTGGAAAAATGTTCAAAACAATAAATTTAAAATGCCCTCTAACAACTATACTGTATTGTACAAGGAATATAATTTAATACAGTCAGGAAGGTGATTCAAAGAGCATGTGCATGGTTCATATTCAAGGGGCCTATGATTTGAAAACAGCCCAAAATTAATATTTATCTGCCACTGGCAAAATGTATTTTCTTTGAATGTGGGTTTCAATGCTGTTTCAATGAATGTGAGTTTCAAGAGCAGAGAAGTTTTAATGCTAAGTCTATTTTCATTGTGATACTGCATTGCTTTGTTTAGCAGATATTTATTAGGGTTTATGCTGTAAAATATAAAATAAAACTTTCAAATGAAATCCATATAATCGCAGAAGTAAAGCAGTATGCACATAGCAGTGTTTATGGCAAATGGGGAGAAATAATTAAGGAATGGGACATTGGAATGGCTGCAGGGGGGACGCTCCATTCAACCAGGATTTTGTGAGGGGGGGGGCAGTAAACTCAGACAGCCCCGGCTGAACTATACTTCTCAACTGTCCAGAGTTTTGCAGAATGAATAGATTTTTGCTTCTTATTTTTGGTTTGTTCCTCATAAAATGTGTGGTTTTCTGCCAAATCATTTAGGAATGAAGTCACTATATAATGACAGACATTGAGTTTCAGATGTCATAACCTTCAGAAAAATCCATGTTAAAGCAAGACCTGTTATTCTGTCAACTGTCTTAAGTTTATACAAGAGCAATTTTAGTACTGTTTGCATGTTCCCCCAATATATTTGGCCTTGTCCAGATTTCCTGCATTAAGAGGTTGAGAGGTACATGCAAATAAATTGCATTATAGAATTAAGAATGTCCAAATCTCTCAACTGTCCTCAATTCTGGCTCAAAATGTTGCTCTCCCCCTAATAATCCCTCTGCAAAATGGCAATTTTGGAAGAAAATGTGGAGGGTTTACAATTATAAATAACTGTAATGATCAGAGTTATAGATTACTTTTATTTCAGAAATGCATGTAGATGATCTTATTTTGTCAGCTGCTCAAGTTAACAGTACTAATTTTAAAAAGGTGTCCCATCTTTGACAGGTTCCCAGCTGTATTGTGTGGCAATTTTATATTTTTGCATAACATTTTTGGTCTGTTTTTCATAAAATTGTGGTTTTCTGGCAAATTAGTAACAAATCATTAAAGACTGAAGTTAGAAAAGAATGGTAGACATTTGAGCTTCAGATTTCATACCTTCAAAAATTCGTACTAATGCAGGACCTACTATTGTTCT
Organism: Protopterus annectens; assembly: GCF_019279795.1. Lineage (NCBI taxonomy): Eukaryota > Metazoa > Chordata > Ceratodontiformes > Protopteridae > Protopterus > Protopterus annectens. Next base: position 1,197,596,731 of record NC_056728.1, read on the forward strand.
ATTATCCTCCTAAGTTTATAAGAGCAATATTTAAACATTGTCTTTATTTTTGGATCTGTGTCCCACTTCTATGTATGGCTTTGTCCAGATTTCTTGCTCTGAGGTTGAGAGGTATGAGTGTCAGAGCCATCACCATCAGCCAGAGACATTTTAAACTGTGACCTACTTGTTGCACCCCACTTCCCATTGTAGTGGCTCTGGATGTGTCCAAGCAAGGCAAGGAGCAGTTATGCAGTGTAAGTGTGCAGAGTATTCCCCCATTCTAGGTAGACCGCAAGTACAACTGTGGCTTTTCATCTGTCCTTGATTTTGCAGAATGCTCTGGTTTTCTGTCATATTTTTATACTGTTGATTTATGCTTCTTATTATTCAGAAAATGCATGCTGTTCCAGTGCCCTGTTGCTCTGTATTAAAGTAGCAATGCTTTATTGACCATCAGGTAAGCTTGTCAGAGATTGTAAGATGCAAGTAAGCTTTAATAAGCATATTGTTAAAGAATTACCAACACTGAAAGCCTTTTCATTGTTGCCATGCAGAGAATATTTACATAACTAGATAACGTATAAGCCTTAGGTATTGAAATGCATATGACAGTATTTGAAATAAAGGACAGGATTACAGTATTTTCAGAAGTTCATTACATTTGTTGGAGACTTGCAGTTATCTTTGCAGGCTTTACCCGTAAACTAAACAGAATGCCAATCTATCATGTGTGGTCCATAACTTGTGCAGTAATACTTTAAGCAATTTATCTTGAGCTTGTTTCTTGTTTGCTGTTCATTTTTTACTTTGATCATGTGTTCCCCATGAAACAAGTAGATAGTTGTCAGGGAGCAGGTCTTTTTTGGATAAGAAACATTTTTACAAGTGGGGGTATCACAGAGATTGCTACTTTCAGCATGTTACTTGGTAATTTTATAAAGCTGAATATAAATTATAATTAGAACTTCAGTGCAAGGAGAAGTGGTTTGAGCTGAGTGCTGCTTGTTTTATTTTATACTTGATTTTGACTGGCATTCCAGTAATGTATTTAAAAAGCAATTAATTTTTTCATGCCTCACAACCTTTCTGTTTCCATCTAGATATTAAGTAAGTTGTCATGTAGCCAACGCATTGAAATATTTTTTTTCTTCTACACTTCATTTTGTCTTAAATGGACTCTTGTAATAACGGTTTGGCACCTAGGGCAGTGTATTTAAAGTTCCAGTTGTTGTGGTTTTGAGCATGGCTCCACCTCTTTCTAATTGGTCACACCCCTTCCCATTGGCCACACCCATTCAGCTGTCTCCTGCAGCCCCCTTTAATTTGAAGTCACCAACCACCACTGGCTCGGCCCTTCACTGTTTGGATTCCATTTCTCAGCAGTTCAGGCTAAAGTATACAGCCTTTGCATTACCAAGTTTCCTGATTCTTGCATATTGGCTGCAATCATTTTGTCCAAGAATTATGATAACATCGTACAGGAGGAGCTAACACAGACAAATAAATGAGGACAAAAGCACACAATCTACAACTAACTGCAGAAATGTGTCTTTTTTATGCTGTCCATCTGAAAAGTGGAATGCCATGTTAATGACAGCATTGACAACATTCCTGCTATGTGGATACCCAGTGATGCCACCACTAAGAACACATGTAGATAGCAGTCTGAACTTTGACGACCATGTGTTCACACTGGTATTGAAAGCCTAGGTTGTGTACATCGTATGTCACACCATCATATGCAGATATTAGGATTGTATGACAGCACTGCACTCAAACCTAATCAGAACTGTATTGGAGTATAATGCTTTGTTTTTCATGTACCTCACCAGACATGTGCAACAAATGGAGGGACCACAGGATTTTCTCATCAAGATAACATAAGACCTACACACCATGCCATGATGTATGTGGATATAATTAAAGCCATGTCACTGTAATCTGCCTGGTATAGGATGAGGTGACATTTGCCTGGCTCCAGGTCATTGTCTGACCCTTCCCTGGTGGGAGTACTGCCAATCCAAAAATCTGATATAATAGATGACATCAGAAATGTCTTCTGATGAGAATATGGTAATAACAGCATCCCACATGCTGGTGTAAAAGGATCTCTGCAAAGTCAAGCAAGAGCTCATACACACACACACACACACACACACACACACACACACACACACACACACACTGTTGACTGCAGTGAAAATAGAACCCCTACCTATCTAAGTACACAGACTACAGACATCTGCATTTAAGGCAGGTGCCACAGCTCAAGTCTGACTTGGAGTATCTCAAACAACACTTTATAGGTGATGACATCAGCAGTGTATATTGAGTAGAATATAATAGTGTCCTACATGGTGGTGTGAAATGCTCTCAGTAATGTCAGGCAAGAGCTCACACACACACACACACATACACACACACACACACACACACACACACACACACACACACTTGATTGCAGTGAGAACAGAACTCCTACATATCTAAGTTCACAAACAACTGAAAAAAGTACTTTATGTAAGCATCATGGCACAAGTCCATGTTTACAAGACTGCAGGTGAACTTTTAGTAGATGACATCAGTAAGCCATATGGGGGACAAGATGTTGGGTGGGCTTCATGACATGGATGTGTAGGCATCTGCAAGGATCAAAATATTGTCAATCCTTGGTATGTGAGCAGTAACTGTGGGATATACACTTCTGCTCTTCTGTCTAGAGAGACACATGCACACAAACACACGCAGTTGACTACAGTGAGAACAGGACCCCTGCCTATATGAATACACAGACTATAGAGTACAGTACTTTACACAAGCACCATGGCATAAGTCTACTTTTATAAGAATATTGGTGACAGCAGGCCATGTTGGGAGGCCTGCATAGATTTAAAGCTTCATAAGTTCATATGAGGCTACTACCCTAATTGGCCTATGGTGTTTATAAGCCTAGCTGTGTAAAAACACAAGTACCCTTATTGAGAATAGTGGAATGGTAGTTGTTAGCAGAGTGATTTTGTGAGTGGCATCAACTGGTCCTGTCCATGAGGAACATAGGTAGCACCCCAGAAGTGACTTTACAATCACCAAACCAGTAGTCAAGGTTGCACTTGAACAGGTTCATTGAGGAGCACAGTTTTACATGCAGTAGGAGCCTATTACAGAGGAATGTGATTCATTGGGGGAATATGTCTGTTTCCCCAGAATGTTCTGTTTATGTCACAGGCTAGGTTGAGAACCCCACACCAAGTTATTCTTGGCCCATTTGATTTGCAGATGTCCAGCATTTACAGTAGGGCAGGGTCTCAAACTTCTCTGTACAAAAGGTATAGGTCACCTCTCAGCAGCCTACATGATACTGAGTACAGTGACAGGTCTTTCACTCTTTCCATGTATTTCATGTTTGGAAGCCCTGGAGACTTCCAATCACAGCCTTCTGTCTTCTTCATTTGCTGCAGTTGTCTGGTGAGGTACAGGCAGAAGGGAACATTGTATTCAATTAATGGTCTGATAATGGTAGAGTACAGCACAGGTATGACCACCCTAGTCTTTGATGTGATGTCCAAATGTATGATGTGCGCAATGCAGAATGAGTGTATCACCACTATGGACACATAGTGATGAAACTATAGATTATCAACATGTGTTACCAGGTCTCACAACACTGTGTTTGAGCTTAGAGGATGCTATGCATATCATAATTAGCAGGGGTACTTCATTTCCAAAGGAGACAATGAGCCATTGTATGTTTTAAAGTTCAGTCCAGGAATTTGGCACCAATCCTTTGTGTGTGGCAGCCCCTTCTGTAATACGTTATCTTCATTGGGAGACTCTATATAAGTGCATCCAGTTACCAGTCATCTACAAACTTGGTAAAGCACAGGCCATCTACTGCTGCCTGATCATCAGGGATGTAGTTTGTAAATGGTTGAAGGCCTAGCACAGATCCTTATGGTATTCTAATGGTATATGGATAGTGGTGGAGGTGCAGTCCCCAACTTTGAGACCATGTGTTCTGTTAGTGAGCTAGTTGCATATCCCTCTACTACAGTATGCCTTAATTCACACATGGGAGATCTTCACTATGAGTTATGACTGGGTGATAATGTCAAAGCCTTGGATAACTCAACATAGGCAGTATCCCTCATCTAGGTCTTTGAGGTAAGTATCTAAGAAGTCCACAAGGTTCAATAAGCAAGACCTACCCATGATAAAAAATAAAATTGTTAGGATCAAGTGTGCTAAAGGTCATCTAAGTCCCTGTGGATATGCTGATTCTTTCCTTAACCTTGCAGATGAGACTTTTTAAGCATATGGGTCAATAGTTGTAATTCTGCATATAACCAGATTGATGTGCATTGCATAGCATACAACATTTGATATTACATTTTGGACTGTAGTTTATATATGTGTGGAAAAAGTACTGAGACACCAGGGTTGCAGTGCTTACGAGGAAGCAACACATGGATCTGTTGTAAATATGTGACATATTGTTAAATAGGGCTGTCGGTTTGTAATGTTTCCATGTGTAATTTCATGCCATACACAGGAATGGACAGTAAAGAGCAGTAAATCAGCATAATATGTACATTTCCATAGCACTGCAAGCAGCAAGTTTGCTTGATGGTTACCAAAGTATATACGCATGCGAGGTTCACATGATTGCATGGAGCTAAGCAGTGTACAAATGTGGGCTGCATTACTAAAGTCTGACAGTTAGTACTGAGTCTGTGAAATACACCTGCTGTTTTACTGACTCTGTGACAGCATGTGTTAATGCATTGATACATTTGTTGTTGGGACCATATGGTATTGAGTTCGAATACAGTATTACTTTTAAATACATGTAAACACATTGCCACTGTTCATCGTTCCTGCGCACTGGTGTGCGATGCTCACCTTTATGCAAAAATGGATTAAAGAGGTGAAATGGGGTGGATAGGTCAGTGATGATATGAGGGGCAAGCAGGGGGAAGAACAAAGGGAAAGCAGGGCAAGAATGTGCTGGATGGAGGTAGGAAAGAACCATAGCTATCCATTTGTTTAACAGTATAAAGTGAACATATGTGGGAAATATTAACTGAATTTTGACTGTCACCTCCAGAGAGAGGAGGGTGACCACAACACAATCATGTTGTATATCCAATTAGACTGAATCAAGTGTGTCAAGAAGACATGGGACCAAGAAGGAGAGCTATGTATGGGATAATTATTTTTTGTGGGACAGTTGCTCATTTATTTATTTATTTTTAAGAGAGAAATTAATGTTGGGAAAGGGATGTAGGTATGTCTGGGTCAGGTAAGTTGGATAGGTGAGGAAGCAACTGCAGAAGAAAGAGACAGGGATGATGTTGGACACAAAAGTTTGAGTTAAACCATGATTGGGGTGAGGTTGGGGACATCCCGAACCTACTATTGTCAAGCTGGGTGACAGTGAGAATTGACTCCTCATCCACAGGACTCTCATCACTGTCACCTCACTACACCACTGGCTGGAGTGCTTGATGTCTCCTTCTCCTCCACCTAGTACTAAGCAAAATGAAGGACAGAAGCCTCCCCAGACAGTGTAGGCATGCACCAACTCTGTGATGCACAAGTCTACCCTGCTGTGCTGTGGAGCATTTAGTGATGTGGCACACATGTATGACATGGACACATTTTGATGGCAAATAATACAATTAAAAAAATAAAATAAAAATAACGTTTTTTACAATAAAAACAAACTAACATAAAAATAAAATAAAAAGCAGTCATAAAATAAAATAAAATAAAAATGACAAAACATATTTTTTGTAAATAATATAAAATAAAATAAAAATAAAATAAAAAAGGAGAGATAAGGCTTGGGATGAGAGAAAAAAGAGATAAGGTTAGTACCTTTATATGTCACATACAATGCATTAAAACAATTATTTGACTCTATTATCTTAACTTTTACATTTAAAACTACCACCTCCTAACAGATGCAATCTACACTACAGACTGCAGGAAGCAGTACTTGACATGTGCATATATTGCACATATGCATGTTCCAGTTATATATATTACAGTTTACAGCAGGACATTTGTGCCACTGGTATAGAGGTTTTATTTTAATTTAAATATTATTGAAGAATTAACAGTATTGTATAGTTGGGAAGTAATTTATTTGAGCACACAACCTCTGACTAAATCTAATATTGTACTCTTGTTTGTGCTACAGACTAATGCATTCATACTTGCTTTTACAGTTGAGATATGCATGTTCAATTTGACACAACTGTATAAAATACCAAAAAAAGCTATCTTTAATGTTTAATGATACAATAACACTACTCTTCTGCTGCATACATACCACATGCTTCCCACATCCTCACCAATATAGCCCTATGGTTTCAGACATTGCACTCACAGTCACTGGCAGCTGTAAAAAAAAAAAAAAAACAGAACAGAACAGAAGACCATTATGAATACCTGTCTTGTCTATTTTCAGCCTTCAAAGTCTTACAAGTACTCTCTGTAGATGATACTTACACAGGTGTGGGATGTTCTCAATCTTAAATTCCTCAATCCAGTGGTCGAGTGTATCCCTCTTCCTCCTTCGTAGGTCATTATAATGATGCTGAAATTGCTCTCCAGTCTGCAGGATACTGGTGGCACTGGATACATCCTGGGATAAACTATCCCAAGCCTCAGACTTCTACTGGGAGCCAAAATAGTCCCTCTGCAGAAGCTTGTCACTGTTGTTCTTGACTAGGAGTCCAATAAAAATCTTGGATTCCTGGACAGAATACCTCTGTGCCCTAAATCTGGCACCTTCTCCAAAAATGACTGACATGTCTACCATGGATCTAGTGCATTGGAGATTGATGTTTTTTAGCCAATTCCAGTTATCACAATGCACACACTGTTTGAAACTGTTGTACTCCACTTACCATCACACAAATACATTGCAAGGCAGTGAGCACCAATGCCTTTTCATGATGGTAAGCAGAGAGAAGCTGTGAGGCATTACATAATTGCAGTTAAAACTACAATGCTACTGGATGTACAGCCAGTTGTGTATGTGTGTTAGACAAATGTGAAGGCCATGCCTGTCCAGACAGCAGAATTATACTTACAGGAATATAGTACACAGCATACTCACAGTCATACATCTGATAATAAATGTGATAATACATAGATAACTATATAAATAAATAAACTGCCACAATACTTGTGTCTCATCCCTCATACATATAATTAATATCAACTCCACTACCTCAACTGTTATAAGTGAGAGTGATTATAATGGGAAGTGGAATAACAGTAAAAGTATATGGAATATCCTGTATTTAAACCCAGGATCATGCATACAACAGTCCTACACTTACACCTGGTGCCACAAGAATGTTGAAATAACATTTGTCTACCTTTCAGTTCATTGCTATAGACAGCAATGTCACAACAGTGAAGAAAAGGTTGTATTTCCTGTACTAGAACCCAGGACCATAGTTACTACAGCCCTACACTTTACCACTGCTGCCATAAGACTAAGACATTCCCTATTTTACTAGTCATTCTTAAGGTCTTGCTGTTAACCACTGTGCAGTGAAACTTAGTGAGTTTGCATGATGCCAAATATCATTAATTGAATGTATCCAGTTTCTATTTTTGTCTGCTTGGGTCCTGTCTGCTTCCCGGGGGGGGGGGTCCAGTTTTCCAGTTTGCTCACTGCCGCACTGCGCACAAAAGAGATAACCACAACCATACCTGGCATTCATTTCCTCTGTTCCGCATTGTGCAAACTATGCCCCCCCCAAAAAAAAATAGAGGAACAAAGACAGAAAAAGAGAAAAAGAAAAGAAGGACGTAGTTGAAATGAGGAAAATCAATGTATAACATACACATGAGAAAATGATGGCTCACATCAGATATGTCTACATAGATCTGGATTTGAACTATCACTCCAATGCACCTTCAGAAAACAGGATGGGTGCCTTATCCCTCTTTGCCACCCACACAGCTTTGCAGCAAAGAACTGAACTGAATCTGCACACAACCAACTGCAACAACATCTACAGTTATGTCAAACCATACAAGTGTTATTTGTAGATTTGTAGATTTATTATTTTTGGATGTAGTGCACTTAGTGATGACACAAACTGTCATGATTATTACTTGTAAATATACAGCTCTGTCTTACATTTCTGTGTTTGTTGGCCATTCTTCATTTAACTGACCATTAATCTGAGACATGCGGTGTGCAAGTCATTATATATAATTAGCCATAAAATGTGTGAGGATATTAAGTGGAAATAATATCATATGCAGTTGCCAACAAATGAAGGGCTGGTTGGGTGTTAAGGAACGCAACTTGTGAATTGTGTGCTGCTTACTTACATTTCCAACCTTACATCTAATACTTTGTAAAAGTAACCTGACACACACTGTTGTTTTTTCCCCCTCCCCACCACTAAAAATTCACAGTTGCAATCCATTAAAACCAAACACTGAGGGAGTGCCTGCACTATGTTTACATCTCCTACATCTATCCAAGTACTTGGGATTAAACAATTCTAATGAGTTCACAAGTCATTTGCATCTTCACTGTGCTAACAGCCCTGAATCTACACCATATAACAAAGGCAACCATGCAGCTATGCAAACTGATGGTGAGGAGAATTGTTTATATTGGGAAGACTGCAGATAGACTATTTCTTCAAGATTTATATGAACAGAGGAGTACTGAACTTCAGAAGGTATGCTTCTATTTTGTCAGCTGCCTACTGCATATTCTGGAATGTATTTTAGAAAAATCTGAAGCAAAGGCTTTTATAGTTTTATCTGTATGCATTACTTAGAAGTGTACTGATGGCATGGATGTTTGTCAAGCCATTTCAGATGTATATATGATTGCCAATATATGGAAATGGAATTCTGTGTGATAAATATGTATAAATGTTTCAAGGACAGTTCCTTTGATAGCATTTTTAGCATTTTAAAGATGGCTTGTTGGCAAAATGTGTCATTGTATTGTTCTTTTTTGGTGGAGGTGGAGTAAAGGTAACTTACTGTTATGGCACAAACAAGGATATGTTACTCTCCTTGTCTAGCATCCTGCCTGTTATTCATATTTCACATCTGTAGACTTATATATTTCTCCTGGGGGTAATACTGAGTGGCTACCTTTTTTGTTTTATCTAGAAACAATTATTTTTTAGTTATGGGATACTTATGTGTATTATCCTTTGGTTGTCTTTTAGGACACCTAGGAGTATGTCACCCAGGTGTGTCAGTCCTTGCAGACCCTCTCATTGATGCTGAGAACCATTTAATAGTGGATGTCTTTAGGCAACATGGTGCTTTTCTGCTGGAAAAGAGATGGGGAGATATAGCACAAATGATGAAAATTTGGCAAAAGATAGTTGATGATCTAAGTATCATGGCTGGCCATGTAAGAACATATGAGCAGGTAAACGATAGGGTCACTGACATGATCACATCTGCATGAAGGAGAACACCTACAGTGGACCATGACCAGATGCTTATTGGGGAGAGCCTACTAGGGAACCATCACTAACACCCAATGAAGAGTGCTGTATGTCAGTGCAACAGTTTCAGAGACAGCAGGCACATCCCTGGTGGAGCTTCCAGGTATCTCAACAGTTGAATACTGTTGCATAGTAAAATAATTGAAATCAATAAGTTACTTCTGTGTCACATGTCTTTTTTTTTTGGGGGGGGGGTTGAAGATTACTACAGTTATTAGCATAAGTTGGAGTCGTCCAACATGTTCTTGTTGAAGTATAGTTAATGGACATATAAAGGGATAAAATCATTACCCTCTGCATTACTGTTAGTTATGATGATGTCATTACCTCTTGCTTAACTTCTTCCAGGACTGTTTTGATTGCAGAGGAGTATCTCATCAGCTGATGGTAAGTCAACGATTTTTATGTCAATACTGCTGAGCAATTTAAAGAAATATTTCAGTGTGTGATGATGATGTCAGGCCTGTTGTGTATATTGCTGTACTGTCTGTAATAGTGGCAGCACTGTTACTTTGTTAGCATATATTGGACTGTAGTAATGTGGATACTAATGTTTTCCTTTGTTTGTAGCTTTTTACCACAGGTGATCATGACAGTGAGAGTGTGGGCCTTCTGCCACCTAATGCCAGTGTATCAGCAGACTGACTAATGTGATGGCTAAACTGAGTCACAGTCGGGACGGGGTGCGGAGGCTGAATCTAACACTGAGGTTGACATACAGCCATCCCGTGTAATTCCATTGGACACAACCAGTAGGGCTATGCCTACTGGCTGTGTCATAACATCCCTGTACTCCTCCCTTATCATACCCATTATCAAGTACAATGCCCCCTTCAGCATGTACCTTACCAAGCACATGCAGCAGCTGGAAACACCACAGAGGCTCCTGACCAGGAAAATCAAGGGTCGCAAACACCTGTCCTATACAGATAGGCTAAAAGCCCTGTCCCTCTACTCAGTCTCATAGAGACTGCTCAGATGTGACTTGTGTCTGGCATTCAAGGCCATCCAAGACCAAGCCTTGATGGAGTTGCTGCATACCTGTAAGTCAACTCCACTCACGCAACCCACATGCAAGGGCTTAACCTGGTCTGTGACATTAATAGAACTTCTTGACGGGATAGATTTGAGTCCCAAAGACTCCCCCATCTGTGCAACAGACTCCCTTTCCATGTCAAGCAGAGTACCTCTCTAGCCCTCTTTGAGAGGAACCTGGACGACTGGATGGAAAACAAAAAATACACCCCTGGGATCCCACCTGTGTCCCTGCTAGACAGGGGAAACAGGTGCTAACTTTGAGGGAACATGGGCAAAATTCTTGGCTAGGATTATAAGGGCCTCTGGGCCAGTAGCCTAGTATCATCCTATGAACCTATGAACCTACCTATTCCAGTCAGCTCTCTCTATTGGACATGGGGAGGGGGAGATGATTGATCAATGAAGTGTGGCTATTGTGGCTTCAGTGCATGTTGAGTCTGGATGTAGCCAAAATGTGGGTGAGGTGCCATGCAGGAGGGTTAATAGAGGTGGCTCAGAGGGGGCCTGCTGTCCCTCTTCCTCCTGGTGCAGGTGCCTGTTCCCGTACCACTCAATGTATGTTTAGGGCCATCATGGAGGCAGAGGCACATTTCCATAGCTGCTCCGGAGAAATTCTCAGGGTTGTATATGTGGCACAGTCTGACATGTGTGACTACCTCCACCGTGTTGCCAATTCAATGGATTGGATGAATGACACATTGGAATGAGGGGTGTTTGTTGTACCTCTCAACCTCTTAGAATAAAAAATCTGGACAAAGCCATAAATAAAAGTGGAACAATGGCCCAGAAATAGGGGCAATGTTTAAATATTGCTCTTACAAATTTAGAAAGTTAATAGAATAACAAGGTTTTACATTAGCATGGGTTTTCTGAATGGTATAAAGTCTGAAACTCAGATATATGTCATTATGTTTTAACTTTAATCTTGAATGATTTGCCACTAATTTGCCAGAATACTGCAATTATTTTAAAAACAGACAAAAATGTGAGGCAAAAATCTGGACATTCTGGAAAATCTGTACAGTAGAGAGGTATGGTGTCTGTGATGGGCCAAGAGGTGTCTGTCATGGACTGAACATTGTCTGTGATGCTGGGAGGGGAACTGCATCCTCATGGCCATAGGTCAGCCACATCATCCGCTGTCAGACAGTGTGGCCATGCCTGATCACACTCCCATAGTGGCAGTACTTCAACTGCTCCATCACTGAGTGTGCTGTCCATATCCAGACATGGCAGGCCATGGAGTTATGGTCCTGGGCATCTCTGTGAATTAAGCTTGTCCTGCAGACATCAGTCATGTTTGGGTAGCAGCAGTACATCTGACCATGGGTGTGGATGTGCCAGTGCAACTCCTGGCAGAGCCAGTTCTTGTGGTCAGGGATGATAACGATGAACTGCCACCTCTACCATGCATGGGTCACACCTGTCTGACATACCAAGATGTAGAGCCAGCACAGGGATTGGCTGTGTTTATGCAGACACTCACATGCCAATTTTACCTTGAGGACCCCTACAGACACACACACCAACAGTTACTCATTTTGTTTCAATGGCCATTTGTTGGTTTGTCCAAATATCTGCCTGCTTCTCATTCTTACTCATACACACTCACCGACCTTTTCTGTCAGCCTGTGAATTTGATGAAAACTGTTCAATATCCCTGTTTTCTATCTTTTGGTTTCAGGGATACATAAACTTTGTTTCTGATGCACGGGTTGCATAGCTAACTTAATGCTTAGTATATCTGCATCTGTGGTGTTGAACTGGTAATTGTATCTTTGACCTATACTGGCCTTGGAAAGTTACAGAGTTGATAGCATCAAAATTTTCCAGCTTTATAATGAATGATCTTGGGAAAGTTGTGATGTTAGAAAATGCAATATGTATCATTACTTTCTAACTTCTCTCTCTGTACAGATGTATGGTGCTAAACTGAGGGCATGCAGTGATCATCAGTACCTTTGCAAGGTATGACTGTGTGAATCTTTGATGCCTGAGGCCTACAACTTAGTAATGGCTACAATAAGTCAAATAAGTCTCTGTTGTCACATATTAAGGCAATTTCTGTACAAAACTCCCACCTTTTACTTGCTTATTGGACCACATAACGAAATACAAGGATATGCCACACAGTCATATTATTAAACACTACACTCCAGGTTCAGGACTTACCTTGTAAATGCAACAGATGTCACAGTTTTAGTCCAGGGTTGACTCTGTTTGATGCAAGCAGTACACAGCCAACACATGTGGAGGCAAAGGTTGTGTGAGTTGCCTGGCATCAATGTTACTATACATATGTGAGTAGGAGGAAGGTTTTAGGCCCATAGGTGGTGAGTGAGTGCACTATGCATTGCCTCTTAGCCAGTACAAGGGCATACTCAGCATGCCTACATCTGTGTACAGCCACAGCTGCTAGTGGCTCCTTCTCTGACTCCTCATGTGCCTGTGGCTGTTATACCCTTGGCATTGGGGGTGGATATGTGCCCTTTCCCCTTGCTAATCCTGCTGAAGCACTTTCCTCAGGATTATGTTGTGTAGCATGGCACATACTGTGAATATTTCTGTGCATGTGTGTAGATTGTACTGCAGGGCCCTACCAGATGTCTCTAGGCGCTGGAACCGTGACTTCAGCAGCCTAAACACATGCTGTATGATATTTCTGGTTTGTGCATGTCTCTTTATGGCATTCTTTCATGGGTGTGTGTTTATTTCTGACAGGTGTCATCAGCCACAGTTTTAGTGCATAGCCTGCATCCCCCAGTAAATGACCCTCTGGGATATCCCCCCTAGCAAATATCTGGTACTGTTGGGAGGTGTGCCAGATATGTTAGTTGTGGTAACTGTCAGGGTTGCCAGCATGCATGTTCAAGATGATTACCTTGGCATTACACATGACTTGTCAGTTGATAGAGTGGTAGCTCTTTCTGTTTATGTAAAGCCTATCCTGTTCCCTGGGTGATGCCTTCATTTCTATATGTGTGTAATATATTGCACCCAGTACTTCAGGGTAGTGTGCTACATGGTAGAACTCCTGCATATCTATTGCCCTCTCCTCAGGAGTATGGAGAAAATATATGTGGTCACTGGCATGTTGGAGCATAGCATTCAGGAATTGGTAGAGGATCCTGGATGCTTATGCCTGTGACATCCCCAGCATGTCCCCTGCTGGTCTCTGAAAGGTACATCTAGCTAAGATTCTAAGGGGTACATATACCTTTGTCTCCACTGGGATGGGTTCCCCTCTATTGGCTCTGGCTCTGAGTTGAGGATGGCAGAGGCCACAAAATTCCTCTATTGTGTCCCTGTCCACCTTGTAGCACTCTACAATTTTCACATCATGTAGGTTGTGAAAAGTTTAATGGGGCCTGAAACTCTTCTCCTTCTTGGCCTTGGTCTGTTGTCTTGTTGGCTTCAGCCTGTAGCACATACAAATGAATTAAAGCAGCAGCAGCCCCTAACATTCTGTCAGTGTAGACTCCTTTCTAAGGCTGTATTCCAAAAGTTTTGGAATTTGCAGAAAAAACAGCACAGAGTCTATATGGAAGTTTTATAGCTTGCTGAACAGCTCCACTGAGTTGGATTGGTTGATTAGCATGCAATTCAGCTGCTTATGTTGTAGTTAGCATGCCACAATATTTACATTGCACAGGTGTGCACACCGCTACATAGCGCTTATGCTCACACTGTGGAATATGACAGTGTTGGGTTTATTGAATCTTCCTGATTATCAAGCTGACTCATTTCTTATCTCAGTTCGGGTATTTACACTTCTGAGCAGTGTTGTATTTATATGAATAATTCATTTGGACTCTTCCTATACAATTAGTGTCTAGATATTTCAGTTTTCAAAGAAAATCTACTTTGCATATCCTGGAAATCAAATCATTACCAGTCACTTAATAATGATGTACTGTGCAGAATGCTGAGATTATAGTCCAAGTCAAGAAAAATGTGGGCTAGTTAAGAACTTTTCTGACATCAAAATGCACTTAGCAAACTTTTGTTAAGCACCTTTACATGCTGTTATGCTCTAATCTTACATTAGAACTTAAGAGTAGATGAGCTGATCACTGCAGATCAGTGACATAAACTAAACCACTTAAAAAAAAACTGTTAAGGTACTTAATGTCACCACAGTTTTTGGTTGAAAAGTGAAGTGTCTAACAGTTTTTAAAGCCATTAGTTGCTCTGGGGAACGTTGTTCCTTATGTTGTCTGTCTGTGAGCATTAAATGTTCACAGCTTTCAAAACTGTAAAACACCTTGCTGCCCTACACTTTATCTTCTAAAACAAATAGTATCAAACTGAGCAAAGCAGATAAAGCTCCATGCACTGCAAAGGTAGTCACTCCCATTACAGCTACTGTTATGATTTATCACCATGAATGTCAAGATCCACTTTTGAAGAGTTTTTTATAATCCATGTCTTAAACAAACACATTATAAAGCGGTTAGTATCGGAGACCAAGTCATAATTCCCTATGTATGACACAGCTGCATGGAGTAGTTATGTACCTGAATGTATGAGAAACATATGAGAACTATAAATTCCTTAGACTAGAAAATATTTTCAGGGCCCCTCAACCCATCACCCAGAGCAGATTGTTTTAGTCTTTCATATAATTTGACAGAAAATATAACTTAAATCAATTTAATTGAGTAAAATCAGGATCACTGCTAAAAAAAAAAAAATCTTGAAACTAGTTTACAAATTCACATTCCTTGCATAACCTACATATTTATTATGTTCACATTATTAATGCCCCATTCCTAAAATTACTGAATTGACATATCTTGTTAAAATATTGAACTCTAGCTCTGCTACAAGGTGCAGAGTAATATGAAAAAAAAACATATAAAACTATGCAATTTTTAAAAATGGTCACCGTAGACTAGCACTTGAAGCAATTTTCATCTGAAACAGCATTATGAGTAATGCAGGAAGTTTAATTAACAGTAAAGATTTATGCTTCATCCATCCCATGCCTCACCATACTCATACATGCTAACCCTAACGCATACATGCTAACCCTAACGTGTTTAATGGCATTATCTTTCCCTGGTAGGATTCAACAAATGGTTTAAGAGGTAATATAGGGCATTGTCTTCAGTGGTGATTGAATATCCATTTGTAGAGATTTACTATTATATGAGTACAACTGCCCACATATGTCCTCTAATTAATATATGACTCAGTTTCATTAATAATCATTCAAAGTAGACAAATGCTATTATACCATCTCACCATACACTCAAGATTTCTAATACAAGTAACTTAAAAGCTCCTATACAGAACATATCATATTTTTCCAACATGTAGTTCACAAAGTGTGGGAATAACTAGTACCAGCACACTCAGTTGATTACCTCACATGAACCAGCTAACCCAACCAGCCCACGTTCTCTGCTGTCATGCTGTATTCACTACTACTCATGCACCGCTTTCCTCTTTATCCTTAACCATCTATCTTCCTATCACTCATTTCACCATCAACAATAAACTCTCACCTGAACTCACCAGGCATAGCTCTCACCATATTCCCTCACAAAACTATATTCCCTCACAAAACTAGAAAACTACCTGAGTACAAAATTCACCTTTATAAGTCGATAACAAGCAAACTTTGTCTAAAACCTGTATCCAAATAAAAATAGCTGACTCACCCTCTCTATACCTCCCAAAGCTTAAAATTCATTGGTTACAAATAACCTATTCCAGGCCCAACCACTACCATCCAATCATCCCACCCCACTTCCTCTGTCAGTCCCACCTCCGCTACACTATAGTCCACCAACCTTTCCTCTCTCTTTGTCTGTATTAACAATAGAAGTATCTACAACAAGCTATCAGAATGTCATACATGGCTCACCTTACATTTATCTGAAATTGTAGTTTAATTGAGACATAGTTGGAAAATTAAACAAAATGTAATGGAAATGAAATACTCCCAACTGATTATAACATAAGAGAGCTGTTAGAGTTAAAATAGTCAAAAACATTCTTTGTCTCTCTCTATCACCTCTAACTCCTCCCCAGCTCAACAGAACATAAATTCTCATAACTTCCCTCAAACTAAACAGATACAAATCCTTGTACATTACAAGTGACTATATCCCTACTGGTAATAATCATACTAGAGCAGAATATTTCCTCTGCTGGCTCACCTCCAACATCCCTCATGAGAAGATAATGCTATTTGGCTTCAACTTTGATTCTCTCGCTCTCTGTCTCTGTCTCTCTCTTTCTCTCTCTCTGTCTCTCTCTCTCTCTCTCTCTCTGTCTCTCTCTCTCTCTCTCTGTCTCTCTCTCTCTCTCTCTCTCTCTGTCTCTCTCTCTGTCTCTCTCTGTCTCTCTCTCTCTGTCTCTCTCTCTCTCTCTCTCTCTCTCTCTCTCTGTCTCTCTCTCTCTCTCTCTCTCTCTCTCTCTCTCTGTCTCTCTCTCTCTCTCTCTCTCTCTCTGTCTCTCTCTCTCTCTCTCTCTCTCTCTGTCTCTCTCTCTCTCTCTGTCTCTCTCTCTGTCTCTCTCTCTGTCTCTCTCTCTCTCTCTCTCTCTCTCTCTCTCTCTCTCTCTCTCTCTCTGTCTCTCTCTCTGTCTCTGTCTCTCTCTCTCTCTCTCTCTCTCTCTCTATCTCTCTTTCATCTAAGATCCCAACTCAAAACATAAATCTATATGGACTTGCACAACTGATCACCTTTCCCACTCACTTTAATAATACAAATAAAAAAGGGCAGCTCTGCAGACTGGATGCTGTCTTCTACAGCAAGTAAAATCTAAACCTCTGGAACATTCTCAGACTTCTTAAGTGAGCATCTTCCTATATTCACAATAAGAAAATAAACATCAAGGAAAAACAACACTATAATTGGCATATAAACTCACAATATTCAACAATGATGCTTTCATCTCATACGTAAGACAGGATAATTGGGTTAGCCTAAATATCTTCCACTTGACCATGTTTTATCTCACTTCAATAATACATTCCTAAACTTCCTAACTGAACTATCTCCACTTACAGAAAATGAGTTGTCAAATCCTGCACCCTGGCTGTCCAGAAGTACTAAACATCTCATCAAACTTAAGAGATGTTGCCTAGAAAACCTGGATATCACTTAAAACTCAGTCTAACCATCAGAAATGCAGAGAGCTTAGAAACAGCAAATTATCACTTTAAAACAGACACAAACATATTATATAACCCTCCAATATAAAGATTGCTGTAACTCCAGAAATTATTCTGGTCTTCCATAAATCAACTTCTAAACTCTTGACAATCAACATAGCCCTCATCAACACTTACAAAAATTCAAAATTTGCAGTCAACCTCTCCTGTAGATCACATCACCATTCAGCACTTAGATGCCTCCAGTAGCTAAAATTACCCCACCATTTCACATACTCTCAACTCCCTATTAGCAATAGTTGTTATGCTTTATTCTG
>NC_056728.1:1197999705-1198236174 GCF_019279795.1 Protopterus annectens
TTGTTTAGGCCAAGACATACCCAGAGTCAGTGCAGGTTTAGCACATTCATTATTTTCCTAGCTGAGAGCCTATACCTTTAGCACTTTAGTTGTTATTCTGTTTCTTGTATGAATTACGTATTTTCTACCCTGACATGACCGCTTTAGGCAACTGCTACATGCAGTATGGTACATAGTTATTTCCTACAATCACAGGACATTTGACATTGTATCATTGTTGGTCAGGACACACCTACCCACACAGTGACTGTCCCTCATACAGTGGATCAGGGGGGTATCCTGTTTACATCAGTGCCTTCATCACCCTATTTCCAAGTGCCACTATGCAAATCTGTACAATATATTCTCTTGATTATTCATGTCGGGACACGTGCGTCACGGGACAGGTGTTTGATCCTGGGTAGTAGGTTCTGCATGACAATCTAGGGCTGGACTGTCTTGTGTGCCACTACTGCACATTCCAACTTGTGTCCAGATGTCTACAGGACTGGACATAATGTCTTGTTACCCATTCTGATGTTTACACAAATTACTTATCCCATGAGGGATATCCAAAAATTTAACAAGACCAATACCGACCATTCTTTTGGCTTTACGAAAATGTGTTAGGAGTTTTACATGCAAGGGATACATAGTTTGCAATCCTGAAACTGACTAGGGTGACACTGCCTACTACATATGAGTAGTGGTCACTATGTGTAGATGTGGCTGCGCCAAGCTAGTAGGCCAAGTATGGCTGGATTTTGTGGACGTTCAGGTATGGGGGCAGGTTGTGTGCTGTGGAGGGGATGATGGGTATTCCATTATGCATCCAGGTATGTTGCATTTGAATTGGCCGGTTCCATCGGGACCAATCTGTGGGTATGTGCCGGTGACATTTCTGTACATTTGTATTGCACATTTTAATATTCATACTTTTGTGGGATTGTGTTTTACAGTATGGCCTGTCAGGTTGTATTGCAGATGTGTATACATGTTGTTTGTGTTTCTTTCTGATTCACCCGCTGCTCCCTCATACACCTCCAGTTCACCTATTCTGCATACGACACAGTCTCACCTTTGAGGATTATACCATTACCCACCCCCCCCACACACACACACACACATATTCCTGACACTCCATCCATCACTGCTTTGGTTGATGGCCCATGACACGGTCAAGATAACACATTGCATACACTACATTTGTCAGGTACCTGTATGGTTGTGTGGACTACCCTGGCATGTTTCAACTTCCACATGCTATACATCACGCACATGGGTACATGCCCATACTTAACTTTCATGACATGGTTGGTACACCTGGGTAATACCTGTTCAACTGTGACACATCCTGACAAGTACGGCTTGGACCGCATTTGTGTGGATTTTGGCCGACTGCTCTGATCATTGGTAGGATGCCACCTTTTCCTATGTCCAGGATGGGATATATTCCTCACACATATCCGATTGTACTGGACAACACATACCCACAGTCAATGCTATGGATAATACTGTTCCTTTAAGCCTACATGTTGCCTTATTGTTGTAGCAGTTTATATGCTCCTTCTGTTTCGTTTTCATGCTTATTCTATTTCTTGTCACATATGGTATGTTAAATATGGACATACCTATTGTATGTGACTATTACATGCGTTGTGGGATATAATTCTGTCATACGGTCGCTAGATATTTATATTTATCGTGGCTTTGTTATGGACACATCTGCCCAGCTGTGTACTCTCCCTCACAATGTGGGACAGCTGGTGACCCTGACCATTGGGCTGGACGTAGCTATTGGTGGCATGCTAACATGATGTGTTTCACTTCCACTTGGTATAACTATCTACACTGCATTGGACTACGGGCACATGGTTTTCAATGTCATTTGTTCGAGGGATGGGGACCCGTTATTCCCTACTGTGCATTTGTGTTTGCTTCTTCATTTTGTGTTCGCAGGAACTGTCTTGCGTGCTTTGCATACATTTCAGTATCTACGGACACTGACAGATGGGATTACTATTGTATGCAAATTGTTATATGCAAGCATTTTAGGTTGCACGTCGACAGCTGACATTTCCACGCCTCCGTGCGGCATGTCAACATGCCCCATGCACTCGCACTCGTTTCCTATGCACGTGGCTGTGGCAGCAGCATGCCTTCATTAATATGCATTTGGCGCTACTGCGCCATCTTCACGCCACACGGTCGGTGCAAGCCTAACGCCGGCCTTGCGCCAAGCTTCATGAATCCCGGGGATAGTGTAGGCTCTACAACATTGTTTGTTGCTAATGGCTTACAACTGTGAATGATTAGTGCAAGGGAGAAGGAAGACACAACAGCATTTCAGACTACCTTACCTTCAGTGTATGTCTCACTCAGGGTACTCTTACAAAGTGTAGAAGAAACTATAGCAAGCTTTTAAATGGAGCTAAACAGCACATATCATTTTTGTTCAAAAGCAGGCAAACTCTCCTGCCTGTCCGGTTAAATGTTTTACACTGGCAAGTACTTTATATCATATAGATAAATTAGAATGATGCAAAGTGCCTTACAGAATGCATGTCTGAGATTACAGCAGAGATAAGGGAAGAATGAACTCAATTCAAAGGAAATACAGAGCTCATTTCTGAAAAGATCTTCATAAATGATTATGTGATCACTCATTGCACTAAATTTGTAAGCCATACATGAACAAACAACTGAAAATGCACAATTATGTTCTGTTAATACTGAAGAAGAAATAGGAATTGCTTGTGTGTACATGCTTTGCTTTCCTGCTGCAAAGCTGTGTCTGTTGCAAGGACAGATACACACATTGCATTTTGTAGTATCATTATTATTATAGTTTAAATCTAGAGCTGTGTAAAAGTCTTTAACATGTGTTAAAATGCTTTTTTTAATTAATATTTGTATGGCATGTGTTTTAGCACACACACACACACACACACACACACACACACACACACACACACACACACACACACACACACACATGTGGGCACATGCAAACGCACGCATGCACATGCATGCATGCACACACACGCACACACACACACACACACACACACACACACACACATGCGTGCACATGCACACACACACACACACACACACACACACACACACACACACACACACACACTGAAATGCATCAGTGTTTAAAATTTAATATCATAAATGATGAAAAGAAAACCCACTGGAGCCACCACGACCAGTTAAAGCTTTATTTAAAACACAGATAAGCACTTTCAAGCATTAGCTTTTCATCAGATCTAAAAAACAGTTAAAATCAGCCATAGTTAAACAAATAACTGATCAGAATCAATAGTAGAACCTATGCCGCTTCAATAGGGTTTTAAGGGCATACAACCATTTAACCCAGGTGTATGGTTAGTTGCAGTTCAGCTATCTATCTTAACTCAGCTAATTCAGTCCTATGTACAATGTTCCCTACCCTCATGCTCTCTTGTTGAATGTATAACACCATAAACTAAAATGTATGCTCTTTGTTTATTTCTGTAGGCTGATACAAAGCATTACTTCTCAAACATAATCTGATGTCACTCATAAGTTGCAGTATATGTTGTTGTAACATTCTATTGGTTTTCCCAACATAGAATGCTTGGCATGATATGCACTCAGCTAGATGCACCGCATTTTTAGTTCTGCAGTCTGCATATAATTTGGATATGCACTTCCTACCTGACACAGGGTGTACAACAATGTTATTTCCTTTAACATATTGACATGCCTTCTGTTTTCTGCATTTGAAAGTTCCCAACTTCTTCCTGTGTGCATTAGAACATTCAAGGAAAGAGCAAAGAGAAAGGTAAATATGAATAATAACCCTGAACTATTTCTCCAATTGAATGTCAATGGAGAATGCAATGACCCTGATATTTGTGAAGATGAGTGCCTTAATGAAAAAAAATTGGAACTAGAAAAAGAACTCTTTAAACTCAAACACATGCAATAGCAAAGACTTTGTTTATAGGCATGCCTTCATTTTAAAATAGTTCCAAGAGGACTGCCTGTTCTATGTATGCCTTCCTATGGGGAGGCTTACCCTGAACTGTTGGCCAGATGGCAAGCCCTGAACTTCGACACCAACTTTAAGTATATACAGTTGTTGCTGGACTTTTTTCACCTGTTGAAAATGAATTCACTGAAAAAATAGAGAAAATGCAGAATGAAATAGAAAATAACTTGAACAATGATTTGTATTTTGCAAGGCTAGATACTTTGTTTCATTTTCTTAATACTTATGATGAAAAGCTTCAGTGTATTAAAATACAGAAGTTACATAGAGACTAAACTGAATTTTCTACGGGTAATGTCCTTGTATGGCCCAGGTTTAATTCTGGTGCCAAAAATATGAACAAAAATGCAACTGAAGTTGAACAGCTTGAGGGAAAGACTCAACCGGAAGTGAAAGGACCCAGCACTTCCGGTTTGACAGGAATAGTCCAAGAAGCACCAGTGTTTTCTAAGAGCACAGCAGTGAATGAAATTGAGTTGCAAAATGAAAATTTAAGTAAAAATGGCTGTATACTGCAGAATCAATGTGATGCAGCCACAAATAATGATAAAAGTTCACATAAAGAACTGAGAGCTAGATCGAACATAATGCCTTTGATTGGTTCAGGTTTTCCAACCCTCACAGTCCCTATGAGGAGGAAAAACATGCAACAGAAAGAATGATCACCCAGCAGAGGCAGGAAAAGAAGAAAACTGATGGGATAAGAGGTACTGTAGGTCCTATTGATGAAAATATTGTTTACAATTTTTCTAAATATGTCTTATCAGACTGAGCTTACCCTGTTAAACAGGGGCATGTCTTTTATACCAGCACAAAGTGACAAAACGCATCAGTTTTTTTTTTTGACTTACACTGGTTTGGGAGAAAAGTTCTCCTTAAATTACTGTTTGGCCAACAGGACAATGATAGTACTGAGATACCCTTGAAGAAACCAAGTTCATTTTTATCACCTGCACATCCTGTTATGGACACTTTTTTTGAATTTATGTACAATGGAAATTTCCGATATGTTAGCTACAAAGAAGAGACATGGTTATTATAATTTAACTGAGTCTGAACTGAAAGCTTTTAACAATTTGAGGAACAATTTTGTTGTCACTATCAGACCAGCTGATAATGGGGGTGGAATTGTAATACTTGATATAGGGAACTATTTACAAGATATGTTGAAAAATGATTAGAGAAAATGTTACCAGAATATAACACGCAACCAAGTGAGTGATTTTATTGCACATGTAAAACATACTTTAGATGATCTATTGTAATCTAACATTATACCTGAAGATATATATAGGTTTGTGATAGTTGAACAACCTATTATACCTATGCTGAAAGGTCCACCTAAGATCCATAAGGATCCCCTCAAATCCCCATATAGACCAATAGTATCTGGCAGAGGATAGATTACTGAGTTCCTCTCCATATGGGTGGAGAAGAAACTTAAAGTAATTTTATCCTATGCACCAGCAGTAATTAATGACACTTCTTGTTTTCTAAGATCTCTAAGTGATTCATATGAATCTATAATTGGTTATGAAAGTTATTTATTTGTGACTTTAGATGTAAATAATTTATTTACTGTGATTCCGAATTTTTATGGAATTGCAGCTTTTAAAGATTTTATTTCATCTCATGCAATATTTGATGAAAATAAAGTTATACAGATATGTACTTTTCCTGAACTGATATTGGGCAATCATTTATTCATGTTTTATGATCAAATTTATTGGCAGAGAGATGGTATAGCCATGGGTACCCCATGTGCCAACACATGCCAAATTGATGTTGGCACAGTGAGAGGCTACCCATGTTTTATCTAGCACTTGTCCTTGGAAGGCAAATCTGATAATATACCATTGATCTGTGGATTATATATTTATTTTGTGGAGTGGTACAACTGAAGAATTATTGTCATTTGTTAGATATTTGGAAAATACAATAGATTCTTTATGTTTTACTGTTAGTTATTCTGCTTTATCAATAGATTTTTTAGATGTGAAAATTTATAAGGATTTGACTGGTAAATTACAAATCAGAATGTATAGGAAAAGTTGCTGGAGAAATTATATGTTAATGTATGACAGTATGCACCCAAGGCACATTTATGATAATGTAATGAGTGGGCAGGATTAAGAATCTCTAGATTGTGCACTGAAGATAATATATATGAAAATGAGTTAGATAATATGCAACTTACGTTTGCTAGTTGTGGCTACTGGCACAAAGAGTTAAAAGATAATAGCTAGGCCGAATGTTTACATGGGTAGTTCTGACAATGGGATTACTGCTAATGAACAGAAATTGAATAATAACCCATTTGTGAGAATCAACATACATTATAATAGTGGTATTGATGTTATTTCCCAGGTTATAAAAAAGAATTGGAAGATTTTACATACTGATGATAAACTGAAAGCACTAGTAGGCCCCAACTCCAGATTTGCTTATACTAACAGCCAAAACCTGAAACAGATTCAGTGTAGGAACATACTTTCTAACAAGTCTAATGCAGACAGGAAATCCGTATAGTCACTTTGTAACTTCTGTATTTTAATACTCTGAAGCTTTTCATCACAAGTATTAAGAGAATGAAACAAAGTATCTAGCCTTGTAAAATACAAATCATTATCAAAGTTCTTTTCTATTTCATTCTGTATTTTCTGCATTTTTTGAACTAATTCATTTTCAATAGGTGAAAAAAGTCCTGCAACAATTGTATATACTTACAGCTGGTGTCGAAGTTCAGGGCTTTCCATCTGGCCAACAGTTCAGGGTAAGCCTCCCCATAGGAAGGCATACACAGAACACACAGTCCTCTTGGAACTATTTTAAAATAAAGGCATACTTCTAAACAAAGTCTTTGCCATTGCATGTGTTTGAGTTTAAACAGTTATTTTTCTAGTTCCAAATTTTTTTTCATTAAGGCACTCTTCCTCACAAATATCAGGGTCATTGCATTCTCCATTGACATTCAGCTGAACAAATAGTACAGGGTTATTATTCATATTTACCTTTCTCTTTGCTCTTTTCTTGAATGTTCTAATGCACACAGGAAGAAGTTGGGAACTTTCAAATGCAGAAAGTGCAAGGAATGTCAATATATTAAAGAAAATAACATTTTTGTACACCGTGTTTCAGGTAGGAAGTACATATCCAAATGATATGCAGACTGCAGAACTAAAAATGTGGTGTATTTTGCTGAGTACACATCATGCCAAGCATTCTATGTTGGGAAAACCAATAGAATGTTGAAGCAATGTATACTGCAACATATGAGTGACATCAGATTATGTTTGAGAAGCAATGCTTTATATCAGCTTATAGAAATAAACAAAGAGCATAAATTTCAGTTTATGGTGTTATACATTCAACAAGAGAGCATGAGGGGAGGGGACATTGCACATAGTACTGAATTAGCTGAGTTAAGATGTCTAGCTGAACTGCAAGCTAACCATACACCTGGGTTAAATGGATTTTTGCCCTTAAAACCTCTATTGAAGGGGCATAGGTTCTGCTATTGATTCTGTTTGGTTGTCATTTGTTTAAATAGGGCTGATTTTATCTGTTTTATTTTTAGATCTGATGAAGAGCTAATGCTCAAAAGCACTTATCTGTATTTTAAATAAAGTTTTAACTGGTTGTGCTGGCTCCAGTGGGTTTTCTTTTTATCATTTATGGTATATTTTATCACTGTGGACTTCTACTTCTTCCTTGGCTGCTGTGGATTTTTAAAATGTAATATCAGTTGCCTTAAGAAGCACAATCTTGCTTAGCATGATTGCATGGCAGTTAGCAGGATGGATGATATGTACAGCATAAAATTCACCTGTGAATCAGCTGCTTGTGTGTAGTACACCTTGTAAAGATGTTGAGGTACACAGGGCATTAGATAGTTAGACCATGGTTCAAGTCCCACATTACTTTATTAACAATAAAAGATATTAAGCATTTTTTACAAAGTAATTCCCCAGGATTCAATAAAGACTATGTAGGTTCCATGTAGAGCCTGCATGGAATGTATCCAAGTATACAGCCACTGTTCCTCCTCAGCATTATGCCATACATATTAATTATGATGAGCACCTAAGAAAGGTCACAGCAACATGGATACTGAATCCATGAAAGACTCACAGCACAGCCACATATCTTTCACCTCTCCACCATGGCCAAAAGGAGTACAAGACATTTTATGTCATTAAATTGCAATTTAATTTTTATTTTATATTTATGTGCTTGTTTGCGCTGTGTAACGCATTACTTAGCTATGCTACGTTTTTTTACAAATGTATATCAGACATCCACTAGACATCTAATAATAGAAACTGGATGCATTTCATGTTAATAATTTTTAATTTTTACTTTTTTTACTTTTTTTGTCATGTGCTTGTTTGTGTGATGTGGTGTGTCACTTAGCCAGGTGTAGTGTGGCAAACTTAAGCAGCAGACATCTGCTAGACATGTAAAAATAGAAACCAGATGAATTCAATATTAATATATATATTTTCCTTTCCTCATTTGCGTGATGGAGTGCGTTGCTTAAGGCATACTTTAGCATCACACATTTGCTAGACAGCTAAAAATAGAAACCGGATGCATTCATTTGTTGTAAATCTGCTGTGCATAGCAACACACAAAGCTGCACTTCACTTATAGGCACCGCCCCAGTATATCTGCAAATATTCAAGTGTCCTTCCCTATGCTAGTAGCTCGATAGGTTGACTGATGACCTAGAGTGTAGTAGGTCCCAGGTCTGACTCCTGGGTAGTAATGCTTTTTACATATAGTGCTGTAAAACTGTCAGATGACTGAAACATCAGTTGACTTTAAATTAAATAATCGTTACATTTAGAAATGATTAGAAAAGCTGCATATTGCTAAGCTTCACTTAAACATAGATTTGTGAGTTTGCACAATGCTAAGCTACATGGAGCTTTTTTGAAAGTTACAGTATGACATGCAAGGGTGGGAATGCAACCTATATAAATGCCAATAGGTGGGAATTTCATATAATTTCTTGGAGCCTGACCTTGACTGTGAGCATAGCTGCTAGAGTTGGAGAGGGATCGTGTTTTATGGTGAAAAAGTGGGGAGTGCAGGAGTCCAAAGTTTTTATTGGATTCTTGTTAGAGAGATACAGACCCCAGCTGCTGTAGGGTGAGTACGAGGTCTCAGATTGCAAGTCTGAGGTCTGGGATCTTTTTGCCAGGGACCTAACCAGTGCTACTGGTATCCCCCACACTGGTAATCAGTCTTGTCACCACTATGATGACCTGAAACATAGGAAGAGGGGAACCTTGGACACTTTGGTCCTAGATGCTAGAGATGGGCGCAGCCCCATAGATATGTAAACATGTTTTCCAGTAATGTAAAAATATAGAAACTGAATGTCTGGAAAATGGGTATGCCTAATGGTGTGCTTCTCGTGCCACAGCTGCAGAAGAGAAGGCTTGCAACATACAGTCCCATGCTGGCTATCTGGTCAGGATGAGGCAATTATATTGTAAATAAGAAAATCATCAATGTAATAACTTAATGCATAACTTAATAGTACAGTAAGGTAAATACAGATTTTGCAGACCTAACAGTTATGAAATACCTGGGACATCCTACATCTTTATTAATGTGTCAGTAAATACCTGAAATGGTAAAGCAAGTAATCATGCAGTACTGTGAAGCATAGCTTCCAACCATCAGTTAATGTTGTGATCTACCCAGATTAAGAGTCACTGTTCTGGTCTGCTCATTGTCTGAAATATGCTGTAGGTTGCACTCAAAAAAATTAACAGGGTATATGGGTAAGTTAACAGAAGTCCTAGACAGCTGTCCATGGTCTAAATGCCAGAGTTGAATAAACATTAATCAATACATTTTAAAAGGTGATGGTGCTTTGATAAGTAATGTTTTCAAATAAAGTGTTCACTGTTCCTGAATTCACTGCTTGTGTGTTCTAACCTGACACCAGCCAACTGTTACATGTGAATGAATAAATAATGCACCAACAAATGTCAGAAATAAATGTAGTACAATACCTAGATTAAGAGTCAAGCTTGTGTTCTGATAATTTATACTGAAGTATCCTGTGGATAGCACTCAGTGAATGAACAGGGTATATGGGTAAGTTAACTGAAGTCCTAGACAGCCATACATGTGTGTAAAAGCCTGATTTGAAGAGACATTAAGCAATAAAGTGTAAAAGAGTATGGTGCTTTGATAAGTAATGGTTTCAAATAAAGTATTCATTATTCCTGTATTCACTGCATGTATGTTCTAATCCAACACCAGTCAACTGTTACATGTGAATGAATAAATAATGCACCAACAAATGTCAGAAGTAAATATAGTGCAATACCCATATTAAGGGTCGAGTTTGAGTTCTGATAATTTTTTCCTGAAATATGCTGTACATAGCACTCAGTAAATGAACAGGGTATACGGATAAGTTAACAGAATTCCTATCAAGATAATTATGTCTGTAAATGCCAGATTTGAAGTGACATTAAGCAATAAAGTGCAAAAGGAGATGGTGTTTTGATAAGTAATGTTTTCAAATAAAGTGCTCATTATTCTTCTGGTCACTGCTTGTGGGTTCAAGTCTGACAACAGACATAGCTATGCATGTGTGCAAATGTACGATTTTATAAAACATGTCTCAATAAAAGTTTTAAAGGAGATGGTGCTTTGATAATTTGTTATATTCAAATAAAATGTACATTATTCTAGTAGTCACTGTTTGTGGGTTCTAATCTCACAGCAGCCAACTGAGAAATGACCAGCTGTCTAGTGTAATTAGTGTATACAAACATACCTCTCAACTGTCACAATTTTTGCAGAATGTAATGACTACTGCCGCATATGTCTGGTCCTTTGATTTACAGATATATGACATTACCTAGTATGTGATTTAATGGAAAATCTGTTATCATAACACCTTGCTACTAATGTATGAGCACACTATGTAAACATTTTCCATATAGTTGTGCCTTTGTACCACCATTTGGTATGGCTTGACCCATAATATTCCATGCTAACAGGTTGAGAGCTATGTGTGTACAACGTCATCTATACAATATAAGCAGTCACTGTTCTCACAACTGAAATCTAACATATGTAGAAGTATGCAGCAGTACTCTGTGAAGATATATTATCTGCAAAGTTACTAATGTTCTTTTTTCTTTCTCACCCCACCACTTCTGTTCTTTAATTTATTAATTACATTTATTATTATAATTTGATATTAACATATTACGTGCAATTTCCTCTTATGTTGGCCTTATGAATAATTTAGTATTACTTTGCTATTAAAATACTTTCATTTACGTTATTTATTGTTGCGTTCCTAATTATATTCTTTTCTATTTCTTTCCATTACTCATTATTTTTTTCTATTATGTTATTTATTACATTTGTTTGCTTATGTTTGTTTTTACCTTATGTTTATATTTAATTTACCAAAGTGCAACAAGGTAGGCTGGTTACAAGTGATCCACCTACCTTAGCTCCCCAGGCCATGGCACAAGGGCCCAGCACATCTGGGCCCCAGCCTAGTGGAGCCCCCTCTGCTGCCCCTGCACTGCCTGCTCCATTGGGTAGTTTGTACCACATATTGAGGGTGGTACCCCCCTCTGGGAGTGGAAGTGGAGGGGGTGCTTATGTCACTCAACATGAACTGCTAGACATGGTGCGTGGGCTACTGCGTCAAACTGTTGGTGCACAACTATATTGGATGGAGAGCATGCTATCTATCCAGGTGAGGCAGCCTCACCTCAGGCACTGACGTCAACCACTGCCTCCACAGGAGCAGTGAAGGTGCAGTGCTGACAGTCCCATGAGTGAGGACTTAAGTCATACTGCTACCATGTCTGACATCCATGCAACTGGGATTCCACAACACTGTCCCCAATCAAGAAATTCACCAACCTCTTGTGTCACACACCAACCCTGTCTGTTGTCTTTTCTGTCTGCAAAAGCTTCCTCACCTTCTCAACTTACCTCTCCCGCACATGCCTATGTCCCTTCTCCAACATTCCACTCTCACCTTAAAACACAAATGGGCACCTGTCGCAAAAAAAGTATATATATATTGTCCCATACATAGCTTTCCATTTTGCACACGTGTCCACTGGATGCACTTAATTTGGTTCAATTGGCTTGACAACACACTTATGTTGTCCTCAAATCTCTTTCTGGGGTGGCAGTACAAATTCAGCTAAAAAATCTGTTATAGTGCATAGGTGTTGCTGTACAAGAAATGGATAGCTATGGTTCTTTCCTACACCCTTCCTGCACATCCCTACCTGCCTTTCACTATGTTTTCCCCTGCTTGCACCCCATTTCACAACTATTCTATCTCCTCATTGTTCTTTTCTTTAAAGAATCTTTGCTTGATGCTGCACAATGCACAGTGTTGCTAAGCTAAGCTAAATTTTGCTATATTGATATATGATTTTGAAAAAAATATTAATCACATTTAAAATGTACGTCAGAGCCCTAAGTGAAACCCTGGACCATCTCACTTGTGGAGCAGTCCATCAACCCACCAAGCCACACAGGTGTTAATTAATGCAGATGTTTTAAGCAAAACATAGACATTCCCATATTCCCATCATTAAGCATGTTTATGCCATACTGCACATCCACCACATTGTGCAAATCAGCTATGAGATTGATAGAAAAATAGTAGTGTTACTAGGACTCTGGTAGAGAAATACATAATGACAAAGCCATACACATAAGAATAGATGCAAGTGAGGTATCTAACAGCAGGTAACTGCGCAATTATATCTGCAATATGTAAAAATACACCTGCTACATGATCAATGGAAAAATAGGAGTGTAACTGTGTCTCTGGTAGATGCACATATCACTATAAAGCCATACACATAATAATAGATGCTAGTGAGGTATGTAACAGCAGGCAAGTGCGCAATAATATGTAAAATGTAAAAATACACTTGCTGAAACAGTGACTCAGTAGCTCACTCTATTAAATGCTGTGAATGCATTCATTTTTGGTCCACATTATCCTGGGTTCAAATACATCTGCTTCTACCATTTAAAATACATGGATGTGTATGTCAAAGGAAAAAACTTCAAAGACCAATACACGTAAGGTTCAGTTAAGGTATATTTATTTACTTGCCGCAAGGAGACAAAAACATGCAAATACAAGGATTTGTCTAACTACTAACAGGAAGTATGTTTATTCTTATACTGTTTTACAAGACATGGCCTTCTATGGCTGATGTAATCAAACACAACTTTCAATATTGCTTTACAGCAGATGTTACTCAGATTTTCTGCTGACATGACTAGATTTGTGAGAAACTTTTGAGAAAAACAACCTGGCCTTGGTGGGCTCTAATTCGTTTACAAGCTTCCATTGTACAGTGTTACATTTCAAGGTACTCTTCTAATTCAGATACAAGCAAATGCTGATTGCAGTTCATATTTTCAAACAGGCCTTGTCCTAATTATCTATATCTCCTACAGCTGTGCATTTTCTCACAGCACAAATGAAACTTCTTGTCTAAGCTTCATACAAGTAGTATTGTTCTATTCATTATTTTCCTAACATAAGCAGAAATCATCTGCTTCTCAGAAAATTTCCAAGGCACAAGCAAGATTCTAGCTAACAATACAAGGTCAGAAAGCATCTGCAGTTTGTACAGATTTATGCAGTATGAAATAGAATAAATGTGTTAACCCTTTTTATGCTCTAAATGCACTAAGCGTATTACTAATGCACACATTAATGCATATTTTTCTGACATTTCCCCCCTTTTAATACTTTTATTCTACTTTCAAAATAAGCATAAACAGTTTGTTTTCTTCTCCTAACCTCTTCCACTCAGGATTTGCAGTTAAGAGAGTCATTCAGTTTAAACTTATGAAAGCATTTTCAATCTTTTAACAGTTCTTCAAACTCAGCACTTTGATATAAGGTTTCAGAAACTGACATGTCTATAAGGTCTTTAATCAGTCTTTTCATGCAGGGGATGCCACAACAAACACATACTCCCAGTAGAAGCATTCCTACACAAATGGCAATCAGGATGCTCATTAGGATGGTACCCCTCCCCCAAACCATTTCTGGAAAAAGTCCATCAGTGGGTTTGGGCCTGGTTTGGTCATGGCCGACACTTGCTGAATTACCTCAAGATGATTGTCTATCTCGTGTTTATAGTTAGGAATATATGAACAGCATTCTTCTTGGGTTAAAGAGCAAGTGCCACCTCTTGCCGCTAGGGTGAAGTCGAGAGCCATGCGGTTTTGAAGCACTACAATTCTCATAGCATTCAGTTCATCAGTCACTAATTCGAGAGCGGAAAAAGTTGCATTACTCATTACTTCAAGATGCTTTGACAGTTTTCTCAGCTCCCAGATTGATTTCACTGCTCCATACGCCAGTGATATGCCTGCCCACGATATAACACTATCACTCAAGTCCATATGTGCCAGTCCTTTGCCTATGGAATGATGGTCTTTCCAACGCACATTGATTTGTCCCACTGGATTTACAGGTTTCTTGATGACCTCTTGGACATTTTGAATTTTTCCTCGAGGCAAAACTGCAGTGTGTCGTATGGCTGGAACCAGGTAACCCAAAAAACAACTGCCGGATCAATTCTCAGGTAACCATTTGTATTCCTTTCTACCACAGACAAAGTAACAATCCTCTACTTTAGTAGTAACTTTGCTATGAATATACACTCGCCCTGCATGAAACATTTTTCTATCTATTATAGACAGTTGTTTATAAAGAACATAATTATCTTTTACTTCATCAAGTGTTTTATCCATCAATCCAAGGAATGAATCATAGTTTGTATTACAATAAAGATATACATTGTTACCTTTAGTGTAACATTTATAAGGAACAGTCACATTGCAATTGCTCCAACCCAGGTATCATAAATCAAGTTTTCCCAGGTCTCATTGACCCCTAGGGTGACTGTAGTCATTAATAACCCCCGTATGCTGTCGGCAAAGCTGTGCAAATCCAGCAATTTGAAACATTGAAAGTCTTAGCATACACATATTTAATTGCCTGGTAAGTGTTAAAGTTTGAATGCCAGTCAATGAGTAACACTTCACGTTTATTCAGTTCAGTCTGTGTGGCTGGGAAAAGGAAAGGCCACAACAAAAAGATTATTGTCACCAGTACAGTTAACAGGATGATTATGCAATACTTCTGAGGAAAGGGTTGTTCTGCATTCCTGTTTCTTCTGGACTCTATTACTCTTGGCATGTGACAAGGTTTTTGTCCAGTTCAAAGTTCTTGACTAATTTACAGTGCGTCAGGTGGATCCAGAAGGTGCGCTCCACTATCTTGACTGCAGTGGGTGTCGACAGAAGCACTTGATATGGATCTTCCTACTTTGGTGATGCCCAATTCTTTCTCTTTGCTGTCTTCACCCAGACCCAAGTTCCGGGGGACACTGCCACCTCTGACGGTCTGGTTCGTTCTTTATCTGAAACAGAATTTGACTGCAACAAATGTTTAGAATTTAACAAGTTTTGCATGTACTCAGCTAGTGTACTGTCAGCTTCCTGGTCTGCGGGCATGAGAGATTTCCACTGAGGTATATAATAAGCCCTTCCAAATAACTTTTCAAAAGGAGTCAATCCTTTTGCATTTGGAACAGTTCTCATGCTCAACAGTGCCAGGGGCAGACAGTACAGCCAATTTCTCTGCGTTTCCACTATTAACTTCCTTAGCTTATTCTTTAAAATCCCATTATGCCTCTCTACTAGCCCTGCAGATTGTGGGTGATACACACAATGATTTTTTAAAGAAATACCAAAATGTCTACTTAACTGTTGTATGGTCTGGTTTACGAAGTGTGTGCCGTTTTCACTGTAGATCCTTTCTGGAATGCCAAATCTAGGGATGATTTCTTTAACAAGGACTTTGGCCACAGTTGCTGCATCTGGATTTTTAGTCGGAAAGGCTTCCAACCATCTGGAAAACGTATCTACAATGACAAGACAATACTTCTTATTTTCACATTTATTCAACTCTATGAAATCCATACAGATAGTGTGAAATGGATACAGTGGTGTAGGGAAACTCCCTTGCTTGGGCTTTAATGCCCCTTGTGCATGATGTTTATTACAAACATGGCACATCAAACAAAATTTTTTAGTATAATTTAAGAATCCATATGTCGTGAACACTTGGTTCACCAGCTGTACCATCCCCCCTGTTGAGACATGGCACTGCCCATGGCTCAACAAAGCTGCATATCCAAACAAATTAGACGGCAATATCGGTTTCCCTTCTTTAGAGATGTACAGCCCCTTTTTGAGAATTGCTCCTCGTTTTACCCATCTTTGTTTTTCAACTTGCGTAGTAAGTGTCTGCATTGTCTTTAACATTTCTAAGTCTAAAATCTCAGAGGGTTGTAATTCCTCATTCAAAAGAAATACTTCTGAAGCTGCCTGCTTTGCAGCTGTATCAGCTCTTGCATTACCTTTTGAAATCCTGTCCTGTTGCTTGGTATGAGCTGTGCATTTACAAATAGCTACTTTCTGAGGTAACTGAATAGATTCTAAAAGATCTAAAATAAACTGTGCACGACTGATTGGTTTGCCAGTAGATGTTATCATTCCTCGATTTTTCCACTGTTGCGCAAAAACATGTACAGTAGAAAAAGCATACTGGCTGTCAGTAAAAATGTTCACACATTTACCCTTTGCTAAGGTACATGCCCGTGTCAAGGCAATCAATTCTGCTGCCTGTGCAGATAAATTGTGTGGCAAAGATTTTGCTTCTATAATTTCAATATCAGAAACTACTGCATATCCTACTAGGTTCTGTCCTGCAGGACCCCTTTTGCATGAGCCATCCACATAGTATGTCACCTCGGCATCATCCAAGGGAACATCCGTAAGGTCTTTTCTAGGCAGTGTCTTTTGCTCAATCACCTGCAGGCAGCTGTGTGGTGTGCTATCTGCAGGGGTTGGGAGCAAGGTAGAAGGGTTCAAAGTCATACATCATTCAATTGTCATATGAGGTTGGCTCAACAATATAGTCATACAGGAAAGATGCCTAGCAGGGGAAAGATATGCTACCTTCTCTTGCAGTAAAATAATCGCGACTGCATGAGGCACTCTCAATGTGAGAGGGTGGAACAAAACTACTGAGGCTGAAGCCTGTAATGCCATTGCAGTTGCAACTACTGCTTGTACACAGTGGGGTAAAGACTGTGGCACTGGGTCCAGTTGTGATGAATAATAAGCAATAGGGCGTTGCTTGTCCTCATGCTGCTGTGTTAACACTGATGTCATATAACCTTGCTTACAATCTACAGTTTGGAAAAAACGTTTATGATAGTTTGGTAATCCCAAAACTAATGAGGACGCTATTAACTGTTTCGGTTTGCAGAAAGCAGATTCTGCTTCTGGTGTCCATTGTAATAAATTCTGTGCTGCCATATGCTTTTTATAAATCAGGTTAGTCAACGGTGCAGATTCCAAGGCATAGTTTGGAATCCAACTACGACAAAAATTAGTTGTAGCCAGGAAGGACATCATTTCCTTCTTGGTAGTGGGTTTTGGTGCTTGCAAAATCGCTACTTTTCTGTCCTTATCTAATGTCCTATCTCCCTTGGATATTACATATCCTAGGTATTTAACTTGTTTTTTCCAAAGCTGCAGTTTATTTTTGTTTACTTTATGTCCTTCATTGACTAAAAATTGTAATAGCGCTATGGTGTCTTCTTTACAATCTTGCTGGGTGGGGGACGCCAGCAGGATATCATCAACATAAAGCAAAATCTGGCTTCCTTTGGTGGGGTAAATCCCGCCAAGTTGCTTGCCATTTCTTGTGAGAATATTGTTGGACTTTCACAATATCCCTGTGGTAGTCGCGTATATGTATACCTTTTCCCCTGAAATGTGAATGCAAACCAATACTGGCTGTCAGGGTGTATCGGTATCGAAAAGAATGCATTGCTGATATCTACCACAGAAAAATATTTCTGTTGAGGTTTTAAATCATTCAACAGGGTGTGTGGGTCTGGCACCATAGGTGCCCTTGGTATTACTGCATCATTTACAGCTTGTAAATCTTGGACCATACGCCACTCTCCATTCGCTTTCTTAACAGGAAATAAGGGTGTGTTACATGGTGAATCAGGAAATTCCACCAGCACCCCTTCCTTAAGTAAAGCTGCTATAATAGGTTTGATTCCTACTTCTGCATCTTTTCTTAAGGGATACTGTCTTTTTTGTGGTCTAAATGCTGACTTTGGCGTAATAGTAACTGGTCCCACTGTACGAATAAGTCCTATATCTGATTTTCCTGTTGACCAGAGAGTTTCTGGTATATTCTGTAAGGCATTCTCTTCCTCCTTCAAAAGGAGTGCTAATCAGCTGTCCTTGCTAGACTGCAAGTGTACAGCTGGGTGGGTCTGAGTTATCCAATTCAGCTTCTGCATTTGTATTCCCTGTTCTGACAGTTCTGACTCTGTCTGTTTTTCCCATCTCATGACTTTCTCTCCTAAGTCTATCCATTTTACATTCTTGTCCTTAGTTAAGCTAACATGTGGTAATCGATTAGATTTATAGAGTGCAAAGAACTCCTGGGGCAATGAACAGCTGGCTACACTGTTCCCTTCTGTGTCCCAGTACAGATTACGTAATATCAATCTGTTTGCATGATTTCTAAACAATTCTTGCTCATATTCCTTATCAGATCCTGGTGTGTGTTACAATAATACAGAGTACAGTGCAGCAAATGTTGTTTATCGATGTCAAGGGAGGGGAACTTGCTGATGGCTACGTTCATCAATTCTTCGGTCACTGACCCTGGACCAGTCGTAACCAAGTCCTGGCTGTTCCAATAAAACATTTTACCCTCCATTTGCACTGCAAAAGTATCAATTTGTCACTGTGCTTCCATACCCTGCATTGTCGGAACTACTGCTATACCAAATAGCTGCATAAGGTCTCTGCCCAAGACGTTTACTGGGCATTTTGCAGAAACAACAATTTTGCTTTTCTGGGTCAATCCTGAAACAGGATCAGTTATCACAATATTATGGGAGAGGGGCTCCTGATACAGCTGTCCATTAGCTGCTTTCACTAATATATAATCAGGTGACTCTGAGTTCTCTGGCAGTTTGGAGGGATGTATCAGGGTCTGTGATGCCCCTGAGTCACACAAGAATCTGACTTCCCTCCCTTCTACCAGGAGTGTAACTTCTGGTTTCCTGTCTGCTAAATAGAGCTCTAAGCTCAATAAAGCCAAATCTAATATTTCATTTTCTTCACTATCCGTGACTTCCTGCACTTCCTCTATTTCTTCTGGTACATTCTCTACTCCCTCTATCACATTCTCATTCATCCCTACTCTGCTATACCCTTCCAGTGATTCCTGACTATCATATAGTCAGTCCTCACCCTCCTTATCTTCCGTGGTTGCTTTCTTGTTTTTCTTGCAATCCCTTGCCAAGTGTCCCTTGTTACCACATTTAAAACATTCACCCCTTTTCTTTCGCCCTTCAAAGTCCTCTGATCGCTCATCAGATTGTTTGTTTCCCTGGGCATTTCTCTTGCCCTTTTTCTTGGACTGTACTACATATACTTCTGCTCCATCTTCTACAGAAAATACTTGGGCTTTCTTTTTCTTTTTGCTATTAAAATGCCTTTCGGCATGCCTAGCATATTCAAGTAATGACTGTAACCTGCTTGTATGATGATCTACCATGTGCTTTGTAATAATGCTGCTCATGGGTGCAATACTGCCTTTCAAAAATGCACTCTTTAACTGCTGCTCATATGGGGAATTGTGTGTCTGATCTTCAGGAACCTGCATTCCACAATGGTTATTAAAACATTCCAATAGTCTGGCATAATATCTGTCAATAGTTTCACCTTCCTGTTGGATGCATTGATTAATGCAAGTCCAGTCTGCCCTAGGCTTCCATTTCTCAGAGATTCGGTCTGTAAGACCTTTCACTCTGTTGTCTAATTCTGTGCTACTATGTGGGAGGGGCCTGAGCGCAGCGTCACGGGGATTCCAGTCGCCACTAATCATGTGCCAATCTGGTCCCACAATTTGTCTGACTACTTTTTCTACCTCTTCTCCATTTAAATTATAACTTAGCCTCATTCCTTGCAAATCTTCTAAGAACTTTCTAAAGTTAACTTTTGGATGGGGAATTCCCTCAGTGGCTTTCTGGATGTCTTCCGGAGTCCAGGGTCTATACACTAGAATAGTTGGGTCCTGACCTTCTTGCCCTGCCTGAGGATTAGGCACTTCTATAAGTGGGCATATTTGTTCTTCACTCAAAAATCATGAGTTTCTACTCATTTGATATAATTCAATGTCCCCTTTTGAGTTTCCTGCCCGTGTTCGAGACCTGGTCTCGATGGGATCTCTAATAAACGGTTTTGCTTTTGTAGTGTCTCTACTTACAGTGACAGCAGGATATCGCAGGGGTGGACTAACTTGTTCACTTGCCTCATATTCTGGTAAGGGAGGTGGAGGGGCTGACGCTATTAGTAAGTTATTGTCCTCCTTATCTAAAAACATTGCTTTTGAATTATTACTCTTTTGTTCCCTTCGGTTTACTTACTCAGTCCACCTGTGTGCCTGAGGAATTCCTAATTGACGTTGCTTTTTTACTCGACCTCTAGAATCAGTTTTAAGCTGTTTGACAAGTGAGGATTTTTCTAATTTACCATCAAATTCATACTTATTAACCCATTTCGAGTAGTATTTAATATTATCAGCACGCTGTGACTGCATGTATTTCGCATCTTCGGTTAACGGTGGATTTTGGGATCTTTTTGTACAATTATTACCCATTTTGTTCTACCCTTTTGATCGTTACGTAACTCTTTATTTTTAACGTGGTACCACGGATTTTGTTATAGTCTCTTCAGAATGACTGCCTACCTGCTCTGTTTCCCTGATCTATGACAAGACAGTAGTCTTTTTGTCCCTGATTTGTATAAACAAAGTCTTAACAAAATAAATACAAATCTAGTCCCTGATCTAAAACAGAAAAAAGTA
Source organism: Protopterus annectens (assembly GCF_019279795.1). Lineage (NCBI taxonomy): Eukaryota > Metazoa > Chordata > Ceratodontiformes > Protopteridae > Protopterus > Protopterus annectens. The sequence goes on from NC_056728.1 coordinate 1,198,020,750, forward strand.
GATTTACCTTACCTGAGCCTTCGTGATTGATCACCTGGTTCGAGTAAACCCGTCCTTCAGTCGCAGATCAGAAAGTGGCTGGCCTTTTTGTACGACAATTCAGTCGGAGGACTTTTCAAGAAGAACCGATGTGGTTTCTTCCCCGTACGGTTTCAAGCCACCTGGCCTGTCTGATCCGAAGCAAAGTGAGGGTTTCCAGTCAGAAGGACCAATCTGTCAAAGGAAAAAACTTCAAAGACCAATACACGTAAGGTTCAGTTAAGGTATATTTATTTATTTGCCGCAAGGAGACAAAAACATGCAAATACAAGGATTTGTCTAACTACTAACAGGAAGTATGTTTATTCTTATACTGTTTTAGAAGACATGGCCTTCTATTGCTGGCGTAATCAAACACAACTTTCAGTATTGTTCTACAGCAGATGTTACTCAGATTTTCTGCTGACATGACTAGATTTGTGAGAAACTTTTGAGAAAAACAATCTGGCCTTGGTGAGCTCTAATTCGTTTACAAGCTTCTATTGTACAGTGTTACATTTCAAGGTACTCTTCTAATTCAGATACAAGCAAATGCTGATTGCAGTTCATATTTTCAAACAGGCTTTGTCCTAATTATCTATAGCTTCTACAGCTGTGTATTTTCTCACAGCACAAACGGAACTTCTTGTCTAAGCTTCATATAAGTAGTACTGTTCTGTTCATTATTTTCCTAACATAAGCAGAAATCATCTGCTTCTCAGTAAATTTCCAAGGCACAACAAGATTTTAGCTAACAATACAAGGTCAGAAAGCATCTGCAGTTTGTACAGATTTATGCAGTATGAAATAGAATAAATGTGTTAACCCTTTTCAAGCTCTAAATGCACTAAGCATATTATTAATACACACATTAATACATATTTTTCTGACAGTGTACATCACCAGTATAAATTGTGATATGTATGACTGTCTCATCACCTATTTATCCACCCAAAGCAGTAGAGCTTGGATGCCTGCTTCTAAATAATGGCAGTCAAAGGCCTATAGATAGGACCACATTTAAACTATTCCTATTACAACACTAGAATGTGCATAGAATGTCAGGTCATGTATCAGTTTGAATTTCCAGAGGATTTTGAAGTATATAATTCAAGTGAGGCCCAGTCATAGCAGACTGCTGCCCACAATGATTTGCTAGTGATATTGCAGGCAATCATAGCAGCACAAGTTACCCATGTATATGGAGCTTGCAGTAGAAGCAATGGTTGCCAGCACACACATTCCAGATGACTACCATGACATTACACATGACTTGGCAGTTATCCAGCTGTTTGACATAGTGGTTAATGTACTCCCTACCTTGTTCTAGGATACAACAAGAATGTTTCCCATTCACTCTGTTAATGATGCATTTCACTAACATGCTTACCTTAAACACATACCTTACTTTCTAGCAGGATGGGTTCCCTCAATCAGGCTCTGGCTGTACACCAAGGCTGCCACAGGTCATACAGTTACATTTAAGTGTTGTTGTCCTGCACATTCTGCGACCTTTCTGACTATGCCTATTGCCTGCAGCAGCAGCTTCAGCCTGTAGCATGCACATCTGTATGTAACAAGTTATCTGCTACAAACATTCTCCTTGTGCTGACATAATCCCTAGCCCAGTAATTTCCAACTCAAATGTGAGAAAGGGGATGGAATCTACATGGAGGCCTTATATATTGTTGAATAGTTGCATAGATTGGCTGATTATACTGCAGATCAGCTGTGTATGCTGCATGTAGCATTCCTGAACCATGGACTGATTCAGAGGCAATCACCTGTAATGAGAACAATTTTAAAAAGGCAAACACCTTGCTAGGGGACCATTGTGTATGACAGTTAGGTTGTATGCTTAATTCATTCACACAGTACTCATATTGATGCATCTTTCAACAGAGGAGTTTTGTTCTCCATCAGGTATGTAAGCATTTTGTTTTTAACATGATGCATATGTTGGAATATACTTAGGGAGAATGAGGATCCCACCAGTAAGCCTTTCTTAGAAATGTAATGATGACATGCCGGTGATCTCCAGCTGTGTTCCACCTATAGAAGATGTAGAGTACAGCAAGGGTTTAATGCTCTGAATTAACTAGGTACACAGGTCTGCTGGATATTTCCTTTGTTAGCAGTTGTAGTAGTACCCTGCAATTTGGTTGACACTGTTGTTTATACACAATATGGGAGGGGTTTTCCCTGCTATGGGGCACACTACAACATACAATGGACTCGTGTTTTAGTTGTGTGATCATACATGAGATTCTGGTCTGTCACAAACAGCAGTGGATCACTACTGCTACTATCCTAGTTGCTTCCCCAACCTTTGTATGTTTGGCACACTGTTGATTATGAGATGTGTAATAAAGAGGGGAATACCAATAGGCTTCCTTTATTGCTGTATCTCTACATACTGTACTCCAATGTATGTGATCCTGACATGTGCTCTCATTTATTTGTATTTCAGGAAATATCATGCATGCCAGGCACCGTCCATCTTTCACTGAGGCAGAAAACAACCTCATTATTGAGGCCTTGAGACAATACCACTAAGTCCTACTGTGCAGAGGGAGGGCAACTAAGCAAGAGTGTGCAGCCTTGTGAAACAAACTGATGTACAGGATTAATGCTGTGGGTCAACAGAATTGCACATATGAGCAGGAGCGACACCGTGCAACTGACATGATCAACTTGGCATGCAGACATGCAGGGGACATGGCTCGGGATTGCCAGGTCACTGGTGATGTGTCTGCAGCAGAACAGCCAGTCAACCACTGAGGAATTCCTGGTGAACCTTGCAACACAGGACATCTCCCGGGCATGCATCACCCCATGTGTTGTGGATGTAGGTGCAACCGTTTCCACTCAGGAGAAGCATCCAGGTACACTTAGTTGGATTATCATTGGAATACTGTAGCAGTCAGTGTGTTGGAGAGTACATAGTTTTTCACTGGTGTATGGTGTTTTGGGGGAAGGTTAGCTGCAGTTTTAAGCTCATGCACAGTTTCTGACCCAAGTACCTGTTAATGTAGAAGCTAATGTAAATGTGAGATATTCTGAAATATTAGGCCTGTTATACCATCACATCCGCTGCTGTGTACATTACCTCTTCCTAACATTTTTCCAGGACCATCAGGAATAGGAAGAAGCCATGCTCCTGCTGCTGGTAAGTACAAAACATTTTTGTCAGAGATGTAGATTTAGTTCACTGTATTTGCTCAAGTGTCATCACAGGCCTGCTGGTTGGATTGATGTACTGTCTGCATGATTGCCAACTCTACAGATATTTTCTGGCTGAGCACAGTTTAGGCTCATACATATGCCCGGTAGCTGTGTCCACAGTGATTGATTTGACAGTATTGTCAAGACATTACAGATTGCCATTACTGTTAACTGTGGAGAGATTTGCAAAATGTCAACAGAGTACATAATTTATGTTTTGCACATATTCCTGTTTCAATAACATTTTTTCCAAATGATTACAGATGTAGGTTAGAAATAATGTCCTCATGTCTTACTGTATGAGGTTGTGAGTTATATACATTTGTAATAGTGACAGCAGTGTACACAGATTGACATATATTGCAAGATAGTACTGCAGAGCATAATAGTGCAGGTACTGATGTACTACTTTTCCCTTTTTTATCATAGGTGACCAGGGAGGTTGGTCTCTGTCCCCTTCACAACCTATTGTCAGTATCTCTTCAGACTCCGCAGATGATAGTGGGAAAAGTGAGGCACAGCTGGGGGTTGTAGGGGCCGAATTTGACAAAAAGGTTGACATCACTCATCTGCCATCCTTATCACTGTACACAGCCAGTATACCTATGCATACCCAGTCCCCTGTGGCCACAGATATTAGAGAGTCAGAAGTTGAGGACTTTGTACAAGGAAGTGTGGCTACTGTGGCTTCAGTGACTGTCATCACTGGCCATAGCCAAGCAGTTGGTGAGGTTCCATACTGCTGGATTGATAGGGGTGCTCGTAGGAAGCCTACTTTCCCTCCACCACCTGTTGCAGGTGTCTCATCTTGTGTCACTCTGCATATGTTTAGGGCCATCATGGAGGTACATGCATGTTCAGAAAAAAAACTCCAGACAAATGCTCAGGGTTATGGATGCAGCACAGTGTGACATCTGTAACTGTCACTACCAGACTGCTGATACCCTGGATCAGTTCACTGAAGCAGTCGAAAGACGTTGGTCTGAGCGAGAATACACACTATCTGTCTTGGAACGCACATTGTCTGTGATGGAAAGTCTAGTTGGAGTTGAGCATTGCCCTTGCGGATGTAGGCCAGCAACTACATCTGCTGAGAGTCAATGTGGCCATGCACAATCACACACCATAGTGGCACTACATCCAGCACTCCAGAGGGGGGTTGTGCTGTCCACACCAAGATGGCCTTGTGGTCCTGGGCAGCTCACTGGATAACACATTCCAGGCACACAACAGTCACCCTCAGGTAGTAGCCCAGCATCTGTCCTTGGGCATGGAGTTGTCAGTGTAATCCCTGTCAGAGCCAGTTCTCATGTTCAGGGGCAGAGATGATGAACTGTCAGCTCTGCCATGCATGGCTCAAACCTGTCCAACACAAAGACACATAATTATAGCTCTGAGCTTGGCTGTGTTCCCACAGACACTCACACGCCACTGTCACATTCAGATCACCTACAGACACACATGCTACATTTACATGGTCCATCTTGCCTGCTTCCCTTTCTGACTCACACACATGCTTGCCAACCTATTGGGTCAGCCTAGGCCTCCTGCACCCCCATATAATACCCTGTGCGAGTGATGATACCTGTGCCACATCCCTCTCATCATTCTCTTGGATGAAGGGAAATAAAGCTATGAGCCTGATGAACAGGGCGACTATCTGATTAATATGAATTTGTTTCATCCAGTGTTGCTTTTGACATGCTACTTGTACTGTTCATCTTCAGAATTTGTACGTTGCCATTTATAATGACTATACCATAATAGTGTGTGTACATTATGGATGATAATGATGGATGCTGTTGTAATGGCTGTGTAGTCACACAATGACAGGTGTCATATGGAAATGTTTATGTCTCACTTTCAGGATTGTGTAGGACACACCTGTGGGGACTCATCTACAATCAACTCATCAACATTAGAGCACAGAATTGAATGTCAGCACACAAGACAAATGTCGACAGAAAGGTAACACAGTAAAGGTTCCAGGGATCATATGATCATATGTGCTTAACATGCTATTGAACACAAGGGCTCCTTTAAACATAGCCATGCATCCCTAAACACTGTCAAATGTATGATATCATCGATAAGTGTAAGCGAGGTTTTGGGAGCTGAAACATCTACAAGCTGGGGTGTGGGGGTGAACCATCCACAGTTTCCTTGTGTCCATTGTAGATATTGGTCTACTAGCAGGTATGATTGTCCTGTTCCCCATCCAATTGTGTAACTTGCACTTGATTTGTGTTAGGGAGGAAATTTGCTTCATATGGCTGTGGGGCCTGTCCCATATAGGGTGTAGTCTCTGGGTTTCATACCTGTCTCTTCAGCATGTCCACAGTCAAGGTGTAGGTCTGTAGAGCAGGTAATTCTGGTGCTACTTGTTTCATGGATATGCAAGAGGTCCACAGTGGGGTCTGACAGCCTCCTTTATGGCAGGCATAAACCACCCCTCCAAAGCATGTAGGAGACAGACTACATGGATAGGTCCTTTACATGGTCTGTAAAAAACATGTTGCATACAGCATGAAGTGCTTTACTGAGGAACCTCTGTGGATGTTACAGTTGTTGGATACGACTGGCTAGTTACACACCAATGGTGGGATTGCACCAACGATAGATCTGTTGAATGCCAACTACAGTAGAACAATAGCTTCTTTGTATTTGCATGCCATACCTTTGTTTATAGGTTGTGCAACATAGAATGGTGTCCACAATATTACAGACATGTGACAGGCAAAGGTTAGTTCATTATCCATGTCCATAAGTCATTGACAACTTGGTCAACTGTTTGAGCTTTGCTGTCAATATGAAAATTATCAGGGGTGGATGACTTCCCAAAGGATAGTATTGTGCATTTCTTGGTATTTAGCATTAGCTCATGGCTCTGATGACAACTGTATGTCTTTGTCAGTGCATTCTGAAGAACATTTGTATCAGTGTGGGATTCAATGACAGCTCCTCATTTGCTTGAAGTCAGTGATGACTAGAATGTTGGATTGTGTGTCACCTTGACTTATGGGCTTATAGGTTGTTCCTCCATGACATGTTGCTCTATGTGTTGATTTTTGTGTTGTTTTCACAGAATGCATATGGGGCTGCTGAGGGTATTTGTTATCTGGACTTTCTCTACAAGGTTTTTGTGATTTATGTAGGCTACATGTCAGTGCCTCAGCTCATGTCTGCTTTGGATTTTGTGTGATGGCTAAGGCGTGTGCACCACTGACCACCCTAATGACTTTAGGAGTACTTTTATGTGAGAGCTTTGAGTCCATTGACATTGTATATATACATTTCTCACATACCATATCATTTTGTTTGATAATGAAGTTGTCTGTAAACATGTTGCAATTTCTAGACTGCCTCCAGCTGCTCATATCTGACAGAGTGGTAAAGGTCACAGTGGGAATCCTCATATTCATGGCAACAGATCCTTTATTATTGATTACAAAGTTGTACTGAGTATATCACTCAATGTCACAAATATCTGTTTTGCACCTATGGGGACAATGCCTGATAGTGCATGCTGGTTGTTCTGTGTGCAAGTTGGTATTGGGGTTAATGCCATCATGGTTTCCCAGAAAAGTCACTGTTCTTGTTGTGATGACATTTGTAGTACAGAAAATGATACGTTTGTGCATCCTATCAATGGTATAACATTTAGTTTTAGAGTAGCAGGTACATGTATTACTACCCATGTGGTTTACTTAGCTACCTGCCAGGCATGTAATGCTTTCTATGTAGGCAAAACTACCCGCAGGCTAAAGGACAGGATGACTGAACTTAAGTCAGAAATTAGGAGATGCTATGACAGGAATGCACTATTTAAACATATAGAGGAATTTGGTCAGCAGCATTTTTTTAGGTTTAGAATTATTGACCACGTTACACCTACACCTAGGGGAGGGGACCTAAATAATCACTTAGAAATTAAAGAATATGAATGGATCTTGAGACTTATGAGTGATTCAAAACCAGGCTTGAATAGCCAAGTCAGTCTCAAACCTATTTTAGTTAAATTAAGTAGAGCTAATCTCTCTTAGTCTGAAGTTTTATCTAAATATATATATTTTTTTAAAGTTTTATTAAAGTATTTCAAGTTTTTGTATTAAGTTTTTTAAAAAAGTTTTTTAAAATGTTTCTTTAAAAATGTTTTTGTGATTTGGATGACATATCATGTGATTTTGGCTGCATGTCATGTGATATATTTGGACCTATATATAAAGAGCTGGTTCTATGCATTGTTTTGTATTGAGAAAGGATTGTATCCGAAAGCTTTACTTATATAAAGTGTTTATCCAGTGGTTTCCTGCCTTGTTCTTCCCAGAAAAGTGTCAGCCACACTGTCTGGTCCTGTACGGAACACTGCCGAACACTAGAGGGGACAGTAAGGTTAATGATGGTTTATTTAGGCAATTATTCTGAAGTAACACACTAATCAAACAGTGCATACAGGGAAATAACATTTACCTTATGAAGAATGCTGAAAAGATGTGAGTTGCTTGAATTGTTGCTGCCTGGCTATGACTACTGGTCTCAACATGGGCTCACTGTGCTGGGATAAAAAGCTCCTATTCTTTGTCTCTTAACAGAAGCAAAACATTACCACCAATCTCAATATACGAAATGGGCTACAGCCTGTTTCTTGATCCATACACTTGATGCACATGATGCACCACTCTGTAGGCTTGTTGTAGCCTTTTCCAGTTAGATGCCTTAATTAGCAACCAGACCGATCATTTGACATTTGCATGTGTTATGCCTTGGGATCCGAGGGTTGTAGCATTTGACTAGGGCACTGACCTGATGGTGATTAGGAGCACATCTGCTACATCACAATATAAGGTTAAGTCTCTGGTGACATAAATGTCCAAGGTTGCTTCATCAAGCTCCACAGCAGCACTGATCCATGTTAGGTGACAGCTTCACAGCAATTCATGTAAACTGCCTTCAAAAGCATAGTGGTGATGATCTGCGTGAGATTGATGTGAGGCCTACTGCAGACAGGTGATCACCTTTGGGCAGTGTCTCTTTCCCTTGCATATTTTTTAGGTATGTCATGCTGCACATTTTTGTTCCTGGATCACTAAACTGTGTTCCCACATCATTTCACACAGCATACCTTTGCTATCTGGTAGTTTGACAGATACTGTAGACGTGAAAGGCTAAAGTAATGACAGCAAAGCTGGACAAGCTCTCTGTGCATGTATGGACATGCACATCTTCACTGCAAAGAGGGCTTACAGAGAGTGTGTGTGAGGCTGTTAACTCCAAGGGTGTAGCAGCATGACCCTTACTTTGCTGTAGTTGTACGTAGTCACATTTTTAAGCATGATTTTCTCACCATGCCTAATAACAGGATTATGGTTCATTCAAGTGCCACAATCATGGCAAAGCAGTGTACTCTATCTACCATGCTATCCCACACTGTCAGGTACCTTTTTCCCTTAGGATGACACCATGAATGTAATAACATATTACATGTAAGCATCTGTCAGGCCACTGCCTAACCATACCCTGTTGTGACCTATACACAAGGAAATACAAGGAAATATCTATTGCTAGTGGCATTATTCCTGACTGTTGCAGAGATGTGGACAGCACCCCCAAACCTCTGCTCCTACTCCACACAAACACAATGTGTGTGAGATGCATCTAAATTAAAAACCTTGGATCCATCCTTTCTCACACACCTGACAGTATGTATGACAATGAGTGGAGTGCCAACATGCCCACCTCTCCTCCTACTCCACCCAAACCCACAGTACACATACCTACATTTGAGGAGGTCCTTACCATAAACATACCTAATCATCAGACACCACACAAACAGCAAAGGAACATGCTACACATAACAGTACCTCTGTAGAGTACAGTACACATAATAGCTGATCCACCACTGTCTCACTGGTCAAACCCTTACCACAAAACACAAATTCAAACATATTAGTCATATGTGAATACATTGTGAGTCATATTGTTGTCCCCTCCTCAGCCTAGATATGGTAAAAGTTACAGTCAGCTGTCTGTGAGGTGCCAGGATATGGCATATGTCACCTATAGTCAAATCTGTCAACAACAGGCACTGTTATGACTACATCATAGTTAATGTGTTTATGTATGACTTGACACGTACCTCCCCGGACTGTGTGAATACAGACCTAACTGAGCTCTTGCACTATGTGTCTCATGCAGCTATGCCTTTGGCCATCAGCTGCATTTTGCCTTCTGCTAGGATGATGCCTAATTACAAATATAATGTGATTGACTTCAATAGTCTTAGCCTCTGGTGCCAGTGTAAGGAGATCCACTATCTGTCTGCCTGGGATGACATGTTCAGCAGACCTTGATGCTTTGGCATAGATGTTCTTCATCTGTCATCCATGGGATTTTGGATACTGGCCAAGGCTATTGCCACCCCCATAGTGCCCTTTTTAGGTGGTGTCTCAAGGACAAATTTTCCAATGTAAATACCCCATGTACAAACAATTTCAAGGTTATACTGCTAAACGCAAATAATGTCAAAAGAAAATGCACTCACTAGAAGTTGTCCTCATTTAGGATCATGCAGACCTTTGTGCAGTCACAGACACCTGGTTCAAGGTTGCAGAGAGCACCACAGCCATACCAGGCTACACCTCCTTTCACACATGCAGACCACAAACTAAAGGCATGTAGGCTAATGTTGGCAGTATATGCATATTCATTAATGATACATACGCACCCACATTGGTTGCACAGTATGATTCCATGGATACACTTCAGGTGCTATTGACTGTTTGTGGGGCACCTATTCAAGTCATTGCTAACTACAGGAACTACTCCATAAATCAGAATACCCACTCTGCTTATTTGGATATACACGAGTCTATCAAGGTACATTTGGACACCATGGTTTGGGGTGACTTTTACTATCCCCTGACTGGGTAGGTTAGTTTTGCTCAAACTCACCTGCCCAAAGGCTACTCAGCTTCATTATCTCCAATGCCCTGGACTGGCTGGTTGACACCCCAACAACAAGTGCTAACATCCGTGATTGGGTGCTTACCAATATGGGTGACCACTGTAGCACCCCCAATGTGAGCTCTTCCATAGGTGAGATCTGACCTCAGATTGGTCTTAGTGATAGTAGGTATCACACCTGACACCCCCCACCTTGCAGCAAATAAATTAAAGACATTCACCAATTCAGATTATAACCACCTATGGGTTGGTATATATAGCTTCACTGCACATCCTACCTCAGATGTAACTGGCAACTATTTTATTTTTTATTTATTTATTTTTTTTATTTTATTTTACATTTGTTGACCGTGCTAGTCTAGCTGGATATATGTCCATTTTCAGCAGAGGCCCGGGAAGAAAAACTCTAAAACAGTATTAATTTAATTGAATAAAGATACAAAACATCTACTATAAGAAAACATTATAACATTAAATAATGTAAAAAAAAACACTTTACCATAGATTTAATTTAAGTTAGTAGGTAAGAGGAGGAAAAAGGGAAAGAGAAAAAGAAATAACAATATAAAAAAAGTGAGAAAAAAGAAAAAAATAATAATGTTAGAGTTGGTGTAAAGAGATTAAGAACATTAGATGTAACTATAGAAGAATAGGTATAGCAGATTTAGAGCAGTGGGTTAGACATAGAAAGCAAAAAGAAATGTATAGCTGGTATCTATCAAACATTTTATATTCATAGATGCTCACAGGGCATGGCATATTACAAATCTCTGAAAAGGCTAGTTTTTATTATGTAGTAGTTTGACAGTGTACAGAAAATACTGAGTAAAAACAAGAAAAAAATTTAGAGGAATGTAAACAAATAGTGAAGGAAATAAGACATGGAAATAAGAAACTATTTCTGAGCTCGACACTAATGCATTATACAAACACCTCTATGACTGCATTGACTTGGCTGTACCTGACATGAGCACAACAATCTCCTCATTGTGAAGCAAACCTGCCTATTCTACAACTGCCAGTAACAAGCTTTACAATAATAGGAAGACATTGCTGTTTAAGGTTAGGAGGGAGTGAGCCAACTTAAACTGGAAACACTCCCTCCTCAGTTTAAACTAGCAAATAAGTGTTGTTGTGAAGTCCTCCAAAACAAAGTATGGGTCCAAATTTGCCTCCTCCATAAAGGACAACCACAAGGCATTCTATCGTTGCATCTGTAACCCAAAAGGAAAGGCCCACATGTGTGGCAAACTCATGGTTAATGATACCTCATATACAGAGCCTGTCAACATAGCTAACCTGTTGGCCAACAGGTTTTGTGAAACCATCAATCCCCTGTCCCCACCACATGTACCTCATGACATCCATATCACTTATCCCATACCTTGTATCTGTAAAGAGCAGGTCATAAATTGCCTCTCTTTGGACAAAAACACAGCATCTATGGAACATGATAACATCACAGTCTGAGTCCTATATGGGCTCCATCATGGAGTAATAACACTATTGAGAACTCTTTGCAATCATAGTGTAACCACCAGCTTTATCCCCTCTGAATGGAAACAGCCACCATTATCCACTTGCACAGAGGTGGTACAGCCAGTGCCTCTGGAAGCTATATACCAATTAGCCTGACTATCCATGTCTGCAAGGCCATGGGGCAAATCACCATGAACCTCATCAACAAAGATATAGGTAATATCCACACAGCTGACCCAACACAGTTTGGATTTGTCAAAGGGAGAGCATACCTGTTAAACCTGGTGAACATCTTTGAGACAATCACAAATGACCTGAATGAGTGGAAGTCTGTTCATACACCCTACCTGGACTTAGCCAAAGCATTTGACACTATCCCCTGTCAGCCATCATTGACAAACCCACTCAACTAGGCATAGACCTTGATATCATCAGAGAGATCATTCACTGCTTCAGTGATAGAGGCCATATAGCCAAATAGGGGAATCCACCTCTGATAGTTGAGATCTAACCAGTGGTATTCCACAGGGTATAGTCATGAGTCCTGTACTGTTTGGAATCCATTTCTACAAAGTAGAAGCACAGAGTATATTTCTGTGGCTGACAAGGTTTGCTGATGCCTGAAAACTGGGAGCAATCATAGAATCTCCAAAGTATGTCAACATCCTACACACGGGTCTTACTTGAACAAATGATTGTCAGCAAAGTCATGACCTTAAAAGCAATACAAATAATGTATTGTTATTGCTTTCAATAACAATGATGTCCCTGCTAAGTATCACATCAATAGCAAAACTAGGGGTGGGAGACCTGGGCAGACAGGTTGACAGCTAACTTATCTTAGATCACCATGTTTCCATAGTGGCAAGAAGGGCATTCCATCATGTACATGTAATAAGTGAGGGCATTGTCTCCAGAAAAAGGAGACATTATAACTTCCATGTCTTATTCCCTCTGCAAACCAATAGTTGAGTGCAACAACCCTTTTGGTATGTACATTTCCAAGCACCTATGGTCATTGGAAATACCACATAGTTTCCTGACAAGGGAAATTCAGGTCTTCAGCATCTGTCCATGGTGATCATCTGATATCACTGTCACTTTAGCGTGTGACATACAGAGTACTCATAGGTGATCTCTGGTTTGCATGCAAGGCAGTCTCTGACCCTGCTGTATTGGAAATGCTGCATATTCATAACTCAGATTGTACATGTGTTACTCACTGTATAGACCTTAACCTACCACGTGACATTAATACAACTTGCTGGAGGGAGACAATTGTCTACCACAGTTTAATACACCTTTGCAACAGACTCCCACATCATGTCAAACAGAGCACCTCATTGGCACTCTTTAGATGCAATCAATATGATTGGATAGGTGACATAATTTCAGCACAGCAGTTCCAACTGTGTCCCTCCTTGACGGGGTCAATAGGTGCTGATGTTGTATGTAAGGCTAACAACTTGGCTATGATTCTAAGGCACTAGGACCATTAGCCAAGTAAATTCCAATGAGCTATGATCCCATAGGCAGAAGTAAAATACTCTAGTATCCACACACATAAATCTTGCTGCAATAAGAACAGCACCACTACCTATTTATTTATGCAGAACACTGCAGAGCACACACACCAAGTCTGTTGCCATGAGCTTAGAACCACTACCTATATAGTCTTACACAATACAGATCACAGTACTTAATGCACACACCATGGTTTACCTTTGACATTAAACTCAAAAATAGAGTAACTATGCAGAAATTAATCAAACTGTATAAAAACAAGCTCACATTGTAGTAAACCTGCAATAATGCAATGGCTCCAATAAGAATAAAATGTGTAAGAATTTAATGTGGGGTTGGTAGGGTGGTCTAATGGTTAAGGTGTTTGCCTTACAAACACAAGGTTCAGGGTTTGAGTCTCACAAGGGATAATTGGCTAGGCTTAAAATGGCTCTCAAGGGCACTTAGATCAGTACTAATCTATGAACCTATGTACCAAAAGCTCAAAGTCACAAAAAGGGCAAGTGCTTTCCTTCCTTTAAACTGGGTCTTCAGCAGAACCAAAAGAATAAAATTCACTCCGCCACATTTATAACAGTTGAAACAATCACATGATGCCATCACCAGCTAATATCAGTCTTATAGATTAATCATCAATTTAAAACTAGTTAAAACAATCCCCACAAAACCAGGTCAACTACATTTATACATAAAACTCTTATGTTTAGAAAACTAAAAACTTATACTAAATTACAATAATGTGGCATAGAAACTATATAGAGTGTAATAAAAATAATACCTATACAGAATATAACAAAAGTGATTAAAACAATCACTTATTAATTTTTAAAATTCCAAAGCTCTCTTCTGTAATATTTGCATCAGGTTAATATTCTCATTCAGGTCTGGTAATGTACCTGCATGCAGTCTGAATTGCCAGTATAATTCTCTAGTAGCTGAACTATTTTCCCAAAGCCCTCCTCTTTGGTCTCTTTTAACTATTTATACTATCCCAAAGAGAAAGGTGCTAAACTGGTGGCAATTCAAAGTGAATTTGTAAAGGGCATTATTCAGATTCTTGTGCTCAATAGCGCATATGTGTTTGTATATACATTTATGAAGGGGTATTTCTGTTTTCCACACATAAAAATGGTAACATCACTGACAAACAGTAATGTAAACCAAACCTATGCTGCCACAATTACCAGCTTCTAGCCTAACATACTGTGGGGCATGTCCCACTATGACATCCCTACCCTGCAAAATACAACTACAATATTTACATACTCCTTTATATGTCCTCTTCCTATCATTATCTCTGACATTAGCATGACTTTAGGAAGTTCTATGGTTGATTATCAGCAGGTCTGGTAGAGGGGGGCAAGAGTTTGGAGGCCCATATCACTTGCTAGGCCCAAAACAATTCAACACTCTGGTTGTAATTCATTGTGAGATTCATATTTGTTTTGAGGAAGTTACACACACACACACACACACACACACACACACACACACACACACACACACACACACACACACACACACACACACACAAATGCAGCAAGTGGGCTGGAGTGAAATTAGAACCAGTGCTTATGTAGTCTTACACACTACAGATCACAGTACTTATTGCATGCAACACAGCTTAAGGCTGACATTAATATGCTTCAGGTAGTCTTATGGTAGATGATATCAGCAGGCCTTGTAGAGGATGCCAATTTGGAGGCCTGCTTCAACCAAAAAGTGCAAAGAAATGCCAGCTTTGAAATAAGTGTAGTATGCACACTTGCACACTTGCGCTGTGGGGGGATACACACAGCAAGTGGGTGGTGTGAGAATAGAATACCTACCTATCAAGTCTTAGACACTACAGATCACAGTACTTAATGCATGCACCACAGCTCAAGTCTGCTTTGGAAATTACTGCAGGTGACGTAATCCTAGATAACCTAAACAAGGCCTGTGTTGAACAGATTAGGAGGCCTGCAGAGTCAAATTGCTTACTACTGTCATCTGCAGTTAGTAGCCTAACAGTCAGAAAACTGTTTTATAGCCTTGGTATGTGACAACAGCACCATTTTTGGGCATATATGTCTGTTTGCATTTTGATGAGCAAGCCTGTGGCAATGCTAAATTTGCCCTGTCAATGAGTGTGCACACAACATAATACAATACCCACCTTGTTCAGTTAGAACTGGGGAGTCCACCTCTACTAAGAGGCCAGTCATAAGTTGAGTCCCTCAGGGATCAGTCCTTGGACTGCTCCTTTTTGGCATTTACTTCTCAGAAGTCAATGCCAATGTCAGTGGTCTCTGGCTGACTAAATTTACAAATGATTGCAAATTAGGAGCCATCACTGAATCTCACACTGACACAAATGTTCTCCAGGAGGGGCTGACATAGATAAACAACTGGTGTCAGAGTCATGGATAAAACTAAATGCCAAGAAATGCATTATAGCATCCTTTGGGAAGTCATCCATATCTGGTAACTATCATATTGACAACACACCCCTTAGAAATGACCCTGTGGTCAGGGATTTAGGGACACACATAGATATTAATGTACACTTTGATCATCATGTGTCTACGGTGGTGAGGAAATCATTCTATGCTGTGCAACTTATAAACAAATGTATGTCATCTAAGTCCAAGAAGTCATTGTTCCACTGTATTCGACATTCATCAGACCTATCATTGAGTACAGTTCCCCCTTTGGTATTTACCTAACCAGGCATATCAAACAACTGTAATGTCCACAGAGGTTTCTCACTAAGAGAATACAGGGCATAAGTAATATGTCCTAAGCAGACCACCTTAAGGCCCTGTCCCTGTATTCTGTCTCCTACAGGCTTTTGAGGGGAGATCTATGCCTGGCATACATAGCATTGTCAGACCCAACTCTGATGGACCTCCTGCATATCCACAAAACAAAGAGTACCAGAATTACTCATTTTAAAAATGTAAACCTTGCCTGTGATATGAATAGGACCTACTGGAGAGACAGGTATGTATCCCAGAGACTATCCTGTCTAGGGAGCAGGCTCCCCATCTATGTGAAGCAGAGTTCCTCCCTAATCCAATTCAAGTGCAACTTGGACAATTGGATGGAAAACCAGAAATTCATGCCTGGTTTGGCACCTATATCTCTGATGCAAACACGTAACCTGTAAATGGTTCATCTCCTAGGGCCATGCTTAAACTTATCAAGTGTATCAGAACTCTTTAGAAATTTGGGATGCATGGCTAGGCTTAAAAAGACCCTTGTGGTTGTTAACCTAGTAAACAACTCTGAACCTATGAACCTAAGTTGTTGATGTGTATGTATGATGAAATCCAGCAGACACAGGGGGCTGTAGTGGATGTGGGTGTTGTTTCACCATAGATGCAAACATATGACTTGACAAAATTTTTACATATTCATATATGGTGTCATGCATTTTCAAAGTTTTCCCCATGCTATAATAGGGAGACATGGTATGTCTCAGCACTGTCCAGATGTTTGCAGCAAGTAGACAGGTTTGACTGATACTTATGTTGTTTCACACAAAACTGGTTTGCTGTCAAATGTATCATTCACACATGATGTGAGAGAAGACTGCCAGAACTCTGAACTTGAGATATTCCAATAGTCCTCCAAGTACAACACATGTTATTTTATGTACTTCCACATATTTTTAAGTGCATTATCTAATGTTGAGCCCTTCCTCTTGGTCCTTCGTCCAACATTATAAGTGTCATAGTGCAGCTTTACTCTCCCTGGTCTAGGTATGTAGGGCAATACAGACATACACACATATATGCATATATATGTATATACATATAATAACTTAACTAAGTATGGGCATGCGCTGAGGCATTTTTGGCTTATTTGCAGATTGCTAAGCAGTGCACAAATTGGCAGGGCATTGCTTATACCAGAGACATACTCTTCCAAAAACTGACTCCAGTCCACATCTAGCTATACTCTAGGCCAGGATTATGATATGATTAGAAACACTGAAACCTGGATCTACCTATATACTCATGTCCATAATTGAATCTAAAGTTTCAATCACTGTGTGCTATAAGTAATATTCACCAATTTAGTTATGTCTTCCAAATCTCATATCTTTAATTTGTCATATATGTATCAGCGTAATATACTCCTGTGACCAAATGGCCAAATTAGTCAAGTTATCAGACAAGCCCCATCTGTAACACATGTAATCAGTATACCCAACTTCAAGTCACCTGCATACTGACTGCAGAACAACTCAAATGAAATGAATAGGTCTAAAGGAAATCTGAACACGTTTGGGACCATGACCGATCAGCCCTATAGGACACCCTGGCTGTAACCAATTATTCCACTTGAACAATTGCTGTATGATACTTGCCACACACTATATGTAAGCCATTCAGCTATCCATCTTATCAAGAGTGCATCAATATCTAGTTGTTCTAGTTTATTGATTAGTGTTTTGTGTATGGCCCTATCAAATCTCTATAAACTACATCACTGGACAATTTTTCATTTATAGCTGTTATTTTATTGTCATAGTGCATCACATGGCAGGTGGAACCTAGATCTATTTTCAACATATGCATGCTGATATATGGTTTCCAGTCCCAACCTTTACAATTCTGATGCCAGCTAACCAAATATCACCTATCACTTTTTAAATAGGTCTTGGATATGAGGTGCAGATGCAAATGTGTAAGTGATGTGTGCAATAGGTTAATACTTGTACAGCACACACACTGACACAGTTTGTAAAACAATACGTGTTACTTCTTAACATGCCAAATGTCTGGATATCTCTGGATTAGAACCCTGAACATCATCATACAAGCTACTTGCCTTAGGTTCTTTGAGGCACAGAGGCTGCTTGATACAGAGGGGATCATTCGTCACACCATCACCTGCATAAATATGTACTTTGCTATTCTTAGTTAACTAACACACAACATCCTATTTCAAATTGTATATTACTTTTCTGATGCTGTGTGGCATATTAACTGTGTGAAATATAACATAAAGTACATAAATTAACCAGAATAACTCAATGGCTCTATCCAGAGGCAAACTTTATTAATAAATGTAAGTGCTTTCACAGTTCAACAGACTGCTTTATCAGACTTTAACCTTTCTGACTTAAACTACCATTTAAATGCATCCATCATTTAAATGGTAGTTTACGTCAGAAAGTTTAATGTCTGATGAAGCAGTCTGTTGAACTTTAAAAGCACTTACGTTTATTAATAAAGTTTGCCTCTGGATACAGCCATTGAGTTATTCTGGTTAATTTATGTGCTTTATATTACATTTGGATATAAGCAGAATATTGGTCTGGGGTATCTTGACTACTTTTTGTGGATAACTGTGTGAAACGCTCATACAGCATAGATGAGATATTGTTATGGCAGTTACAAGGGGACACTTCTGTTTTAAGGGGAGTGGGAATAAAAGCCCATGTCTGTCTGTCATTTGACCTCACTTTCTAACATGTCCCTTGAATGAAGTTCCATTGATCTGTTGCAGTAGACCTGCATGAATATTCCATGCATGAGGCCTACCAACTACAAATGGTGACATGCTAGTGGAATGGGTGACTGTATTTCCATGTGGATATAACTTTTGCCCAAATAGCCCAGTATGGTTGTTTGAATAATTTACCCGGTCCATAGCTACAATGACATAGCATAACAATCCACTATACTACTGTGTAGCTTATGGACTTACCTTGCAAGTGCAGCAGTTGACACAATTGTAGTTCAGGGTTGACTCTGTCTAATGTGAGCAGTACACAGCCAATACATGGATAGGTAGAGGATGTGTGATTTGGCCGGCATCAATTTTCATATCTATACGTCAGTAGGAGTAAGGTGTTAGTCCCTAGGCCCCTAGGGTTGTCAGCTGATATGCTATGCATTGTCTCTTAGCCAAAGCCAGGGCATTACTGAGCATGCCTATGTCTGCCTACAGGGACATCAGCAGGAAGTGCGTCCTCTGAGTCCTCTTGTGACTGTGGCTGTGTTGACCCAAGCACTGGTAGGGGGCTGTATATCCCTTCCTTTTGCTGATCCTGCTGCAGTCATTTCCACAGGATCAGATTGTCTAGCATAGCAAATACCGTGAATATCTGTGCACATGTGGCTGGAGTATACTACAGGGCTCCACCAGAAATATTGTTGCACCAGAACCATGACTTAAGAAGCCAAAACACATGCTCTGTGATGTTTCATAGACAATGATCTTTTGTTTTCTGAATATTTGCACAACTACAATCAAGTGATTAATGACTTAGACAAGTTTGTTAAAAACAATATTAACATCAAACATAAAAAAACTTATTAGGGATTCTAATGACTATCAAAAAAAGCTGGCTTACCCAGTAGATCACAACAAAAATAGTAAAAAGGCTAACCTGGTTGACAATGATGGTGCACGACACAGAGACACAAATGATGACATTGTCAGTGATTTGGAAGCACAATATGATGGTTATGAAGGGTTTTTTTTATATCAGAACTCTGAACTCAGGAGGTCGGAGTGGTTGAAGAACTTGGGGAAGGATGGTCCATGTTACCAACAGAATGCTGGAAATTACCATCGGAATGTTTATTATAAAAACAGCAGGGCTCAAAGGGGGAAAAAGAAGAAATATTGAGTGTTAGTGATTTATCACTAACTGGTTTTGGCTTGGACTATGGCACTGTTCTTGGCTGTAATATTCCTGATGACTGTGTGATGTGTGACATCTCTAAGAAAAATGATTTTACAATTTACAATTTTAGTGATTTAACACTCAATTGCACTTATTACAGTTTATTTAGTAAAGATTTTACTTTTGTTCCTTGTTTTTGTTTGGATGTGGCAGATGTTCTGATTAATTAAAAATGTACATTAGACAACTGAATCTTAAACTGTTTTTCAATGGCCACACTGGGAACTGAAGGGTTAAACACCTACTGAGGAAAAGTTTGTTTACCCCCCCCAAAAAAAAAAATAATGTGGATGTTATGTCATTTCAAAAACTGTGTGAGAATGAATTAAGAAGAATTCTTAAAAACAATAAGTATGAACATGACAACCTCAGCAAAGAAGAGAGAAAAGCATTATATGATCTAGCTAGTAATAACAATATGCGCATAATGAAGCCTGATAAAGAAGGGGGCCTAGTAATCATGTTTCATTTTGACTACATGTTTAAGATATGTGAAATTCTCAATGAGCCCCTCATTTACATTAGGGATACTGAAAACGAAATTAATAGGGCATATGCCAAGATCGAGTTATACCTACTAGATGCACTCTTTCAGGGAGCTATAGATGAGAAAGAGTTCAGGATTTTTACAGTGGAACATTCTGTCACTCCAGTGATTTTTGGGATCCCCAAGATTCACAAGTGTCCCAGTAACCCACCATTTAGACCTATTGTTGCAACTAGGGGATCTAAAATGGAACCCTTGGCTTCCTCTGTGGATGAGATGACCAACAAGGTTGTGGGTGAGGCAGAACATATACTAAGGGACTCATGGCATTGTTTGGATCAACTTAGAGCTTTTGGGGTATCTGACACTTTTGCTTTTCTTACAGTGGATGTAATTCATTTATTTTCTATTATACTCCATGAGGAGGGGGTTGCATTTCTTTCGTGAGAGTTTATTGAGAAGCAAAGTTATTGACAAAACAAGGATAAGCATCCTGGTGGACCTTATGGAACTTATATTGCAGAACAACTTTCTTAGTTTTGAGGGGGAGATTTACAACGAAACATCTGGGTTAGCTATGGGAGCAAAGTGTGCTCCCTTATTTGCCAATTTAGTACTTTTGCATTGGGAAAAAACCTTTATCTTTCCTTCAGAATTTATGTCCAAGATCCTTTTATACAATAGGTTTTTTGACCAGTATTCTGATTTTTTGGCACGGTAATGAATTTGAGGTAACAAAGTTTGTTGATTTTTTGAACAACACTACCTCATTCCTTAAGTTTACTAGTTCATGGTATCCGGATTAAACTAACTTTCTGAATATCCATCTAACCAGAGAAAGGGGAGTTTTACATAGTAACATATACAGGAAGAAAACTTTTTCTAATTCTGTGTTACATTTTGACAGTTGTCACCCCTTACATCAAAAGAAGGGAATTATCAAGGGTCAAATGGTTAGATTGTCAAGACTAGTGAGTGACAATGACATCTTTAGATAGGAGCTATATAAACAGGTAGGGATGTTTTTGGAAAGGGGGTACCCCCTAAAACTACTATTGAAAGTTAGGCATGAAATTCTTAATAAGAGAAGTTCTGTATTTCAGCCTTTCCTGTGTTCTGAAATAGTGAAGAAAATTATAAACAAGGGGATGAGTAATGTTAGTGCTATGATTTTGAGGTACAATCACTGTGGTGCACCACTATCAATAGCCATCAACAATGCTTGGCAGATCGCTCTCTATGAAACTATTAAGAACATCTTGGGGCACAAACCAAAGATTGTTTATAGAGAGGAAGGAATATTAAAAATATTCTTGAGAATACTAAATGGAGCCGACAAAGGTTTATAATGCTTAAGTGTGGAGCATGTAAGTTTTGCAGATTTATTAATGATGGCACTTACATTTCCATTCATGGATATGAACATACTTTGTCTTGACCAGGAAGGTACAGCTGCAACACTACTATGTTAGTATATGTTGCTACATGCACGAGCTGCCACAGTTTCTACGTGGGCAAGACTATACATAGATTAAGGGATAGAACAGCAGAACATGTGAGGCCAATCAAATCTAAAAATCAGCACAATGCTCTATATAACCTGCACTAACTTTAACAAGTGGATCTTTTTTGTGATAAACAAGGTGCTACCATGCAAAAGGGGAGGGGAGGGGATGACAAACTAAAAGCAGAAATTGTGGAGTCAAAATGGCAAATTAGGCTTGATGTCCCCCCCCCCCCCCCCCCCCAGGCTTGAATGACAACATTGCAGTTTTACCCATTTTAAAAGAAAGGGCTAGAGTTATTTAAAATAATTTATTAACTGTATTTTATTTCTTGACATTTCAATAACACATCTGTTATACATATACAATATATATGTTTTTAATCATATGGTTATATAAGCTGTAAAAGTGTTGTTTTGTGTTATCTGGAGAAAATTGAAGGTTTTATTTACCTTTATTAACCGTGCATATTTTTTTTAAAAAACTAATTCAATGTGACATCACATGAAATGATTGGTTGGTTTTGCTTACATCACTCTATTTAAACCAAGTTGTTTGTATCCATGTAAATCTGAGGAAGTCATATTTTAATGGTGAAAGTGCTTATTTTATGGGACTTGTTGTTTTCTGCTCGTGTCATTAAAGTGGAGTTTCTCTGCCTGTTTTGGGTTGGTTTGTTTTTTATTTTTTGGTTACCAGTGTTTTGCTTCATTTGGAACTTGTTTTGTTTATCCAGTACAACTGTGATGTGTGCCAGATATGGGAGTCATGATAACTGCCAGGGTTGCCAGCACACACATTCATGATTATCCGCTGGGCATTGCACACAAGTTGGCAGTTGATGGAGTGGTATCCCTTGTATTTAACATAGATTCTACCCTGCTCAGCAGGTGGTGGCTTGATGTGTACATGAGTGCAATCTGTGGCTCCCAGTACTTCAGAGTAGTGTGGTACATGGTAGAAGTGTCACATATTGTTGGCCCTCACCTCAGGGTCTAGGGGAAAAAAATATGTGCTCACTGGCATGTGAGAGAATAGCATCCTAGAACTGGTGGAGTAGCCTGGATGCAGATCCTGCGACACCCCCATCATGTCCCCAGTTGGCCTTTGAAGGGTACCTGTAGCTAATATCCTAAGGGCTACACATACCTTAGTTTCCAGTGGGATGGGCTCCCCTCTGTTAGCTCTGGCTGTGAGCTGAGACTGGCAGAGCTCACTGAGCTCTTGTAATATGTCCCGGTCCATCCTGTAAGCGCTCTACAACCTTCAGCTCATGTTGCTCCTGGAAGGTTACTCTGATCCTGAATACTCTTCTCTTTTCTGGCCTAGGCCTATTTTCTGCAGAACCAGCAGCATTGAACTCAGCATCGAACACATACAGATGTAGGAAAGCTGCAGCAGTCCCTATTATTATCTCAGTTAAAATGTCCAAGTCTCTACTCCAATGGTTCAGAGTATTGATGGAAAATCAGAATGTAGAGTGCATGCATACTTTATACAGCTGTAGGCCCACCATGTGGAATAAGCTAATTATGATGCAGTTCAGCTGCCCAGGATGGAATTGATCTGATTTAAAGGCCCTACTTTAGTGTGCAGTGTGGCACTGAGCACAGTGTCACTCAGCATAGATTTTACAAAAATATATTATTAATTGACTATATCTGGTTTTCCTTGACAGATGCCTACATCATCACTGTCACATGGGTAGTCTGTTTGCATGAACACTTTAAGTATGCATCATATCATGCAAACATGCTAAAACATCTTAAAAGTAACACAGTATAAATATCAAAACTGTGCAGAAGCCTGCGGGAATGGGAAATGCAGACACGGTTGCTCCTTTCAGCAGTTCAACAAAGGAACCTCATTTGCATACACACTCATGCTGGGAGCCTGTAAACTACATGGTTCTTAGCCATGTAAGCTGTGCAAGAGCACAAATGCACCATTGTACAGACCTAATGCAGGGTCCTAAAGAACATTTGTGTAAACTACATTATAGATGTTATTTAAAAAAAAATTCTGTTAAGCATGTTTGAGCAATGTGGCAAATAGTGTAAACATGCCAAAATTATTAAAACAAAGATATTAATTTTAAATGTCCCCTTCCTTTTACAAACATCCCAAATGTATGTTTTGCATGGGTTTATATCACCATTTCGAATGGTGAAAACTCCAAATGCTGTTTAATCGAACTGAACAGTTTGAAATCCTTAAACAGCGAACTCACAGAACGCCGATTTTTTTCCCAGGGAAAAAAATCGGTGGGCCGTCTTCGGGGATTTGCTATTTCCTCCACTGTGGTAAGATCTCGGAGTTGGTATATTTAAGTAGGGCACGTGGGGGGGCACAGCCCTACAAGTTGGTAGGGTGGGGGGGTGAAGCCCCCCACTTTTGTTTGTGTTTAAAGTTGCGTATAATCTCTAATCTGTCCGTATAATCTCTTGTAAGTTAAAAATGTCCACATATCCTATGACTACATACATGCAGTCTACATGGATCCCTTTAGCCTTGTTTGATCACTCCAGCTGTCTCATTTGCATAGGATTCACCTACACCACTATATTAACTTTTTGCTGTATTTTATTCTGTTTGTGGTGGTGCAAGGGCATGGCTGAAAGTACTTCTATAGTACAAGGTATAGAACCGGTGTCTGAGCTGAATAGCGGGAATATGACTGGATGGAGAAATCTAGCAACCCTCCTTGGAAGTCTAGACAATCCACTCTTGGACTATATACCTAATACAACAACTGTTTTAAGTCAAAATGACTGTGAGTATGACTTAAATTCCTTGAGAAAAGACATTTACAAACTTGAAGATGATGCACAGAAACTAGTAAGGCTAAAACTACAAAGATTCCACTTTGAGGCTTGTTTGAATTTGCGCATCGTACCCCGTGGGTTAAGGGTGTTGAATATGCCCACCTATTGGAATTTATATAAAGATTTATTAGTTCAGTGGGAGCAAATCAATCTGGACACAAGTTATAATTATATGAAACTGCTGATACAATATTTTAAGTCAGAAGAGGCAACATTAGTTTCCACCATAGAAAAATTACAGATGGAATTAGACGATAAGTATCCTCCTTCTGTTGTAGACCGTAAGGTGGAACAAGTTATTGAGACTGTGAATGCCTATGAAAATCAACTACTTGGCTATAAGAAGAAGAAACTGCAATGAGATATGTCCAACTTTTCTAATGGCAGAGTCTTTGCTTGGCCCAGGGAGGAACATACTGGTGGCTAAGCTTTACACTCTAATAGTAGTAACTCAGGGCATGTGAACAATGGGACTATCAATGTATTGAATAATAAGACTACCAACAGTAATGGTCTTGATTCCACCTTAATTTTGGATTGTGTGAATCTAAATCCGGGGCCTAATGTGAAGGACTTTCCCTCTACTTCGCGTATTAGTCCCAACAGACCAGCTAATATAAATACTGTTATGGAAGCCCTTGTTTGTACTGGAACATGTAGAAAAGAAACTGCTCCAACCGTCGGAGGGAATACTGGCTCACCGTCATTACCTTTTTGTGCGAATGGCTTACTAATGGATCCATATCCCATCCGCAGTTCTAATTGTTACGAATGACAACCAGAGAGAGGATGCCTGAAAAGGAAAGCATCCACAGAAGAGGGGAACTAGTTAACGATAAAAAAAAATGTGGCAGACAAGAGATCCACATTAGTATGGAATATTTCCAGCTGTATTTTGACAGAGACTGAAATGGATATTTTAAATAAAGGTATGAGTTTCATACCCTCTACTACAATGACATTGACTGAGAACATTATTGAACTTAAAGCCTTTACTAGGAATGTCACATTGAAAATGCAATTTAGTGATACAAATAACGATTTTAACAGTCTTAATATATTTAGAAAAGCTAGTGGTTATGTTTCCCCTTCTATTGACATTACTTAAGCATTTGAGAACGCCTGCATTTGGGACATATATGCATTGTATGATGGTAGAAAACATACAAAAAACGTAATATGAGCTGGAATGAGAAACAAGCCCTTGAACATTTATGTCATGATGTTACCCTAAGCATTAGGCCAGTAGATAAAAGGGGACCAATGGTAATTATGGACTGTACTTTTTATAGAAATGCAAAGAACATTATGCTCCGTAATATTATGGTATATATCTCCTTTGACATTCAGCAAGTTAAACAATGTGTTCATAGGATTTCCAGTGAACTTTTTGAATGCTTACAGCTAGGACAAATTGATATGGAACTATATAGTTACTTTTTGGTAGATGATCCCACTATCCCAGTTATACAGGGACTACCAAAAATTCATAAACATCCAAGTACACCACCAAGACCCATAGTAGCGAGAAGGGAGTGGTGTACTGAACCCCTATCTATTTACATTGAACAACATCTTAAACCTATTCTAGCTAGGAATAGTATTATTTTAAAGGATACGGAACACTTTCTTAGGGACTAGTATGTCCATGTACACAATATACCACCTACCCAGAACTATTTAATGGTAACCATGGATGTAGAATCCCTCTTTACGACTATACCTAATGTCAAAGGTGTTGAGTTGTTAGGACAATATCTGACAGAAAATGGCACTTATAATCATTATAAGGTAGATCTTTTGTGTTTCTTGATGGAAATTATTCTTGAGAACAATATTTTTATGTTTGAACAGACTATCTATAGGTAAAAAGATGGCTTAGCTATGGGCACTTCCTGTGCCCATAGCTATGCCAATCAAGTCATGGCCAAATGAGAACAAAGTAACATACTTAGGCAATGTAGATTAGACAATGTTGTCTTTTACCGGAAGTTTGTGGATGACCTCTTCCTTCTTTGGGAGGGGCGTAGGGATGAATTCATATACTTCCTAGATGCTTTGAGCACAAGCACTGATTTTTTAAGATTTTCAGCTAATATCTCAGCAGAATCCATTGAGTTTTTAGATGTGAGGGTAATGAGAAAGACTACTGGTGAATTTACCACTGAAATTTTCAGGAAAAAGTGCTATAGGAACACCTTTGTACACAGACAAAGTATGCATCATAAACATGTGTTTAAAATATCATGACAGGGCAGGCATTAAGAAGATTGAGGTTAATAGTGGATGATTCTACATTCCTGAATGAATTAGGTACACTTGAACAAAGTTTTTAGACAGGGGATATAATATGAAAGAAGTTGGAAGGGTTACCACTAATACAATTGGGATGAGAGGCAATGAAGGGAAACCATATTTCTCTGCAGCCTTACAGCATAGAAAGAAGGAAGTAGCTGAAAACAATTATATGAGAGTATCAGTGACTTAATGCAAGTAACAATAGGTTACTACAGGACATTTACTCTAGAAATTGGAATATACTCATATCTAATGAAAGAGTGGGATCTATAGTGGGGAATGTCCCTAGCTATGCATATAAAATAAAAATTCTCTTAAAAGGTTACTATGCTACCCTGAAGATGGGGAAGGTTCTGTTACACATGACCCCCATGGTATATTTCCATGCAATACCTGTAATTTTTGTTATCTCGTTGATAGTGGAGCAAGTTTTGAACATCCAGATATGGGTAAGAATTTGAGTTTTAAAGCTAGTGCCAACTGTAATACCGCCAATCTTGTCTAGTTAGCCTATTGTACACTCTGTCAGTCATTCTATATTGGAATGACTACTCGGAGACTACGAGACAAGATGTGAGAACACTTCTATGATATTTCTAGAAAAGCTGAGACTAATACTTTAGCCAAACATATTATGCCATCAGGTAGTTTGCATACTTTTATGTTTATGGTTATAGAAGTATTTAGGTTAGGGAATAGAGGCGGTCCCAATAGAAATACAGTGGAAACTAAAGAACTTGAATGGATAATTAGAATGCGGGCAAATATGGGGAAGGGTCTGAATGACAAGATTTCTATCAGACCCATTTTGATCAACAGACCTTTGGTAAGATGATGTATTTATTGAGCTGTAATTGTATGGGTACCTTTTAGAGTTTTTAGGAGAGTTTTTAAGAAAAATTATTTGCATGTCTTTAAGTGCTATTGCTCTTAATTAATTGTGATTTGTGATTGGATGTTTCTATTTTAAATAGTTAGCAATGATGTACTCTATTTGTCTGATGAAGCGGCTTTGGCTGCAAAAGCACTCACCTATCTGTTTGGAATAAATTTTGGATCTTAACTGCTGTGTTCCTGTGCCTCCTTTTGCTTTTTGTTGTACATTATAGATGTTATTTAAAAAAAAAATTCTGTTAAGCATGTTTGAGCAATGCGGCACATAGTGCAAACATGCCAAAATTATTAAAAGACAAATATTAATTTTAAATGTCCCCTTCTTTTTACAAACATCCCAAATGTATGTCTTTCATGGGTCAATATCACCATTTCAAATGGTGAAAACTCCGAACGCTGAATAATCAAACTCACCAGTTCGAAATCCATAAACAGTGAACTCACAAAACACCAATTTTTTTCCCAGGGAAAAAAAATTGGTGGGCCGTCTTCAGGGCTTTGCTATTTCCTCCACTGTGGTGCGATCTCGGAGTTGGTATATTTAAGTAGGGGGGTGTGGGGGGCACAGCCCCACAAGTTGGGGGGTGTGGGTGTGAAGCCCCCCACTTTTGTTTGTGTTTAAAGTTGCTATTTTTTTTTTTCATGGAGCAGCAATTTTTTTCCCAGGGAAAAAAAAAAATCTTTGTTCCGTGAGTTCACTGTTTACAGATTTCGAACTGTTGAGTTCGATTAAACAGCATTTGGAGTTTTCACCATTTGAAATGGTGATATAGATCCGTTTTGCACATGTATGTATGTGATCTACTATTTTCAGGAGACTTATGTCCATATTTGTGGACTTTTAGATCCCCTTCTGTCCGTGTAATTTCTTGTAACTTAAACATTTCCACATATCCTATGACTACATACACGTAGTCTACATGGATACCTTTAGCCTTGTTGGATAACTCCACTTGTCTCATTTGCATAAGATTCACTCACTTAAGCAAACATTTGTATTGCATGGAAGTTTCCCTGTTTGCTTGTGCTTACATACCACTAAGTGATGCTTACTGAATCTAAAAAGGTTTGCACTCTTCTAAGCATCACGCTGCAATGTGTACATGAAAAAATGTGTAAGCTTTACTGAATTCTCCCCATTGCATTTTCACCTTTGCCTTGTCTTGTGTGCACATTGCTCATCTGTGCAAAAACAAAGCTTACTGCTACAGACCAAAAAAGATACATTGTTATTTTCAAAAAAGATACACTGTTACTTGTTTAACTTTCTTTTCATGCAAAAATGTTAAGTGGCATTGCACAGTGGTCAGCACTCATACACAACACCCTTAGACAAAAATGATACATTGTTACTTGCAAAAGACATACACTGTTACTTGTTTCACCTTCCTTCTTACAAACATGATAAGCAGTGTTGCACTGCAGTCAGCACTCTGGACCATAATGAGTGCAAAAAATACACTTGTTGCCTAGCTTCTGTGCCACCAGGTGTAAATTCATAGACACAACATAGATGAGTCAGAGTTCTTATCCAGCACACTCCAAATTTATTAATGATGTTTCACTGTAATTTATATAAAAATTA
The DNA here is from genome assembly GCF_019279795.1 of Protopterus annectens. NCBI lineage: Eukaryota > Metazoa > Chordata > Ceratodontiformes > Protopteridae > Protopterus > Protopterus annectens. Next base: position 1,198,050,241 of record NC_056728.1, read on the forward strand.
ACAATATAAAGATAATTATATATATATATATATATATATATATATATATATATATATATATATATATATATATATATATATATATATATATATATATATATCTCAGTTGATATCAAAGGAATTATATGTGTAACTGGGGATATCATGTTTTTGTAATATTTTTTTTTTCTGCCCTGAGATGGAATTGACACTTTACTGATAGTATCTACAAACATGCATGCTTTATTCTGTAGCTTAAGTTTAACAGTGTACTTAGATGTTGTGGGTTCAAATCACACAAGTAACAAATATATACTGTTAAAAATATATTTAATTTCAACAAAACTGGCATAAATGCCATGTTGTTAACTTAATCTGTATTATCTTAAAAAGCATATATGCAAGATATACACATTACATAGATTAATTGGAACAATTCTCAGCCCTATTTTTTTTTTAATATAGCTAACATAAAAGTAAAATATATTTTTATTGTACTAAATTATTGTATGTGACATATAATGGTTGTAATTTTCTTTTTTCTCTTTTTTTTTTCTTACCCCTGTCCCTTATCTCTCTTTCTTATTTTTTATGTATGATTACACCATTGTGATGTCATAATTTTCTGATCACAAACAAAATGATTTCCAGCACAGAGGTGTAGCAACCACTTGGCTCAGCCTGCCACCCCACCACTGGCTGCAGCACAAATGTCCAGACATCTAGGACCCAAACAGGTGGTACTGTCTCTGCAGCCCCTGGACTACCTGAGCACTCAACTTCGGGTAGCATTACCATGGCAGCTGGAGGATCAGTACCCTCCAGGAGTATTGATGTAATAGAGATTACTTCACCCATCAAGAGCTGGTACATGAGGTCATAGACAGTAACAGCAGCACTCAGACATCTGAGGACATTGCTTGTGGGAAAGCAGAGAAATCTCAAATGTCAAGCAATCCAACAGGAAACTGAGAAAAGGTAAACTGATGATAGTTCTGAGGGGATGGACTAGATTATTACTCTCCCCATGCTTGACAGGCATGTGCCTCCAATGTTCTCTCCTTATCCCCAGTCATGGTATCCCCCAGCCTTTTGCATCACTCACTATCCCTGTGCCTGTCTTATTTGTCTTGCTTTTCTCCACATGCTTCCTCACCTACACTACTTACCTGATTCTGATATTCCTACATCCCTTCCCCAGTATGCCTCTCTTTTTGAAATAAAAAAAAATGGGCAGCTGTCCCACAAAAAAAATTCATCCCATACATAGCTCTCCACATCACTCATGTGTCTTCTAGACACACGTGATTTGGTTCAAATGGTTATACAACATGATTGCATTATTGTCCCCAATATGTGCTGTGGTGACAGTTCAAATTCATCCAGTTTTATATACATGTTCATGTTACACTGTTGAAGTGATGACAATGGTTCTTTCATATTTCCCTCCTCCAAATTCTTATATTGCTTCCCCTTTGTTCTTCACCCTGCTTGTCCCCAATTGCACCACTTTCCAATCTACCCCATTTTCACACCTTTAATCTGCTAAAAAAAAATGGAATCACAGATGGCCAGAAATGGTCTGTAATTAAGCCTTCAGGTTTTTTCCTCTACACTTGTACAGAATTTGGCATTGTGTACCAATGCTGAGTAATGGTGAATGGCTATCCATGTCTTATGGCAAAAATTGATGAGCTTTTGCCATCATCTGCACTAGTCCCATTATCTCCTTGCAATGCTACTTAAACTCGCTGAGCTAGAGGAACAAAGATAATGCAGAGTAAAGACAGTATTTTGAAACATTTACTGCTGAATGTATAAAAACGCAAACTCATATGTGTATTGTTAACATGAATCACTTGGATGATGTTTATTTTTATACAGTATTTCACTGTAGTCATTGCTTTTCATATTTGGAGGAATTACCACATTGACTTATGTAATGTCAACCTAACACCATGTAAAAAAATTAGATTGGGCTGGATTAGAACCTTCTGCTAGGAACATGAGATCACTGCTCTAACACTTGCTGCCAGAGGTAAGGTTAAGCAGCTGATGTACTTTTTTACAACCAGTACTGTTCAAAATGCTGACAGCCATTCCTTGCTGCTTAGCTTGTTTGCATGAAGGAGGGCAAACCAATGGAAATAATACTATTTCCCTTTTAAGCATAAACCCGCATTTGCTCATCCCTTAACTCCACACAAATGGGGAAGGGAATAGCAACAGTTCTTAATGCCATAAAAGTTATGACAACATTTACAATATAAACTAAAGTATGAACATCATAGTATCTGTTAGCTATTTCTCCCATAGCATATATGCATAACTACTTCTCAAGTTCAAGTTTTATTCATTAAATGTGAAACTCACATGTGCAAGCACTTTATCGTCATTCTTGCAAATCAGTTGCTCAACAGTCCACTATGTAAAGAGGTGTTTGACATGTATTTATATTTTTATTGCCCGGTTATTTTTCATATCATCAAAATCCATATAAAAACACAATCAAAGGGAAGGGACTTATTATTGACTGAACACCTATTTAAACCAAATACTGAACACCTATTTAAACCAAATATGAAAAAACAAACATATAAAACATCAAAAAAGAAGAAGCTAGACTCATGTCTCATTGCTAATTTTTATTCACAAGCTAAGTGCTTTTGTCTTTAAATAAAGACTTCATCAGATAAAGCCACATAAAATCATTGCATTTAAATACACTTTTAAAATCACATGGTTACCAATCCCCCAAACAATCTTCCAATAATTTTAAAGAGCCCTGATACAAATTCCTTAGCTCATCCTTAAACAAGTGAAACTATCAAAAGATGCATAAAATATCTATCAAAACAGGCTATATCATATTGCTGCATAAGCTTCTGTCCATATAAAATATTTCTAAAATTCGTGTCTGTCATTTAATAACAAATCAATGACCTATTACATATCTGAAAAATGCCTTGAGTCTTAATTGGCAGGAGACAGATGCATATTAATTTAAGCCTGGCCAGCTTTCCGCATTTAATCGGAGCTGCCAGTATAATTCCTTTTTCTCCAATATCAATGACCAAGGTCCAGTTCTTTCATTAGGTGTCACCTTTTCCATTATAGTAAATTTAAATTTATATCCTGGATTTTCCTATGCATGTTTAAATAGAGTGTCCGTAACGTTCATTATTTTTATTTCATAATTATATTAATAAAGTCTATCCATTTTACCTATATATAATCCAGGACATGTTGCACACAACACCACATAAACAATCCCCAAATTGTCATAATTAAACTTTCCTTGTACTTTAAAACTTTGTGTATTATTTATAAATCTGTCACCTGTGTTTATAAATTTACAATAGGTGCATCGTCCACATTTACTCATCTTGGGATTATTATTAGTGTTATCTTTTTTTTCTCTTCTCCAGGATATTCTCCATGTTAATACCTTTTCTGTGCACTATTATTGGCTTACCCCACTTGCTCTCTGACCCATATATCTTCTGTCATTATATTTCAGTTTTTGTCCACTCTCCATTTTATTAGATTACTATAAAGTGTATATGTTGTAAAAATGGAAATCTGAAAGACTTTATTTTTGGGTTCTTATCTTTTGATATCAAATTTTGCACGGTAAAGGCCCCACATACTTGCTTTTTATTATTTAGAATTGGGACAACAACTATTACTACTTTTGTTGATAACCTCATACATGAGATTATTTGTGAACATCCCTTGGATAACCCCTCTTTTTGAACATTTCCTTCAGTAGGAAACATTCGTCTATAAATTGCTCAGCTAATGTGGTCATATGGGCTGTTTGTCTAAATTGCCCCTTGACAACCAGTCTTTTTTGTGTTATAGGATGAGTGCTAGTAAAATATAGGAAAGCATTGGAGTAGGTTGGCTTTCTATAAATTATTGAAGTATAGCTTTTGTTGGATGTATCCTTGACCAACCATACAGAAGCTTATGGAGCAATATAATATAGCCTGTTTTGATAGATATTTTAAGTATCTTTTGTTCATGGACAAGCTAAAGAATTTGTACAAGGGCTCGTTAAAATTATTGGAAGATTGTTTGGGGGCTTGGCAACCATGTGATTTTAAAAGTGTATTTAAATGCAATGACTTTGTTTGGATTTATCTGATGAAGTCTTTTTATTTAAAGATAAAAGTGCTTATCTTGTGAATAAAAGCTAGAATGGTATGACCAATGAGTCTAACGTTCTTCTTTGTGAAAACCTATTTACTCAGACTCAAGTGTGCCCTTCACACATGCTCTTGAAAATCTATATGTCATTAACAGGCCTAATGTCAACTACACTACAGAAATAAATAACACAACTGAATTGGTACATTTAAAACTTTATACTGACAATAGGCATTGAGATTGTCTTATACATGTTTTACTGTGGGCATCAATTCATTACAATATGAGCAAACATACATCAACAGTTGCATCCATGCTGTTCTCAAAATATGTGTATGTGTGTGCCTGACTGAAAGTATGTAATGTACACAACATATTGAGAAACAGGTGTATGTATGTTTCAGTTCTGCAAAATGCATTCATAGCAGCTTATAGTTTAAGAATCTGTCTTTTAAAATATATCTGCAAATTGCAGTCTAAACAGAAAATCCAATGTCCACACTTTGCATACCAGTCATATATGTTACCTACATCATATAATAATGTCATCCTCTATAAAGAACACTAGGAAAAGAAAAATCATCCTTCAGTAATGGTGTAAATATTAACTACTGTGTTCTGCAGATAGGAAAAATAAGTAGGGGTTAAATTACCACAACAGCCAAATTGTGTATGTGTGTAAATGTGTGTGTGTGTGTGTGTGTGTGTGTGTGTGTGTGTGTGTGTGTGTGTGTGTGTGTGTGTGTGAGTATAGTCATAAGAGCATGAGTCTGTATCCTACTGTTAGCAAACAAGCCTCATGGAGAACAGAAAGTTTCATAGTCACCCATGACTACACAGCCATTTCATACAGACCTCCCATCTTCTTTCAAATAGACACTGATGATATCATCTGCTATAAAGTGGTCTGCAACATTATAAAAGTCAATCTTATGCCACTGTGCTTTTACTTTGTACTGTGTCCTGTAGATAGGTATGTCGAGGTTCTAATCTCACAGCGGTCAAATTGTGTGGGTGTGTTTATGTTCAGTTAGCTGTCATCCTGGAGACAATTTTAGAGCAGTGTGAGAGACACTCATCTTAACATCTTCTTCTCAACACATGCTGACAATGTCATTTATTATAAAGACTCATGTGATTCTTTGAAGTCTAAACTGTGTCATGGCACTTGCATTAAATGTTGTATCCTGTATATTGTTGAGTAGGGGTTCTAATCTTACAGCAGCCAACTTGTGTGGGTGTGTGTGTTTGTGTTCATTTAGCTGTCATTGTGGCAACAATTATAGATATAGCATATGACAATCCTCCTAACACCTTCACGAAATGCACTGATATCATCTGCCATAACATGCCATCTTATATTATAAAAGTTAAACTTGTTCCTTGGCACTTGTGTTAAGCATGTTGAACTGTAGATAGGTCAGTAGGGTTTATAATCTCCCAGAAATCAACTTGTGCGTGTTTATATTCAGTTACCTGTCATTGTGGAGAACTTTTATAACAGTATGTGAGTCACTCCTCTTAGCATCTTCTTTTCAACATGCCCTGATGTCACCTGCTATAAAGTGTCATCTGATACTATGAAAGTCAGACTTGTGCCATGATGCTTGCACTGTGACCTGCAGATAGGGAGGTAGGGTTTATAATCTCGGAGCAGTCAATTTGTGCTTGTGTTTGTGTTTGTGTTCAGTTTGCAGTCATTGTAGAAGCAATTATTAAGCAATGCAAGAGACAGTCCTCCTACAACTGCCTTATGCACACAGACAACCCTCTCCTCCTACCACCCAATACTACAACCTGTGAGAGATGCAATTACATAGCCAAACTGGAAGCAAAGCTCTCTCCAGCCAAGATTGTGATAGACAGTCAAGAGGAGAAGGTTAACACCTGCACTACACCTCAAGCAACACATAGCCCTTCAGAACCCATACCATCAACACCCACACATAGCAACACTAAACCCACATATGTGGAGGCCCTTAACACTAACCTGCCCAAGCAGCAAGGAACTCCGAAGCTGAAACACCAGTCACAACCAAAGTGACACATAGGTCACAACACCAGTGTGCCACCCAACAACATTCCCTAAGGCAAGATAACGTACCCAACACTTTAGTCATAGGTAACTCTATTGTCAGGCACATTGATGTTCCACTCACCAGGCTGAGCAAGGAAAAAATTGCAGTCAGCTGCCTGTCGGGTGCCAGGATCCACCACATAATGCATGCACTTGAGTCACTCCGCAACAAGTATAAATACGGCTCTATCATTGTCCATGTTGGAGTGAATGACATGAGATGTACCTCCCTAGACTACATGAAAAGAGACAAGGAAGAGCTCCCGGATCATGTGGCCCAGGCAGGTATGACCCTAGCCCTGAGTAGCACCCTGCCTTCTCCCAGAATGATACCACAGTATAAGGACAACATGAATGCCTTCAATAATTGGCTAAGATTCTGGTGTCATTCAAAGGGGGTCCAGTATCTGTCTGCCTGGGGTGACATGATTGACAAACCACAATGCTTTGCCAGAGGTGGTCTGCACCTGTCACCCCTGGGATTTAGGTTACTGGCTAAAGCTCTTGCCACCCCTATAGTGCCTTTGTTAGGCAAGGTACAAAGGACAAAACCCCCACCGTTACAGATACAAGCATGCAAAATCTGAAGGTAATGCTACTCAATGCTAGAAGTCTAAACCTCAAAAATGCACTCTCTCGAGGCACTCCTAAAAATGGAGAACATCGATATCTGTGCAGTAACTGAGACCTGGTTCAAGACTCCAGAGAGCACCCCTGCAATACCAGGTTACAACTCTTATCACATTTTTCAGCCACCAAACCAAGACCAAAACACTAAAGGTGGAGGAGTGTCCATATTCACCAAGGATATTCATACCTCCAGTCTAGTTGCCCAACACAATGCATCTGAAATTCTCCAGGTGCAACTAACACTAGGTAAGAGTGCAATCCAAATTGTAGCTTGCTACAAATCCCCCACCATGCCCCAAGATTCTCACTACACATTTATAAACATACTGGAAAATATTAAGATACAAACAAACACCCTAATACTGGGTGATTTCAACTAGTCTGCCATTAACTGGGAAAACTAATAGGGTAGCACACCTTTTCCAAGTGGTTCTTGGAATTCATAAATTCCAACGCCTTGGATCAACTAATCCATTGTCCCACCAGGAACTCCAATATCCTCGACCTAGTCATTACCAACATGGGAAATAGATGCTCCACACCAGTGGTCACCCCTCATTGGTCAGGTTTGACCATAAGCAAATCACCCTTGACATCACATCCCACCCCACTCCCAGTAAAGAAACCTCTGTAAAAAACTTCTCCAAAGCCAACTTCATGCTACCTAAGTCAGAAGTGACAAACTTCATGGTACCCATGCAGATGGGAGCTGAAAGTTCAACTGCTGAATCCTACACTAAGGCACGGTATGAGCACATTCACTCGTGCATGAATCGTGCCATAAGAAACCTCTGTAAAAAACTTCTCCAAAGCCAACTTCATGCTACGTAAGTCAGAAGTGACAAACTTCATGGTACCCATGCAGATGGGAGCTGAAAGTTCAACTGCTGAATCCTACACTAAGGCACGGTATGAGCACATTCACTCGTGCATGAATCGTGCCATCCCAAATTGAACCAAGACGCTCTCCTCCTTAAAAAGGAAGCCAATCTGGTGGTCCGCTGCCATAAACAATCTGCAGAACAAAAGGAAGAAACTGTTGCAGAAAAGAGGAAAATCCCAGGATGCAAAAAACTCCATTACCATCCTCAGTAAGAAGCTGAGATCCCTCATAAAATCCTCCAAAGCTAGTTACAAAAATAAAACTGCCAAAGATTCCAAAGACAACCACAAGGCATTCTATAGTTATGTCAAGAATCTAAATGGAAATGCTCAGATCTGCTCTGAGCTGCAACAGAATGGCATTAAATATACTGATCCCAAGGATATTGCTAAAATCCTGGCAGATCAATTTAGTGCCAAGCTTCCCCCCAACACACCCCCTAAAGGGCCCATCTCAATATCAAAAGATTGCCAAATTCCAGCAATCACAGCCACACAGGTAAAAACACACTCTCCAAAGCTAAGAATACAGCATCCATGGGACCGGATGACATCCCGGGCTGTATACTATATGAACTACAAAATTAAGTGGCACCTCACTTAAGTGTCATGTTTAATCATAGCCTCACCTCAGGCTTAGTGCCCACTGAGTGGAGCACAGCTATAGTTATCGCATTCCACAAGGGGGGATCCACCTTGGATCCTGGGAACTACCATCCCATCAGTCTGACGAGTCTGATCTGCAAGGGCATGGAACATATTATCATTAATCTTATAAACAAAGACATTGTCAACCTTCAGACACTGGACCCACCCAGTGTGGGTTCGTGAAGGGCGTATCTTGTCTTCTGAACCTGATTGACTTCTTTGAATCAGTCTCCAGAGCTGTGAATGAGGGTAAGGCAGTCCACACAGCCTATTTGGACCTTGCCAAGGCCTTTGACACCATCCCTTACTCTGAAATCATAGATAAACTTACTAAGCTGGGCATAACATCACTCGAATGGTTGACAACTGGCTTACTGACAGAACCCAAACTGTAAAAGCAGCTGACTCCAAATCCAGCAACAGATAAGTGACAAGTGGAATACCTCAGGGTTCAGTCCTGGGACAGCTTTTGTTTGGCATCTACTCCTCTGAAGTACAGGCCAACACTAAGGGACTTTGGCTAACAAAGTTTGCAGATGACTGCAAACTGGGAGCCATTATTGAATCTCCAAATGATGTGGATATTCTACAAAAGGGCCTTACAGAAACAGATGCTTGGTGCCAGAGCAATGGGCTCAAGCATAATGCCAAGAAATGCATAGTTATCCCCTTTGAGAAAATCCATGTACCCATGAATTACCACATAGATGGCCGTACACTAAACTCCGAATGTGTGATGAGTGACTTAGGGGCACAGGTGGACAGTGGTCTCACCTGCAATAACCACATCACCATAATAGTCAGGAAATCCTTCTGTGTTGCACACCTCATCACTAAGGGCTTTTCATCCAGGAAGAAAGGAGGTCATTCTCCCACTATACTCATCCCTCATTAGACCCTTATAGAGTACAATAATCCATTTGGTATGTACCTCACAAGACATCTGCAACAGTTGGAAAGGCCACAGAAATACCTCACTAAAGGAATCACAGGCCAAAAGCAGATGCCCTATGCTGACCGTCTAAAACAACTCCAGCTATACTGTATGGCATATCGTCTACTCAGAGGCAATCTCTACTTAACATACAAAGCCATATCAAACCCTGAGCTGTTGGACATGTTCCATTTAAAGAAATCGCAATCGCTCAGAGCCACATGCTCCAGGGATCTAAACCTTGTCATCATAATGAACAAAACATGCTGGAGGGATAGGTTCCTGACACAGAGACGCCCCATACTCTGGAATAGACTGTCCATACATGTCAAGCAGAGAGCTTCCTTGGACCTCTTCAAAAGGAACCTTGACAATTGGATGGGAGATAGGAAATTCACCTGGGGGATCACATCAGTCACCCTGCTAGACAGGGGTCCAGGGAAGTAAATATTGTGGGAAGAAATATCCGGGGAATTGTTTGGCTAGGCTTGTATAGGCCCTAGAGCTGATAGCCTAGTACCAACTTATGAACCTATGAACCTAACATCATCTTCTTAACACACACTGATGATGTTATGCTCTATAAAGTGTACTATGACATTATTTAAATCAAGCTTGTGCTGAGTCACTAATGTTAAATGCTGTGTTCTCCAGATTCTTTAACTAGATATTTACGGGTTCTAATTTTGCAGCAGTCAGTTTGACTGTGTTTTCATTCAAATAATATTTTGGGGACAATTTTACACTGAGATGTGACTCCACATCTATGTCAGACACTCCTTCAAACATCATCTTCTCAGCATACAATCATGTCATCAGCTTCTATAAAGTGCACAGTGACACTGTTAAAGTCAGACGTATTTTGTGGTGTTAGTCTTACATTGTCTGTAATCCATCTTCTATACCTAAATAAGTTTAATGTTCAAATCTGACTTAAGTCAACAGCTGTAAGTGTGGCTGGTGGTATACTACAGGCATTGCATTACCTTTTCAATTTCTTTTCATTTGACCCCCACTCCAGTGAACCTTTAAGATAGCCCCAAGAATCCAAAATCCCCTTTTCACTCTGTCCACATAACATCCTTTCTGCAGAAGACTGAATGATGTCATTATCTCAAAGATGCATACACACATCATGAAGACTCATTCCATGACCATCTGTAAGCCAGCTCCAGACCACTAGAGGTGTGGTTGCAAATTCTGTCATGAGGTGATGCACAAGTTACATATGGACAGAGTCTGTATGTAATACAATCATGCATACACATACGCACATACCATTACTATCTTCTATCATATAGATAGAGTAATTGTTGTTTAACTCTCATAATAATGGGTAGAATTTTAAGTGAGGCTGGCCATTAGCCTAGTAGTGTTCAATGACCCTACGAAGGTTGCACATGTCAATGTTGCTGTCATCCACATGTGCTAAGTAGAGGTATGGATGTACAGTAGACGTACAACAGTGTATTATAGTATGTGATTTGAGGTAATGTATTGATGGCCAATGCCGCCATTTGATGACATGTTCCCTCTAGAACAGCTGTATTAATATGCCTCCTGAGAACTGCTGACATGGGATAATGCTATGTAGATTACTGCCTTACTAAGGCATGTGTTCTTTAAGTAGTTTATGCTGACATCATATGCAGTACTCATTCAACCATCACAGTGGCACTTGCAGTATGGCACAGGTGTGCATATGTGTATACCTATCTTCATTAAAAGCTCTGTGAGATACATCATGCTGATTACACTAATGTTTTGTTTCATTCACATATAATGCTGTTGTATACACAGTCATATAAGTAGTTCAGATTCAATTGCAAGATTGGCGAATTCATTGTATGCACAATTGTGTTGTTATTCACAAGGATTATTCAGGTGTTGTCCAGCAACACTGGGTGACTGTCAGCATTTGTGTCATTAACTGTTTTGCATGAATCACTCCACCTCATTTGTGAAGTCTATACATATATATATATATATATATATATATATAGTATCAGGGCATATATATATATATATATATATATATATATATATATATATATATATATATATATATATATATATATATATATATATATATATATATATATAGATATAGATATAGATATATATATATATATATATATATATATATATATATATATATATGCATATGATGTGCAGTTGAAGTAATTACATAACATAGGTAGAGTTGTATGACTGTGTCAACACTTCACTGTGTGCCATGTGATGCATACCCATGGTTTTATTTGGAGGTATCACAAGTTATTTTTAAAAAGTTTGAAATGTTATGGGGACTACACAACTGAGTGCAGAGATGTTTGTGGATGGCACCGCCCATCCTCAACCATAGGAAACAGACAATCTGCTAGCTGACAGACTTGGATCAAACTTCCCGCCCCCTGTTCACAGTGGACATCATCCAAAATATACATTCAAATATTGCTCAGCTTATTTTCTCAAGAAAGCAGTTCATCTGTGTGCTCTTTATGGCTAAAAACATGGCATCAGTAGATCCTTACAACTTCCTGGGTTGCTTTTTCAATAACTTAAAACTTGATCTAACAGATACAGTTAGATCCCTACTTAACTGCAGCCTCCATACAGGCTATGTTCTGGCAAAAGGGTGTACACCAATAGTCATCCATCTGAGCAAGGGGGGACTGTCACTGTCCTACTCAGGATACAATAGAAGAGTCTTTGTGGTTTCTGTTCAGGCAGCTTTATTATATGCAAACACATCATAATAGATGTTTACTGACTTTAACTTAGATAATTTATATGCAAACTAGCTATTGCTTTCATACATGCTCACTCTCTGGCTGTACTCTCAAAATGGCACTGGGAATAGCACGTGCCTGCTATTTATATGTGCACGTTCAGTCCTTGATATGCTTCTTAAAGATAGAGCACATACACTCTGTTCTACATCCCCCTTCTTTGAGAAATGCAATGCTATGAATCCCATTTGGCATGCAGATTATACAAATAGTTCTTTGTCATGCAATTATACAGACCTAGGTACATATATACAGTTATGTCCACGTCACTGTGTATTTCACACTAGGTCTGAAAATATGACCAAATTGTGTGATATAAAACTGAGAATTAGATTTAGCAACTGGAACTGTCTCTGCTGAATGTTCAACCTTAGGAATAACTGAAACATCCACAGGAAGGGAAGTAGAGGTTAAGAAATGTTCTGAGATGGGAACAATGTCTGACTTGCTCTGAGATCTAGAGTCTGGATCACAGGAACAATGCTGCAATAAAGATTCTGGTACACGAAGAAGATGTCTACGATTTTTCCTGTACTCCACACCCTCAGATTCTACAAAGCCTGATCTCGGCTTGGTACATACACCTGTAACTTGACCAATCTGGTTGAAACCTTTTGCCGTTTGTATCTTCACTGTCTCTCATTTCAATGGATGAAGAAATCTGCTCAATTTGTCATAACTGGAGTTCTGGATAGAACACTTCTTGAATAATTGGGTTTTGATGGTTCTGTTGTTCTTAGCTTTAGGTCTCAATAAACTGGAATTAATAGGTAGCGTTGTTCTGGTTTGCCTGGATAGAAGTCTTTGAACAGGCAAGACAAGTATATCATTACAGGCCATGTTTGTGAGATTAAGTAAATTCAAAAAGACATCGGTATTGTCATGCATTGACCTTGCAAGTAATTAATTTGCACTCTGCACTGCATGTTCAGCTACTCCATTTGACTGTGGATATTCAGGACTACTAGTAACATGTATGAAGTCCCATTCTCTTGCAAATTTCTGAAACAACTGACTAGTAAGTTGAGTACCATTGTCAGAAATAACTTTGTGTGGACTATCATGGACTGAGAAATGCTGTTTCAACTTAGTAATAACAGTAGTGGATGTTAGATTAGGTAGTAGATCAATCTCAAAACAGTTCAAATAAGAATCTACCAATACTACATAATATTGATTGTCTCACTCAAAGATATCAGTGACTACTGTTGATCAATTTAGTTCAGGAACTTGAATCAGCTAAAGTGGTTCTCTTTACAAATGTGGTTTAGTACTATTACATACTGAACAAGAAGAAAGTAATTTATCAATGTTTTTCAGTAATGAAGGCCAAAATACTAGTTCTCTTGCTCTCCTCTTAGTAGATGCTGAACATGAATGGCCACAATTCAAAATCTGGATATATTCATGTTGTAAGGAAGCAGGAACAACAATTTTAAGACTTTTGATAATAATGCCATCTTCCATCAATATCTCATCAATGTAAGGAAAATAGGTTTGCATTTCAAGTGGTACACTAGATTGCTTTGACAGCCATCCAACATTAATGTGGTGGTTGAGGTTTTGCAAAACTGGATCAGTCTTTGTGTGATCTCTCAGCTCATCAAGTCTAGTGGTAGAAAAATTCCACACTGCCATCAAGTCAAAGTCAAAATTATCTGTGTCAAGCTGTACTGTTGTATTTCTGGGTGATCTGGATAAGGCATCAGCCAGATAAAGTAGTTTGCCTTTTGTAGAGTCAATTTTGAAGTTGTACCTTTGCAATTTGAGTATCATTTTTTGCAATCTTGCTGGAGCTGAATGCATAGGCTTCTTTAGAATAGTAACTACAGGTTGGTGATCAGATTTAGTCTGAATAGCTTGACCATAGGTATAGTCATGAAACTTGGAACATGCAAATACTGTTGTCAAAAGCTCTTTTTCAATTTGAGCATATTGTATTTCACTTTGAGTAAGTGTTCCTGATACATAGGCTACTGGTCTGCCTTCTTAAAGAATAACTGCTCCAAGACCAAAATCTGAAGCATCACAAGAAAGAGTGACTGGTTTATTGACATCATAGCATCTTAATCTCGATGGGGCAGCAATTTTCTGCTTATGGTCTTCAAATGCCTTCTGGTGCTGTTCCAACCAAGACCATGTAACATATTTGCACATCAGCTCTCTGAAAGGTGCTATCAACTAACTGAAGTCTGGTAGGAACTTGCCAAAATAGTTGACCATGCCTAGGAAATGCTGTAGAGCTTAAATATTATCTGGTGCTGACATCTCAAAAACAGTTGCTTGCTTAGTTGGGTCTGGTCTCAAGCCAGTATTGGTAAATAAATAACCTACATATGTAACTTCTGGTAGTCTGAATTTACACTTCAGAGGATTTAACTTTAAGTTTACTTCACATGCTCCGTCTAGGACTCTCTTTAGGTCTGTCATGATCTGCTTCACCATTGCCTCCAACCAATAAATCATCTACTTTTATGGCACAAGGGTAACCTGAAATAATTTGCTCCATTGCACGCTGGAAGACTTCACTTGCAGAATTTATTAAAAATGGCATCCTTAGAAATCTGTATCTGCCAAATGGGGTCCTGAAAGTAGTCAGTAATGAGGATTTATGATCAAGCATCACTTGCCAAAATTAACTTTTTGCATCCAAGACAGAAAAAACAGTGGTGACCTCTTCAACTGTACACATTGGATGATGCAGTCTTTTCATTGCTTTGTTCAGATCTCTTGGGTCAATACATATTCTGATTTCATCTGAGCCTTTTTTGTGAGCTGCTACCATGGACAACACCCATTCAGTTAGTTCAGTAACTGGATAAATTACATCTTGCTGTACCATTTTATCCAACTGAGCTTTGACTTTATCCTTCATAGTTATCGGAACTTTTCTTGCTGTTCTGACTATGGGAGTGACCTCTGGGTCTAACTTCATGGAATACACAACTGGAAGTTTGCCCAACTTGTATCAAGAACATCAGCATACTCTGAGAAAATGCTTTCAGAAAAATTAAAACCAGGATACGTGCTTATATGATGAACTTCTTTGGTAAAACAAAACAGATTCTTTCTCAAACTGTCTCTGAAACCCAGTAATGACTGCACAGGTCTTCGACTACATAGAATAACAAGCTGTAACAGTTCTTAGCCAAATAACATGAAAGAATCACTGAGCCTTAGGTTTGAATTTCTTCACCTCCTTAAGCAATAAGTTTCGCATTATTGGCCACATTGAGTCGCTCATTAGTTCTCAATTTAGCAAATGTGTCTGCTGATATAACATTATACTTTGACCCATTGTCTACTCTAAGCTCAGAAGAGCCACCATTGATCTGGACAGTACAAAAGATTTCGCACTTTGCCAGCAAATTCACTGCATCAGTTTTCTCACAATTTCTGATAAACCATCTACATAGAAAGCTGACTGTTGTGTCTCAACTTGAACAACTTGCTTTTTTGAGTGACCCTTCTTTACAACTGTGTGGAGTTTACTTGATTTGCAAAACTTTTGAAAACGGTTAATTTTTTACACTTGCGATATTGCTAAGCATTTCTTTCTTTTAAACTCATGATTGACACCACAATTGTGACAGTTAACTATAAAACTGGACTTGGGTTTTTGATTCACATTTGTACTGCACTGGGCATGCTCCTTTCTTAGAACTTACTGGAAAAATATGTGGTTTCCCTGGTGAATCAGCAGTGATGGTGGCTGTCATGTGCTTAGGCCTACTTTTGTTTGCCATGTGTTGCATGCTATCTACATTTTCCATGGATCCTGCTGAAACCATAATCTTGCCACCTGCAAGCATACTTGCATGTTTTTCTGTAATTTCATGGATTTGACTAGTCCCTATGGCTTCACTCAACATTAAATCACTCTCACGAAGCAAAATCTTTCTCACAGCAGTACTATTAATAACACACATATGCCTGTCTTTTATTAACTCATCTTTTAAGTCACCATAAAAAGACACATTTGAGTTTAGTTTCTCAAGTCAGTAATATAAGCTGCAAAAGTTTCCCCTGGTTTCTGATCTCTTGTGTAAAACAAATGCCTCTCTTATGTAATATTTGTCTGGGGGTAACACATTACCCTGAATTTGCACTTCAAACACTCTGGGTCTTCCCTTGATTCAGTCTGTACAATAATATGACAATTTTCACTTTCTCCCTCATATACTGCCAGCGCATACACAAATAAATGGTCTCTTTCAATGGCCTCTGACCCAGCAAGGTTTAGCAAAATGAATGCCCTGGTGTGTGCATCTTTGTCTGAATAAGCTGCTTGTTTAAAAATATCATACTCTTGCTCAAATATTCTCCAATTCTCTGCAATATTCAGATCAAATACAAGTGGGGAGGGCTTTCAAAATCCATCTGCCATATTAATACATACCAGTGAAGGGTTTTGCAAATATGCATAAACACATACACATACTTATGCCAGAAATTTATGCCAGTATTTTTAACTTTGCCCAATACCACAACAAGCCTCTAAATAACTGAACTTTGTGAAATAAGTCTCTCAGAAACTGCAATACTCTTGAAATTACTGTACTGCAAGAAATTACCTCATCAGTATAAGAAACATCTCAAATAACTGCATGATGTGACTAAACTGGGCAAAAGAAGCTCAGAGTCAGAAACATTTCAAAGTAATTGCACTTTGCAAATAAACAGTACACAGCACACCGAAATTTCCCCAAAATGGCAGTACCTTGCTAGATAATTCTTTACAGTGCAAGATATACTGTGTAATGCCGGCACTTTGTAAATAGATACACCCAGCTTAAGAAACTTTCCATAATGGCTATACTTTGATTGCACTTCTTGAAATAGTTTGCACTTTGCAAACAAACTCTTCATGCACAGTAATAAGCACATACTGTAAGCACTTTTACACACTTTCAGATACTTCAAATAACTCTAGTTATCCCCTTGATACAATACAAATTTGTAGTTATGCCAAAACAGCACTTTACCAAAAAACACACAGTCACCTTGCTTTATTTTTGCTTAATGTGCCCTTTTTTTCCCTTATTATACTTGTTTTGCTGATTTAATCTCTTTTCATGCCCATTGTACATTTCTTGTGCCTATTTTACTCCAAACATGCTAGTTTTGCCTCAGACGCACTCATTTTGCTTTAAACATACTCGTTTTGCTTTTCTGATAATCATTTCATCAAATATTTAAATCTTAAACATTTTCCTTAGTTAATAAACCTTTTGTGCCTCTCGCTTATTTAATAATGCGGTCTGTGCCCTTGTAAAGCTCTGTTTTATCTATTTTATAAAATAATCTGTTCATGCATGTTTTTGTTACTTTTGGTTCTTTTCTGGCTCTTTTCATGCTTGTTTCTCCTGGTTTACCCACACTGTCATCTCTGCACCTCATGGCTCTGAATATCAATCACTGGAATCCCACTTCTGACACCATGTCACTCTCCTACGCAGGATACAATAGAAGACTCTTCCTGGGTTCTGTTCAAGCAGCCTTATTATATACAAACACATCACGATAGAAGTTTACTGACTTTAACTTAGATAACTTATATACAAACTAGGTATTGCATTCATATATGCTCACTCTCTGGCTGCACTGTCAAAATGGCACTGGTATAGCACGTGCCTGCTATTTATACATGCACGTTCAATCCTTGATATGCTTTTTAAAGATACAGCACATACACTCTGTTCTACAAGGACCATCACCTGACCCAGAGAATTATAGTCTCGTAAACCTGACTCACCTCACCTGTAAGGCAACCAAAGGAATCCTCATGGACCTTATCAAAAATGACACAGGTAATTTCCCGACTGTGTACTCAGCCCAGATTTGATTCATTAAGGGTACATCATGTCTGTTAAATCTGTTTGACTTCTTCAAGAAGGTCACAAAGGGCGAGGATGAAGAAAAGACTGTGCATCCCACCTAACTAGATCTGTCCTAGCCATTTGAAACAAATCCACACTCAGGTATTATAGAGAAAATGTCTCAGCTGGGTGTAAACACATACATCACCAGGTAGGTAGCCAACTGGACATGGACAAAGGGTTGGGAGGGTGGCCTAATGGTTAAGGTGTTTGCCTTGCAAGCACAAGTTGCAGGATTTGAGTCTCACAAGGGATAATTGGCTAGGCTTAAGATGGCTCGCAAGGGCAGTTAGCTTAGTACTAATCTATGAACCTATGACAAGACACATACCGTCAAAGTGTGTGACTTTACTTCTAGCAAGAGGCTAGTGATCAGGGCCATACCACTGGGTTCTGTATTAGTCCCCCTCCTGTTTGTTATTTACTTCTCAGAAGTCAAGACAAACTTAGACAGCCTTTATCTTACCAACTTTGTGGATTACTGCAAAATATGGACAGTCACTGAATCCATGAACACTATTGATATACTGCAGAAAGTATTAATGCACAAAAATGATTGGTGCCACAGTCACAGAAAACACTAAATGAACACAAAAGCATAATTATTCCCTTTTGGAAAGCAAATACCAAAGCTAACTACAATATAGACAACATGTCCCTATGAATACACTAGTGGTACATGATCTGTGTATACTCAGTAAGATAGTATTTGGAACTTCGGCCACCATGTGCCCTCAGTGGTGACAAATCCCCTGTATGTTACACAGCTCATAAGCATGGACAGGCCACCCCCATCAAAGTACATTATAATGCCATTTTACTTGGCCCTCATCACATCAATAGAGTACAACACCCGTTTGCATGTAACTAACCACACATCTGCAAAAACTGGAGCAACCCCAAAGTGTTTGCACAATGAAGATACATGGTGTAAACAGCAAGTCATATGCAGAAAGACTGAAAGCTCTATCACTATATCATATCTTCAAAAGACTACTAAGGGTCGATCTGTGTCTGGCCTACAGGGTACCCATCAATCTGGCCCTGATGGAAACATATTGTTAAAGCAAAGAAGGATCAATCGCTCCATGGATGTTAACCTCTCCTCTGACATAATAAATCATGTAGGAGAGATAGATACATCTCTCAGCACTGTGCCCTCTCTGAAACATGCTTGCTTTTCATGTAAAGCAAAGGCTTTCCTGACCCACTTCAAGTGTAACCTAGATCAGTGGCTGGTTAATCATAATTGTACTCCTGTTGTTGCTCCCTTGTCCCTCATGGATAGAGACAGCTGTATTAGATAACGTGGCATAGGCACATCACTGTATGAACATTGTTCACATAGCTATTGAAAATGGTGTAACTCATGTTAAATATGGCTATACCTTTATGGGATCTTGGGATTTTAGCTTAGTTCTCTCCTATGTACCTGTAAACCTGTAAGGTTCAATTATATCCTAGCTACAGCTATAGCGTGATTGTACAGCATAACAGACATACCAGTACATCATGTCAGTATTACCACTTGATAGTGTACATGAACATATGAGAAAACATGTCAGGATTTAATGGTAGGATAACATTTTCCATGGCAATGTCAGGGTGGCAGGGATCATGTGACACATGCCTTTTGTTTGACATGTGCTAATAGAAAGTGTGCTCCTCGTTTAGTATGTAAACAATATCACAGTGACAGACTCCTCCCTCATTGACATTTGACTTTACACTGCTGTAGTTTCTGTACACATGGGCATTACTGATGCATGCTATGAATCTCATATACTTCCATATCAACAGATCATTTCTTATTTCACAGATCAACTGCAGATACTGTAGCCAATTTCCATTCCTATTACAGAGCCTGTACTTCTGAGAAGTAGATACCAAACAGGAGAGGACCCAGGACTGAACCCTGTGGTACTCCACTTGTCACTGGTCTGTAGTCGGATTTGGAGTCTGCTACTTTTACAGTGTGGGTTCTGTCAATGAGCCAGTTGGCAACCCATCTTGTAACATAGGGATTTATACCCAGTTTAGTGAGGGATGGTGTCAAAAGTCTTGTCGAGATCTAGATAGGCTGTGTGAACCACCTTAACCTTATCTACGGCTTTGGTGAATGCTTCAAAGAAGTCTATCAGGTTTAGGAGACATGATTTACCTTTTACAGACCTGAACTGGATGGGGTCCAGAGTTTGGAGATTACCATTGTCATTGTTTATAAGTTCCATGATGATAAGTTCCATATCCTTGCAGACCAGGCTCATTAGGCTAATGGAGCGGTAGTTCCCGGGGTCCGTGGTGGTTCCCCCTTTGTGGAGTGTGATAACCGTCGCTGTGTGCCATTCAGTGGGCCCAAAGCTTGAGGTGAGACCATGATAGAACATGGTACTTAGGTGGGCTGCCAATTCCTTCTGTAGTTCATGTAGAATGCAGCCTGGGATGTTGTCAGGTCGCTTTGATGCTGCGTTCTTGGCATTGGAGAGTGTGGTTTTTACCTGTGCAGCCGTGATTGCAAGAACTTTGCATTCTTTCGGTATAGAGATGTGCCCTTTAGGTGGTGAGAAGGGGTAAAGTTAGCACTGAAGCCATCTGCCAGGATGTTGGCAATATCAGTTGGTTCTGCATATTTAATGCCATTGTGCTGTAACTCAGAGCAGATCTAAGTGTTGCCATTAAGATTCTTGACATAGCTATAGAATGTTTTGTGGTTGTCTTTATAATCAGAGGTGATTTTGTTTTTGTAACTAGCTTTGGAGGATTTTATGAGGGATCTCAGCTTTCTACTGAGGCTGACAAGGGAGTTCCTTCAATTATGGGATTTTACTCTTTTTTGCAACAGTTTCTTTCTTCTGTTGTAGAGTTTGATTATGGCAGGGGACCACCAGATTGGCTCCCTTTTTTTGGAGGATAGCATCTTGGTTCTGTTAGGGATTGCATGATCCATGCACTCGTGTAAGTGCTTATAAAGTGCATTTGTGTAGGATTCAGCTATCGTACCTCTATTGTCCATCTGGATGGGTGTTGTGAAGTTTGCCACTTCTGTCTTATGAAGCATGAAGTTGACTTTGGAGAAAATTTTTACAGTGGTTTCCCTAATGGGAGGTAAGAGTGGGATGTGGATGTTTAGGGTGATTAGCTTGTGGTCGGATCTGTCTAATGAGGAATTGACCTCTGGTGTGAAAAACCGGTTGCCCATGTTAGTAATGACCAGGTCTAGGATATTGCTGCCCCTGGTGGGGGTGTGGATAAGTTTATCCAAGGTGTTGGTATTCATGAATTCCTGAAAACGTTGAGCAAAAGAGTTGGTACATGAATAGTTTTCCCAGTTAATGGTGGGGTAGTTCTAATCGTCCATTATGGGGTTGTTTGGTTGTACCCTAATATTTTCCAGTGTATCAAGAAATGAGGAGTGGGAATCATGGGGCATGATGGGGGATCTGTAGGAAGCAACAATTTTGATTGTGGTCTTGCCCAGAGTTAGTTGCACTTGGATAAACTTGGATTCATTATGCTGAGCAACTAGCCTGGAGGTGTGGATATCCTTAATGAATATGGACACGCCTCTGTCTTTAGTATTTTGGTCCAGGTTAGGTGGCCGAAAGGTGTCGTATGAATTATATCCTGGTAATGCAGGGTTGCTCTCTGCAGCCTTAAACCAGATATCTGTCACTGCACAGATGTCGATGTTCTCCATTTTAAGAAGTGCCTCAATTGAGTGTATTCTGAGGTTTAGACTTCTTGCATTGAATAGCATTACCCTCAGATTTTGCTTGCTTGTGCCTATTATGGTGGTGAGTTTGTTATTTGAACCTCACCTAAAAAAGGCACTATAGGGGTGACAAGAGCCTTTGCCAGTATCCTGAATCCCAAGGGCAACAGGTGCAGGCCATCTCTGGCAAAGCATCGTGGTCTGTCGATTATGTCATCCCAGGCAGACAGATACTCGATCCCCTTAGAATGACACCAGTAGCTTAGCCAATTGTTGAAGTCCATCATTTTGTCCTTGTACTCTCATACCATTCTGGGTGATGGCAAGCTGCTACTCAGGGCTAGGATCATATCTGACTGGGCTACAAGATTGGACAGCTTCTTCATGTCTCTTTTCATGCAGTCCATGGAGATATGTCTCAGTTCATTCACATCAACATGGGCAATGACAGAGTCATATTTGTACATGTTGTGGAGTAACCTGAGTGCATGTGTTATGTGGCAGATCCTGGCACCTGACAAGCAGCTGACAGTAGCTTTCTCCTCGTTTAGCCTGGTGAGTTGAACATCAGTGTGCCTGACTATAGAGTCACCTATGACTAGAGTGTTGGGTACGTTGTTATGTTTTATCGGCTGTGGTTGAGTTGCACACTGATTTTGTGGGCTATGTGTCATTTGTGTTGTGTTGGGGGGGTGGAGGTTGCTTGTGTTTTTGCTTTGGAGGTCTCTGTTGCTTGGGCAGATTTTTATTGAGAGCCTCCATGAATGTAGGTGTGTGTTTTGTGTTTCTATGTGTGTGTTTTGGTGGTGTAGGTTTTGATGGACTATGTGATGAGTGTGGTGTGGTGCAAATGTTTGTCTGCCCCTCTTGACTGTCTAGACCAGTCTTGGGTGAAGAGAGCTTTGCTTCCAGTTTGGCTACATAAGTGCATCTCTCACAGGTTGTAGTGTTGGGTGGTAGGAGTTGAGGGTTGTCTGTGTACATGTTGCAATTGCCCCAAGATGCCCAGATTCATCAGGTCGACAGGAGAAAACACTGGGAGCTGACCCTTAGACATGCCTGAATAGGTGCTCATTTATTACATACTAAAAACTGTTTTCCTCTAGACAAGTGAGGAAAGTTGAGTGCTGTAGTACTTTGTAGCTTTAGTGCATACAATGAGCTCTGAACAAGTGCTGAGCTCAAAGAAACAGATTTCAGTGCTAAAATTAAAAAAAAAACTGGCTAGTTCTAAGGGAAAATTTGAAGTGTAGACTTTATGGCACTGGGAATAGTTTAACCCTAGCTAGGCAGCAGGGGTTCAGAAGCATACAAACAGTCCTGGGTACAGCAAATCTGTATCTGGACTAGACTACTTACAGGAAAGGCAGGAAACAAGCTTAGAATTTTTTTTTTGTAAAGTGGAAAGGGAGTAAGGAGGAGCAGAAGATAACTCAAGGTTAAGAACTAAGTGAGTTGGCCTTCTTAAATGTTCTCCCTGTATTAGGTAGAATGAGGTAATGACACCAAACTGGGAGGAGTGCCCCAGATCAAATTTACAGTAGGGGTGGGCAACTGCAAATCCACCACAGGATACCAATAGCGAGGGAGGGTGGGAGACAAAAACCAGAACAAACAAACCCAAACAAGTGCTTAATAAATGTAGAAAATTTCCAGTTAATACCTCACACAGAGTGAAACTAGCTGGAAAAAGTATGTAGCAGACAATAAAAGTGCTATAAATAACTCATAAAAATAATCAAAAAACAGGATACTTAATGTTATATATCACAGATCAGGGTTTGCTCAGTGCCCTTCCTCTGATTAGTTCAGTGTGAAATGGCAGAAACACTCACAAGTTAACTTCTTAAGTAAAAGAAAGTTGAAACCTAAAACAACTTTAAAAAAAGCTCGAAAGAACCAATGAGGTGCTTAGTCCAAGTAACTCCAATCAGCCAATGACCATAAATACTCCCCTCTCACTGAAATGCAAGAATGGCTTTGGCTGAACTAAGATGGCCTGGAACATGTGCTCAGGCACATATTTTCACAATATGTCCATACCCCTATTGTGTATACCGCCCTTGCTAAATGTCTTGCTAAATGTCTTCTCCAGTGATTATGTCAGTATATTTATATCACAACCTATCATCTCCATTGATATGTAACCCTGTGTGAAAGTCACATGTACTATAATGTGTGATGATATGAATATACTCACACAAGAGGTGTAAACAGCAGTATGCACTGTAATATGTATATATGTGATTATTTTTCATGCTACTGACTTGTCTTTGGAGTGTACATACATTGGCATGCCATTATCTGGAGTACATTACCATTTTTCACATGTCCTCTCTCTTCATTCCTACTATTCATGTCTGCAGCCCTTTTTAATGCACAGACTTCCCCAGACTGTTGTATTTATACTACAGTCTATGTACCCTTGATTATCATCATAAATCCTTTATTTCAATATGCCAAAAACATGCTGTAGTGTACATTGCATAGAGTGCACTTTTTATAATGTGCTAATACAGCATTAATCACATTTGTTTTCACCCTGGGGATTATTGTGGCTGTCTGCACAATTATGCAGAGCAAGTCTGCCCATAGCTAAACTTCTCTGAATGTTCTATATGCCTTTGTGCTACTTTACATGGCTTCCAGGGCAGCAACACTGTTACTGGCAACAAAATCTTGCTTTTATTCATATGAGCATGATAAGTGGCATGCATATGTTATTAGTGCTGCTGCTCATCATATAAACATGTAAACTCCTCGTATGCATTGAGCTAAGTCCACATGGAGCATATTGAATCTCTGGAAACATGTTCTAAAAGGACCATCTTAAAGCCCTGTCTTTATTCTTGCTATCCTACAGACTGCTAAGAGGTGACCTGTCACCTGTGTCTGTCATTCAATGCATCATCCAACCCCTTAATTAATGATGGATTTACTGCACATCAGAAATTCAAATGGCATCAGAAATTGCTCTAGGGATCTAAACCTCTCCTGCAACATCAACAGAATGGTTTGAAGGTACAGGCATATCTCGCACAGGATACCACTGCTATGGAACAGACTGCCCATCACATAAATCAAAGATCATCTCTGCCCGTATTCAAGTACAACTTAGATCTAGTAAAGACTTAATGTACACACACACAAACTGATAAAAACAAGAAATCCAAGAGGGAGGTCTCCAAACTACTTCATTGAACCAATTTAGCACGATCACCCAAAGTTAGACTGGACTTCATCAGAATACCATTAAAATCAAAATGGATGGTTTTATACCATAATAGCAGTCACAAGGTCCTCAACATTGATTAGATACTTGCAATTAAAGCCATTATTAAAGAGAGTACACAATAAATAAGATTGTCTTATACTTGCTGATTTTAAAACCCAACTAGCCTTTCCTTTTTACAGAAGTTCTTGAGGTCCCCCTGCATTGATCCCTTGAACCTGTCTACCATCATGCTACATCAGACAAGAATTGTTGGTCATAACACCAAAATGCCAAGTCATGTTGAGCATGATGTATCTCATAAATAGTCAAAAATGCTACAAAAGTGGTAAGGCTTAATGAGAGTCTTCCTTTGTCATGTAGAAAATGGACTCTTTTGTCCAATTATCCCTAGTCCAGGGAAATGCTTTATTGTTATCTATTTTACCTAAAATTGCTTGTGCATCAATCATATTTTTGGACATGGTGCTTTTGGCATCCAATCTTTGAATACCCTCTGCAGCAAAAAGGTCAAAAACATCAATGTACTCACCATGGCATATCTTCTCTTGGGTTAACCAAGGGATATTTGCCCCAGGTATCAATCCCCAAACAAGTGTATGCCCAGATATGGGACAGTTCTCAGAAAAAGGTGCTAGGATTTGGGTCAACCTATTTCCTGCCTGGTGACTACCGGTAGTGGCTTCAGATGCCTTTTTGAGCAGCATTTGGGTTCTTTTCACTGCTGGTTTCACTCCCAACCACTTGCTCTTCAATACCAGGAGCCAAATCTGTTCTCATTTTCCAATATGGTGCCTTCTGATCATTGTCCTGTTCCAATTCTTCAAACAGATTCTGTGCTTCTGACGCTACCCTTTTCCACTGGAACTTCAGCATCTGTAGGACTAAAGAATCTGAAGAGAAAAAAAAATATTTGAGACCAATCACTCTGCAAATTGCACTGAAATATAAATGTGCAGGGTGTGTGTGGAGCACAGGGGGGGTTGTCCCCAGCAAAAAAGTTGCTTTCCTTTTTTGGTGTTTTTCCATTCAATTTTTGTTCATTTGATTTAACAAACTAGATCCTATAAATGTATGTATGTATGTATGTATGTACATATATATCTGGATTCATTAAAGTTGGTCAAACATAACAGTTAGTGAAGACGGAGAAACCAATGGTACATATGTTCAAAAGGCAGATGATCATATGTACCACATTCTCACCGAGAAAGAAAACCCCTGGATTATTTTATTATTTTATTTATTTTATTTTACATTTGTTGACCGGGATGGTCCGACTGGATACATGTCCATTTTCAGCGGAGGCCCGGGGAGAAAAGCTCCAATATTGCAAAAAAATACATATAAGTTTACACATTACATATATGGTAGAAAAAATATGCTCGTTAACGTATTATCTACATTCATGTAGAACTTATGATAGCAGAATAACAGTTAATATACAATACTAAAGAGACAAAAACTAGTGAGAACTAGTGCAGTTCAAGGGACTTTAAAGTACTATTGCAAGATTCCAGTTCATTGTTTATCTAGAGTTCTGAGGGATGATAAAGAAACTACGTATTTTATTACAGTAGAGTAGGATTAATAGTCAGTTTGAGTAAGAAATTGAGAAGATTTCCAAATTGTTCAAGTAGTGTAGGATGAGTTATAGATGACAGGAACCTAGCCTGGGTTTATGCAGGGGCATATCCAATGTTCCTTAAAAAATTGGGTAAGATTTTTCTTGAATTGAGAAAGCGTATTGGAGAGTCTTAGGTTGTTAGGTAGGGAGTTCCATACCTTGCCTATAGAATTAGCATAGAGAGCATCCCCTCCCATATTGTTGGATTTGATAGTTTGGACCAGTAATCTGTTAGAGGAGCGAAGACTACTTAGGTTGAGGTAGGGGGTCAGTAGATTGTCTAGTGAGGGAGTTTTTTCAGGTTCCTTGATGATTTTATATGCTTCGGAGAGTTGGTTAAGTTTGAGAATATTTGGTAGTTCTAACCAGTCAAGTTTCTTTAGGTTAAGGCAGTGATGCGTTCTATAAGGGGCACCTGTAATGAATCTAGCAATGTGATTGTAAGTCATGGAAAGTTTGTTGATGTCCCCTATGTTGAGGAAAGAGAAAACAGGGGAAGCATACAGTAGTGTGGAGAGAAGATGGGTACGTGCTATGGTTAGTTTGGCAATGGGGGTGAGGAAGTTCTTAATTCTATACAGTGATCCGAGTTTCTTATTTACAGTCTTTATGGTTTGACTGATGTGTAAGTTAAATTTAAGTTTATTGTCAATAATGACCCCTAGTAGTTTAGTGTTAGTGTCAGGGTTAATTATGGTGCCATTATTAGATTGAACGAAGAAGGTGCTATTATTAGCTAGTGGGGGGTATTGCACTGGAGAAGGAGCTGAGGTGGGAAAGAATAGTAATAGCTTAGTTTTTTTAGGATTTAGGATGTGATTCCTCTCTGATAGCCATTTTTCAATTGTACTAAAGCACTGTTGGGTCATTACTTGTAGGTCAGGGAGAGCTACATTAGAGCAGATGAGGGTGGAGTCGTCGGCATATTGGATGCATGTGGCTTGAGGGATAACTGAGTGGAGTTCATTTATAAACACGGAGAAGAGAAGGGGACCTAGAATGGAGCCTTGTGAAACTCCTATGGTATTAGGTAAGGGTTGAGAGAGCTTATTTTGCCATTGGACTGCCTGTTGCCTTCCAGAGAGATAGGCATGGAACCAATTGAGAGCTGAATTATCAAAGTGGAAGGTTTTTAGCGTCTGTAGCAGTAGTTGGTGATTGACCATATCAAAGGCTTTTGACAGGTCAAGAAATAGGGCAGAGGATATTTTTTTGTTGTTGCGATTTTTATTAATTGAGTCAGTAAAGGATAGGGGGGCAGTGGTCGTACTATGGTAGGGTCTAAAGCTGTGTTGAGATTTGGTCAAAAGATTGTTTAGAGAGAGGTGATTAAGAAATTGTTTATGAACACATCTTTCCATGATCTTAGCTATTGGGGATAGAATTGCTATGGGTCTGTAGTTAGATGGCTCAGTAGAAGGACCACCTTTATGTAGTGGTATTACGTAGGATATTTTCCAGATATTGGGTATTGCGGCCTCAGTAAAGGTTCTGTTTATCAGGATGGAGATGGGGTAGGCTATAGCATCAGCTGCTATTTGCAGGTATTCGGCTGGGAGCTGATCTGCCGAGAGGGTGGTAGGTTTAAGTTTTTTCAGTAAGGTTTTGATGTAAGAGGTAGGGATAGGCTGTATTTTAAAGGATGGGAAGGTGGCTTCAATAACATTAGTTTGGGGTGGGGGGGGGAGGAAGTTGGTTGGCTAGAGATTGAATAGTTTCAGTAAAGAAGGAGTTAAAGGTGTTGGCTATGACTTCAGGTTTTTTGTCAATAAGAGTCTCAGGGGTAGGAGTGGCTGATTTCCCAGGATGGAGGAGATTGTTTAAGCCTGCCCAGAACTTTTTGGGGCTGTTCTGGTGTTTGTCTTGAAGGTGACAGAAATAGTTCTTTTTATCCATTGTGCTAGCTTTTTTGGTTGCATTTCTAAGTTCCTGGAATTTAATGCGGTCTAGGGGTGCCTTGGTGGCTCGCCATTTGTCCCATGCTTTATCTCTAATTTTAATTTTGGTTTTTGTTTCTTTGGATAGCCAGGGAGCTATCTTCACCTTTGTCCTAGTGAGTCGGTTAGGAGCATGGTTGTCAAGAATTTTTAGGAATGTGTCATTAAAGAATGACACGCTCTCCTCTAGGGGTAAAGTTTTTAGCTTTGTCCAGTTGCAGGACTTCAGTTCTGCTACAAATTGTGATGGAACAAATTTCTTCTTATTTCTAATAAGTCTATGTAATGGAAGATTTGGCCTAGAAACTTTGTGTTTAATTAAGAAAGTGACAAGATGGTCACTTATGTCATTAGGAAGGGTCCCGGTGGTATACTTATGGGCATGGTTATTGGTAAGGATCCAATCTAGTATACTTTCTTTTTGGTAAGTGTTACCTATTCTTGTTGTAGAGATTATATTTTGGGAGAATCCATACAGGTTAATGGGTGTGGGATTGGTCTGTGCTGAACATAGTGTCCAGTCAATGTTAACATCGCCTAGTACGATGGTTTCTTGAGGGTAGTTTGTAGCTAGCCAGTTTAACGTTATCTCCATGGTTTCTAAATTGTTCCCAGGTGGAATATATATTACAAAGAGGTTAATACTTTTTTGGTTATTTAGGCATATTTTTAAGGCTAGTGTTTCTGCATTGGCTGTTATAGGGGGTTGGATAGGGTGCAATATGATATTTAGTAAACTTTTGAACAGGACAGCTATACCACCACCCCTTTTTTTTTTACGGTCAGCCCTTGAAATATTATATCCAGGTGGGAGAATTTCTTCATCTTTGATGATCGGTTTAAGCCATGTTTCTGATAGGCACATAATATCAGGGAGGTGTGTGTCTATCATGGCATGTAGGTTTTGAAGTTTATTGTTGATGCTTCTAAGGTTAAGATGGAAGATGAGAAGGGAGCAGGCCGTCCTTTGGGTTAGTATTGGTATGACAGTATTGGGGTTGGAGGTTGGGCCTGGGTTTGGCATATCCATAGTGGGGTTGGGGGTTGGACCTGGGTTTGGGTGTATATCACCGTCTATCATAATACGTTTTTTCCATTGAGCTAAGAGTTTTAGGAGTTTATAGAGTATCTTTTGTCCTTGTTTAGTTGTTGGGTCCTTTGGGTATAGTTGGGTGAGGTATATATGGTTTTTGCCTGACAACTTAATAGGGAGATAGAAAGGAGAAGGTTTATTAGGGAACTGTTTTGTGGAATTACTAGTTTGTCCTTTAGGGTAGTGACATCCTGTGAGCTTTAGGTTTTCATAGCTAGTTAGCATGTAGGGAATAATTACAAGTGGCAATATAAGGGGGATGAGAAGGTACTTAGTTTTTGACATAATTACCAGGTAATGGTGGTATATTTTACTAGGTGGGACTGCAAAATAGGATGTTTAGTATATTTGACTACCGGATTAATGAGAGAGGATGTAGTTAAAGTATGGGTGAATTCAATTGGTTCTGGGATGTTTAGGGTGTGGTTATTGAGCAAATAAAAGTAGAGATAGTGGGGGCGAGTGGGATTAGGGGGCAGGGTGGGGCGCGGAGCGAGCCCGAGCGAAGCGAGGGCGAAGCGGATCGGGGATACACCGCTCAACAGGAGCTTACTATATCTCAAGACTTGTAAAGCAGGTGAGTGAAGAAAGCCTTTAATAATGGCTACTCGACCTGCTTGTAGGTAGCAAAGTTGTTTGAGGAGCAGGAGCTTACTATATCTCAAGACTTGTAAAGCAGGTGAGTGAAGAAAGCCTTTAATAATGGCTACTCGACCTGCTTGTAGGTAGCAAAGTTGTTTGAGGTGGAACTTAAGTCCCACGCTATGGCTACACTTTGTGCTAAATTTAGTAGCAGACTTTAGGGATAAAATTCTGATGTCGTTTAGCTACCGTAGGCAGTAGGCTGAGTAGATATTATATTTCTCATCTGCCTGGTATGCTATTTAAAAGTAAACTGTTACAAGGTCCTTTTTGTTAAAAAGTTAGTTATTGACCTTTTTCCGGGGAAGTCGTTGTATTTGTTCAGGTTGTCAGTATCTGCCTGTGCAGTCTTGCAGTGGAAAGTTCTCTTGTTTCGCTTTAAAACTATGGGGCTAATTCTTGGTGGCCACGCGGTGGAGATTTACCGGGCAGGTACCTGGGGAGAGATAGAGTAAACACACGTGCTTTAATGTAGCGAATATAGATGGAAACAAGCTAATGGACTGCTTCAAAGTAATTCTAGCTATGGTTTCTGGCACATACCCTCAGAGTACAAGTCTAACAAAGCTAAACAGTAGTTATAATGATGCAATTACAAGATGATTACATGATTATACAAATGAACATAGCTCCATTCGGCTAAAAGTATATTTCACACACACACACACACACACACACACACACACACACACACGCGGGTCTACTTAGTTTCATTGAAAGCTCATTTCACTGAATTTGAATTCACCCTGACCAAATTGCTGAAAGCTCAAATTACTGAAAATGAATTTCATTGAATCGAATTTCACTGAAGTGAAGTGAAGCACTGTGCATTCGCTGATATAAACTTCCCAACACAGAGATGTTCAGCAAGATGGAAATTTGAACATCCATATTTTGAGTTTCCATCTGCAAAGATTCTCCTTTCCACCTTACTATAGTAAAGTATATATATGTCCTTGATAATTAGCTAGGTTTAGCAGAGTCCCTTGGATTCTCCCCTGCTACTTTAAATTCCAATTGAATTTTCCCTCCCTTCCCCCACCCCCCAAGTGATTGCTCAGGTACAACACACCAAAAGTTTTAAAAACCCTGGATGCCATATTTGCTCTAATTGCAGCTGAAAGCCCTCCAGGTGTAGCATCTCTAGTAAGTGATAGTATTATTGTTCTTTTTTTCAGTGTTGTATTCCACACTGTAAACTCACTGTCCCTGCATAGAGTAGTACAGTAATTTCTCTCTAATGTAGCTTTCCAGTTATTTTTAATTTTTGCTGGTATAGTTTATATTTGGATATTAGAAGCTTATGTTTTTGTTTTTGCTTGCTCCCAATTTCAGTAAACCTGATTCAGATTCCTCTAAATGATAGTTTAGACTAGTTTATAATGTCACAGTACTACTAGCTTAAAAGTGATTCCAATAGCTTCTTTCAAAAATAAGGGCATGAATATAAGCTACTTTATTAATTGTGTCTTCATGTAAAGCTTTTTTGTTTGTTTAATTGTCATAACTACCTGCTATGTGCAAACCGTCTTTTCTCTCCTGCACATTTGTCTCTCTTTCTCCCTAAAGTACCTTGCTCCCCATTGCGCTGTTCCTGATATAGTCTCTAAGAACCTACCTACCTGGTGACAAAGGACCTTATCGAAATACCTGTGGTCTCATCTAACAGCCTTAGTTTGCCTGCACCCTCTCTCAAGGAAGCAAGAAAGTATGTGCTTGTCTAAGTCCTGCTTGTAAAGCTGACTACCATCTACTATAGTTTCAGAGGTTCTAAAGTAAGCTACAAGCCTGAACAGCCAGCAGCCTTTACCCCCCCTCTATCTACCCTGTATCCAACAAACCTCTTCTACTTTATAACTCCCTTTACTAGCTATCACTCCTTCCCTATTTCTAAACCAGCTAGCTCCCTTACATACTTACATGCAACACTAGATCAGCCCACTAGGTGGCACCCTTAACCCGTCCTTTATCCCCTGCTTATCCCTCTGTATTTCTTCTGTAATTACACTACATCTCTTAAGTCCTAGACCTGTTCTTATTTTCTCACTTACCATTTACTTCACTGTCTATACCCACCTGTTTTTTTTTTCTCATAGACTTCTGTTTTATATCTGATCTTTCCCACTCCTGACCTGCCTAACTTTCCTTCAGTTACTAGCATTGCTGATAGTTTCTTCTCTAGCTTCCCCTTCACTTGTATCTACCCGCTCCATTCGCCCAGTGGGCTCACACCGGTCCCCTACCATACCCCCAAATCCCACCTATCCCCAGGGGTCCTACTCTTATACCATCTAACCACACCCCTTCCCTCTTCCACCAATCACAAACCCTTCACCATTAGCCACTTAACTCCAATTCCCTCTTTTCACTTACCACTCCCTATCTCTCCCACCACACCCTCCATCTATTCTTTTCCACACCTAGTATACCTCTAAGCCTATGACAGCAACCTAAAAACTTACCCTTCCAGATGTATAATCTACCCAACCCAGCCCTCTTACAGAGGTTACTCATACTTACACTTCTACCAACTTTAGTTTACTGCTAACCTCCTATGAACACCCATTATATCCACACCTTCTCTACCTCAATAAGCTATCTACCTCTCCTTCTCTACCTATTTTCACTAACCATGTTAACATAATAAACCACAAAAGTTCTGGGCTAGTATTAATCAATTATTACACCCAGGTCAATCCATCACACCAAACCCACAAGGCACAGACCAGGAGAATCCCAAGCAAACTGCTAATGCCTTTAATACCTTTTTCAGTGAGGCCATTCAAACTCTTGCCAGTCAGTTATCTACTCAGAACTTAACGATATCCAACTCTAACTCTAACCCATCCCCTCCATTTCTCTTCCAACCAGTCCCAACAACATATATTCTTACCCTTATCCAAAAACTGAAACCGTGCACTCCTTCAGCAGACCAACTACCCGCTGAATATCTACAAAAAGCAGCCAAATCCATCACCTATCCCATTTCCATGCTCATCAACAGAACCATCAGTGAAGGACGCATCCCTAAAATCTGGAAAGCATCCCATATTATCCCCCTTCACAAGGGTGGGAACACTACTGAACTCTCCAATTACCATCCCATAGCCCTACTTTTTCCCTTAGCAAAGATCATGGAAAAATGCATCCACAGACAATTGCTAGACCACTTAATTCAAAATAACTTACTTTCAAACTCTCAACATGGTTTCAGACCTTCCCACAGCACTACTACTGCCCTCCTTTCCTTTACTGACTGTATTAACAAAAAACGTAACCTCAATATGCTTTCCTCTGCACTGTTTATAGATCTGTCTAAGGCATTTGACATGGTAAATCACCAGATACTTATAAATATCCTCAAATCTCTGTCACTAGATGCACTAGCTATAAAATGGTTCCAGTCCTACTTAGATAACAGACAACCGGCTGTACTCTGGCATAACGTTCTATCTATCCATCTGCCTGTTAACCTTGGTGTTCCTCAAGGGTCCATAATAGGACCTCTCCTGTTTTCTATATTTATCAATGACCTTCACCTAGCAATCCTCCAAGCTACATGCATACAATATGCAGATGATTCCACACTTATATGCTCAGCCACATATATATCTGAACTTTACTCCCTTACCCAAAATGTGTTTAACACAGTTGAACAATGGTTTACACAGCACTGTCTCCTTCTGAACCACAAAAACACTAAACTCCTCCTTTTTACTCCTACTTGTAAGTCCCCCCCTCCAATAGGCTTCACAGTCACATCCAATAACGGTACTCTCATATCCCCAGATCCAACTACCAAACTGCTAGGTATCACCATGGATAACAATCTTAACTTCGACACCCATATTAACAATACTCTAAAATCTGTTAATAGAAAACTAAGCTCTCTCTACAGGATCAAACCCTTCCTCTTTCCTGCAGCTAGAATAACTATTGCTCACATCCATCTAATTTCTACTGTCCTCTATGCCTCACTCATATATACTAATCTCTCTAAAAAAAACCTTAATAAAATGAAAAACTCCTACAATAACATAGCCAGATTTGCTACAGGTAACCCTTTCAGAACCCACTACTGTACTGTTTTAATCTAAAGAAGCTAGGATGGCTTGAATTACAAAATCAGCTTAAAGTTCACCAACTGACCATTGCCCATAAAACCCTTTACCAACCTACCAATACACCTATACTATCTACCCTCATTACCCCCTACAACAATCTAAAGACCTTATGATCATCACATAAACTTCTTGTAAATATTTGTAAATCAAACAACTGGGCTGGGGACCCTCTTTTCTCTAATACTGTTGGAAAATCCTGGAACCTTCTTCCTAATGAACTTTCCTCTCTTCCGTCTATATCACTCTTTAAAACCAAATTGAAACTTTTCTTCAGAACACACTGGTTTTGCCCCTGTACTAAACCTGACTGATCAACTAGCTCTTCTTACTTGGTTCAACCTACCCTCCTCTTCTCAGTAATCAAGTTCCTTTTCTTAATAACAACTTATCATGTCCTTCTATACTATTACTTACATCTTCAGAATCTCATTAAGGAGACTACTTTTACTAATGTATTGTATAATTTCAGCTCCTACTTTTTCTTTATGACTACGTGTATACTAATATATTGTATAATTCAGCTGCCATCTTTTTCTTTATGATGTATTGCAATTACATTTTGTATTGTACTAATTGTATCTGTATATTTTGCACTATGTTATGAACGAATGACCTCTTTGATTATTCTCTGTACTGCACCTGCAATGTTCATTGTATAAATTCATTTTTTGTATATGTGATTTTGTTTGTTTCCTCTGAGCTTATCTCCCCGGGCGTCTACTGAAAATGGACATATATCCAGTTAGACTATCCTGGTCAACAAATATAAAATAAATAAAAATAAATTAATTTTATATGTATATATATATATATATATATATATATATATATATATATATATATGGATCCCTATCATATGATAGAAACCTCATTTGAATGAAACTCATTTGACTGAGACCATAAGACTGAAACCCATAATACTGAATTTCAACATACTAAATTGTAAACTGGACCATATAAAACCGGACTAGATGGGGGGCTACACCCCCACACACCCCCAACTATATATATATATACTAACTCCAGGATTGCACTACAGTGGGGAAAAGGGCATAGTAGTGGCAGTGTGTAGACTACTAAAAAGTAAGTGAAAGGTATATGTCCTTTTCCCCCACTGTAGTGTGAGCCTGGGTTTAGTATATATATATATATATATATATATATATATATATATATATATATATATATATATAGTTGGAGGTATGTGGGGGACACAGCCCCCTATTAGGGGGTGTGGGGGGTGTAGCCCTCCACCTAGTCTGGTTTTATATGGCCCAGTTTACAATTTAGTATGTTGAAATTCAGTATTATGGGTTTCAGTCTTATGGTTTTCAGTCAAGTGAGTTTTCAGTATTTTGAAATTTCAGTCTAATGGTCTCAGTCAAATGAGGTTTCTGTCATATGGTAGGGATCCATATATATATATATATATATATATATATATATATATATATATATGTGTGTGTGTGTGTGTGTGTGTGTGTGTGTGTGTGTGTAAAAATGGGAAAGGGGTTGAGGATGGCTGGATATATGTGTTTTCTTTGTGTTAAGCAGGTTTGTGCTGGTTTAAATATGATGTATTTCACATCACCAACAAAATTAAAGGTAATGCATTTTATCAGCTAATTAGAACAGACATAGTAAAATCCCACCTAAGTTCACTGACTCCTCATAAGTAGTTAAGTAGTTATCTGTCTGTTTTGCTGCATGTTAAAGCACAGCTTTCAACAGTATGCAGGGTAACTACTATATGGTTAATCTGTGCAGACTGGATAGAAGTAAACCTCTTAGATAGAAGAACCGTAACATATAATAATGAGACAAAAAGTTTAGGTCATTTTCTTTTATATCTAATCTGACATTGTTAATCTAACTCAGAATATATATCATTTAAACAGCTTAATCATGATCTTGTTGAAAGTAGACTTTTTTTTTTCAGAAACAAAGCTTGCTTTATTTTATGAATACTTGTCCCTTGAGCATAAGTTTTAGCTTCCTGTTAAGTGTTAGCAAAAATGCCATTATTCATGTCTGCATTAACGAATCATTAAATGTCCATTTGTAGCGATACAAAAACTCATTAGACTACTGTCTTTGTACTGCATCAAGGTCACCAAAATGCTTTATAATTCATGGATGATATGCAGGGTTTAATTTTAAAAAATCTCATTATAGTTTAATCATGCATCCATGCTTTTTTTTCTTCTCAACTATATTGGGAAGTTGGGAGCACTATTTAGCACTAAGAAATATATGCACAACTGAAACTACGTTTCCTAAAAGTTTGATAATAGAAAGCTATCTACCTATACCTCATTTTAATGATTTATTAGAGGTAGCCAATCAGTTTAAACAGTTAACTCAATATCATTATTTTCCACAGTAGTACAGGCTTTTTTAAAAGGCATTTGTTTAAACTATAAGCACTTCTACACAGCCTGTAGACATTTAGACTATCTGAAGTACAGAACTCTGCTTAAATCTCTCTCCATAGGATTATTTTTTTTTCATGCCTTTATTGAAATACCATGCATCTGGAGCAAAGTTTCTGGCATGAGAATAGTGTCCATGATAAGAGATGAGGGTACAGAGTATCTTAGAGATGGAATCTCCTGCTTTACTTAGTGAACTAGAAATATGATGATTTTCATTCTGCAGTTCCAGGTATATCACTCTTCATTGTAAAAATATATTGAACAATTACATCTCAAATATTTTTACATTTTACACACACACACACACACACACAGATATATATATATATATATATATATATATATATATATATATATATATATATAGATGTATGTATGTATATAGGCTGACCACGTTTGCAGAGGACTGCAAAATGGGAGCAATCATTGAATCCCCCAAAGATATAAATACCCTTTATGAAAACCTGACAAAATCAATGACAAAGTCAAATAACTGGTGCCAGAGCCATGGCCTAAACTCAGTGCAAAGAAATGCATAATAGTATAATTTAGAAATACGGCCACCCTGGAAATGACCTCATTGATAATACACCTATAAGAGTTGAACCAGTGGAGAGGAATTTGGGAATGCATGTAGATATTACCTGACCATTGACTATCATGTGTTTTAGTGATGACAAATTCATTCTACAATGAACAACTTATAAGTAAGGGTAGAGCATCTAGGCCCAAGGATGTCATTGTTCTACTTTATTCAGTTCCCATTATACCAATCATTGAGTACAATGATTTGCAACAACAGCAGCATCCGCTGGGATTCCTCACAAAAATACAGAACCTAAACAGGTCCTATGTCACACCCCTGTACTCAATTACCTACATATTGCTGTGAGGTGATCGTGCCTGGCCTGCAAAGCATCATTGTATCTCACTGTGATGGAGTTATTGCACATTACAAAACAAATATTAGAAGTACTTAATCTATGGACTTAAATAGGACATGCTGGAATAACAGGTACATGTCTCAAAGACTATCCCTCCTTTTGAACAGGCTTCCCATCCACATGAAGAGGAGAGAGGCTGGCATAATGGTTAAGGCGTTTACCTTACAGACACAAGGTGCAGGGTTTGATTCTCACTTGGGGTAATTGGCTTGGCTTAAAATGGCCCACAAGGGCAGTTAGCCTAGTACAAACCTATGAAGCAGAGTTATTCCCTAACCAAACTGAAGCATAACTTGGACCTGTGGATGGGGAATTGGAAATTTACCCCTGATTTGGCACCTATGCATCTTATGGACATAGGCAGTCTGTAAGTGAATGACCACCCATTGTCCAAGCCTACAACCAACCTTTAAATCTACTTTGTATTATCAAATCATGTCAGATGCATTTGGAAAATCTTGTCTAGGATTAGAAGGGGCAATAGGGCCATTAGTTTAGTGATCACCTATTTTTTTTTTTCTTTTGGCTTTTCCCGGTTAGGGGTCGCCACAGCAGAACTCCGGTCTGCTAATGATTGGCAGTAGATTTATACAGTGCTGAGGTGCCAGCCCGACAAGCAACCTTCAACAAAGGCATGCCCATTCATGCATGTCTTTCGAACACCACTCGACCACGGGGAGGACATGCAGACTCCGCACAGAAGGCACTCCAGCTGAGAATCAAATGGAAGAACCTCTTGCTGTGAGGTGACAACGCTACCACTGCACCGCTGTGGCTTTAGCTTAGTGATCATCTATAAACCTATTATATTGGAATTGTTTTCTTTCATGTTCATAGGTTCATAGGTTCATACTAGGCTAACTGCCCTTGCGAGCCATTGTAAGCCTAGCCAATTACCCCTTGTGAGACTCAAACCCTGCACCTTGTGTTTGTAAGGCAAACACTTTAACCATTAGGCCATCCTCCCAACCCAGAGGTTGTATTTTGCAAGGGTGTTTAATTCCCCTCAAACGTTCACAAATGGTTATCCAGGTAATCAGAGTAAACACTGTTTTGAAAAACTCCTCACTCATTCACGCATTCATAACAGACATTTGAATTTATATATTTGGCATAATGATCTTAACGACTGTTGTCCTATTCTTTCCCATTGGTCTTTCAAAACTCATAAAGTCCACCCAAGAAATACAGTTACCCAAAGAAAAATAACTTTGAAAACCTGTTGATAGCAGTGCTACTACTTAAAGGAACTAAACTGTACCAAAACTTCCAAAAACAACAAAACGAAGATAGGGACTCCAGGAACCACAAAGAGACAATGTGCTACTACTTACTGACTGGTTCAAGAAATAGACAACCAGGCAAACAAAATGGAAGTCACTCAAAATCTAGTACTAACACAGCAGTCTTCCAGATATGGAAATGGACCTTTTAATTGGCACTATTTTCTAGATCTAAAGGCAGCCTTTGAAACAACTATCCAAAAGCTTTTTAACCTTCTGACAATAGATTCTCATAAGAAATGATTATATAGTTCATCATTTATTTAAACAGATCATTTTCAATTATTGGTCATAATGCCTACAAAGCGCCAGACTTTGCCTCAAAAAATTTCCCTCACAGATATGTCTTAAGACTACCACTCTTCTCTTTTTATTTATTTATTTATTTAATTAATTTATTTTATTTTACATTTGTTTACTGGGAAACTCCGAATGGACATGTCCTTTTTCAGCGGAGGCCCGGGGAGAAAAGCTCCACATAGTACAACTTATAGAATTGACAACACAGTGTTAACAGAAATATTAGATAAGAGTGTTTACATCAATTAGTTATAATACAAGAACACATGGTAGTGAAAGATAGTAATACAACATAAGATGTTAAACACTTTATAACAGGCTTGAGAAAATTAAAATAAAGTTCAGACAGACATAGCGTAGAGGAATGAGAGACATTTACAATACTATGCAATTTCTGTGCAAGACTCAATCCATCCATTCTCAACCCCTTTTCCCATTTTGCACATGGGGTCAGGGTGTCACTTCTGCAGTGACAATCACCTTGAGCCAAGGTTTACACCCCTGGATGGCTAGCCCTGCTGCAGTAGTTCAATTGCATCACTCACTTGCACACACACTCTCACCTATGGTCAGTTTAGAGTGTTCAGTCCACCTAGTGCATGTCTTTGGAATGTGGTAGGAAACCAGAGCACCCAGAAAAAAACATGTGACCGCAGGGAGGACATGCAGAGTCTGCACAGTAGGCATTCCACCTGAAAATCAAAGTTGAGAAGCTCTTATTGTGAGGGCTGACATGGTTATTTTTATTTAGCTGTTCATGTTTGACTTCAGAGCTTATTGACGTATAGTTAGTGTGGCACTCACAATGAAGTAGTGGTATGAGTAGTATCTGGAAGGGATGCGTTCGTCAGGAGCAGAGCAAGGGCAAAGCCACTTGCTGGACCAGTGAGTTTTTAGTAATTGTTTAAACTGAGAGAGGGCTGGAGTAGATATAATGTCATTCCATATTTTACCTATGTAATTTGAGAAAAGGCATTTTCCAGCCAGGTTTTTGGCTGGATTGTTCTTAATGAGGGGTTTGTTTGTGGAGCTTAGAGCACTGGCTAGTCTTCCTTTCAAACTGCCACACTTATGTGCACAAATGTGTTTGCATTTACAGTCACTCATAATTCAGCCTTTCAGTTATATATCTTCAAAGTGGCTTCTTTCTGATCTTGAGTCAGTTTCCTAATATGTTAAATATCAGAACTGGCAAATTGAACTTTAACGTTTTTGGCAATGATTAGCAAACATTTCTCTAGCCTGAATTGCTACTCCACTATGTAACTTGTCCCCTTTTACTAAACAATTAAGATAGCTTGGAGTACTGTTGGATGATTTTCTTTCCTTTCACAACCACATTGAATTTACTGCAGCAACTTAAAAGTGGACTATGATATTCAGATTTGCTTACTGCAGAAGCTTACAGTCACAACCATCAACATTTTATTCCTGAGAATCAAATGCAGTTTATGTGTCACTGAGCCTTTTTTACAAGACACTGACTTATTACAAGCAAGTGAAAATAAGATCTGATTTATTCATCTTACTAGTCATACCAAGCACCATTGAAGTTCTATTCAAAGGGATATGCTGTTATCTATCACAGCAAAGCCATCCTGCCTTCACAACTCTTTCACCTTTAAAATGTTTCAGGACAAATGCTGTTCATCACTAGCACACAATCTTACAGTGCACAAATCAGTCTATACCATCAGTGGCAACACTAGACACAAATTGCACCCCCATTTCTTTATAGCTGTTTATGAAAATTATTTCAATAAGTTGCCCTGTCTAATGGAACTGTTTTGCTAACCAAAATGTAGCAGTAGATAATCACTCGCTCTTTGCAAAGCAGTGGAGATTGCACCTGACACAGCAAAGTAAATGCGCTTGCTTAAAGATGTTGGCTAGTATGGTCTATTGTTTAAATGCATGTGTGGATAATTATTTATACACAGATATTTATCAAGTTAAGATATACTAATATTGCTGGTCGAACAAACAGTAGAAACTTTATAAGAGTGAATGCTTTTGTCAAGTTCTACTGACTCCAACAGACTCGATATCAACAGTGATAAAAAAAAAAAAGATTGAATGCATAATAAAGAAATATTATCACACTGCAGAAAAAGAGTAATAGCTCATCATCCCAAAGAAATTACAACTAAAAGCAAAAAAAAAAACTAAAAAGTTAGCACTTTCTGTTTTTCAAAACACATTTTATATCAATGTGGTTATAGAGACCTGAGAGATGTGACGCATTTAATTTAGCCTACCACAAGTAGTCCTGCTTGCCTAAAACATTCTCACTCTCTCTCCCTGTTCAAGTGGTAATCGCAGTCATTGCACTTATTCATAAAGCTAATCTATGCAGGTTGCAGCTAAGCACAGCTTCAGCACAATTCATAGAGGCCAGAAGTGCTTACAGCTTTCAATGAA
Source organism: Protopterus annectens (assembly GCF_019279795.1). Classification (NCBI taxonomy): domain Eukaryota; kingdom Metazoa; phylum Chordata; order Ceratodontiformes; family Protopteridae; genus Protopterus; species Protopterus annectens. The sequence continues at coordinate 1,198,091,964 of NC_056728.1, forward strand.
TATGTGCAAATGATTAGCTAATGACAGTTAAATGAGAACTGGTTAAAATTTCTTATGCCAATAAGCCTATTTTCTGCCTTTTTATAATTCATAGTCATTTTTTATGTCACCATACTGTATGCAGTAAAAGGCAATACTGCACCTTTTATATATACTTTGCATCTGGCAAATATGCTTTCTGTTAGCTGCTTGTCTTGGCGGAGCCAAAGAAAATGCTTGCACGCAGCTGTGCTTACCAGCCAAGAAGGCTCAGATATAGACAAATAATAACCCATTATAACTTTGAAGATCAAAAAATCATTGATGGATTTAGAATGGACATGGATAGTGTAAGGGCTTTAGTGACTTGTATGGCCTACAGATGGGAACTGGGTGAATGAGTGGCCATCCCATACCTGTGGATAGTAAAATATGTATAGCTCTTCACTATACTTGCTAAAGGGATTATCTAGAGACAGGATGGGAACAGTTTGGATATATCTCATGCTATGCAGTTCTTCAACTGACTGTTGGCATGTGTGGATCAATATATTTATCTGCTAATGTCACAACAGAACCATGCCAGAGTGATCCATACCTCCTATGGGATAGCACATTTCCCTGAGATGCTTGGTGCTATAGACTGCACCCATGTTGCCTTTAGGGCCTCATCCAGACCACAGGGGAGTGGTACCAAAATAGGAATGGCTACCTTCCTGTCATCTGCCAGGTAGTATGTAATATATGGGGGTCCATAACCATGTCAAACCAGCATTTTGACAATGCCCACAACTCTCATATCCAGCATACAAGCTCACTCTACTACCTCATCCTGCATAGCAGGATGCCCCATGGTCACAGGATTGGAAATGTTTACAATAATTATCTAATTAGTTATATCTTGATAAATGTACTGATTAGCAATTCTCCCATTTTCTTTGCTTGTCTTTTACAGAGGATGCAGGCCATTCACTTGAACCTTGGTTGGTGACCTACACTTAACACTGTGGGAGCTGCCAGTGAAATGCACATCACCACCCTGTCCCAGACAAAGATTCGATTCTCATCCAGTCAATGTTTGGACTGCTGAAAGCTTGCTTCCATTGCTTGGATGAGTCTGGGGCTACCATTCTGTATGATCCTGTTAATGCATGTAAGATGTTTACCATATGTTACAATCTGCACAACATCATCATGCTCTGGTCTTGGGGGGGGGGGGGTGTGAACTGCCCCATGATGGCACTGCATTTCCCACTATAAGTCCTTACACAACTAATGACAGTGTTGCTGACCAGCAGGGAGCAGTAGTAAAAAATCTCATGTGCAGGGCTGTGCATGGTATATGGCTGTACATGCAAGGAGATGGTATCTAGTTCAAAACTTTGGATCATAACATTCATACCCCTCAGCCTCTCACAGCAAGAAATGTGGACACATTTGGGGATAAATGCCCCCAAATAGGGACACTTTGTGAATATTCCTCTTACAAACTTAGAAAGTTGATATAATGACAGGTTTTGCCTTAGCATGAATTTTCTCAAGGGCATTAAGTCTAAAACTCAAAATGTTGTCATTACGTTCTGACTTCAACTCTCAATTATTTGCCAGAAACCCACAATTTTATGAGAAATAGACCACAAATATGATGCAAAAATCTGTACATTCTGCAAAAATCTGTACAGTTGAGACATATTCTGACATTCAGTTTAATCTTACCTTCATTATAAAAAACAGTATAAAACTGATGTATACAGGGCAATATGTGTGGGCTATGCTGTGTGTTTCAATGTCTTTTTTCACTGTACACCAGAAAATCGCTCTTATCTTTAATGATTTTTTTAAATATAGTTACCCTTATGATTTATATATCTTTTCTGTTTATTGGCACCAGAGTCATGGCTGACTGTTCACTGAGATCTGTGCAGTGAGTGGCATTGGTGGAATTTAAGGAATATATACATTTTGTACTGTATTGTTGCATGTGCTTTATTCATGGACTGCACTGAAATATGCACATACTGCTTCTACTGGAAGGGCATTACTTGATAATTGTCATTGTGCTACTTGACGTACTAACTTGAACAAATGTATATTTCACTATGTACTGTTGCTGTATTCCACCTTGACGTTTTCATGAGGTGCTCCCTTCCAGCAAAAAGGAAAATTACATAACATTTCTGTTCTGTATTTCTTTTATAATTAACAAGTATATCTATCTATATCTATCTATCTCTCTCTCTCTCTCTATATATATATATATATATATATATATATATATATATATAAAAATCTATATATCTATATTTGGATCCCTATCATATGATAGAAACCTCATTTGACAGAAACGCGTTTGATTGAAACCATAAGACTGAAATTTCAAAAGACTGAAAAGTCACTTGACTGAAAGCCGTAAGACTGAAACCCATAATGTTGAATTTCAACATAGTAAGTTGTAAACTGGACCATATAAAACCAGACTAGGTGGGGGGCTATGCCCCCCCCCCACACATCCTCTAACTATATATACTAACTCCAGGATTACATTACAGGGAGAAAAGGGCATATACCTTTCACATACCTTACAGTAGTCTACATGCTGCCACTAATATGCCCTTTTCCCCACTGTAGTGTGATCCTGGAGTCAGTATATATAGTTAGGGGGGTGTGGGGGTGTAGCCCCTCACATAGTCTGGTTTTATATGGTCCAGTTTAAAAGTTAGTATGTCGATATTGAGTATTATGAGTTTCAGTCAAGTGACTTTTCAGTCTTTTGAAATTTTTTGAAATTTCAGTCTTATGGTCTCAGTCAAATGAGTTTCAGTCAAATGAGATTTCTATCATATGATTGGGATCCCTATATCTATATATATAAATCTATCTTCTTGTAAATATATATTTATTTACTTATTTAACATTTGCCTACCGGGAAAGTCTGACTTGGAACAAAGCCAATTTTCAGCTGTGGCCCAGGGAGAAATGCTTCAGACACATGTCTTTGTGACGTGGGAGGGAACCGGAGCACCCAGAGAAAACCCACATGAATGCAGGGAGGGCATAAAGACTCCGCACAGAAGGCAACCCAGTCAAGAAACAAACTGGAGAACCTTTTGCTGTGAGGCGACAACGCTACCACTGCACCATCCATATATTTGTATATATATTTCTATTCAGGTACTGTGGTACTGTACATCAATTCATCCCATAATGTTCATCAACCCTTGTGTTATCAGAAGTACTAGCAATCATTTCTTCATAGGTTTATAGTTCACAGTCAAGTAGTAAGCTAGCTGCCCCTTGAGGGCAATATTAAACCTAGTCAATTTCGTTTCCATAGGTGATAAACCTGTACCTTGTGTCTGTGGGGTAAACCATTAACCCAACCATGACCAAAAAATATAGGGTCCATAAGGGCTAGGCTGACTGCCCTGTAGACCATTTTAAGACCAACCAATTTTCCTTACTGAGAGTCAAGCATTGTACTTCTTGTCAGTGAGGTAAACACCTTAAACATTACACCATCTCCAACCCTTGATGGGTGCTAAGGGTGAAATGGCAATCAGTGTTAGTGTTGCTGGCAGTATTTCTATTATCCCCTGTGATCTTTCATTTTCTCTGTGCTTTAGGCCCTCAGTACAGTTCTGTATTGCACTCTGCTGCTCCCTTCCCCTTTTTTAAACTTGTTATTAATTATCTTTGTTTTTATTGCAAACATTAGCATTACTCAAGTCAAGGGTGTGGTGGTGAATAAGCTCTTAATATTGTTCTGCATTGTAGTCTCTAAATTCCCCCCTCACCCTTTTTTCTTTTTTTATCTTTCCTGTTGTTGCATGCATTGGCATTACTAAAGTCAAACACATTTTGCTGAATAGGCCCACAATTCTAGTGTACAATACAGTCTGCAGATCTCCCATTTTAATTTTACTTGTCCTTTTATTTTAACCAGTTACATTACTGTAATGAATCAAATTTTGGTAAATTGTCACATGTAATATTTGCAGTAGCTGCACTGTGCATCCAGACTTAAAGTAGGTTAGATGTGCCATACACAACGTCTCCTAATGATAGTGTGGTAATGGTGCTTGTGATTGTGGCAAAGTGCTAGCATGTGAGCTTGACACTGAATTGTTGTGATGACATGATCTACTGGATGCAGGTGATACAATAGACTGTGATCTCACAGCGCAGCATGACCAAAACCTTGGACAAGAGGATTTGCTATATGTTGATTAATGCTAATGATGCCTACTTGATTTTGATGCCCCCCACCCAAGTTTTACTAGTACTTTTCAAAATATCATGTGGTGTGCAACATACTATGCCTGCATGTGTCTGGACAGTCCCAGTACTCTTCCCCATCCACCACTGTTTCTTACTTGACTATGGTAGGTGCTGACTGGTGTATGCATGGAAGCAGAGATGACTATTGAGTGCACCACCATACTGTGCAGGAGTGTGATCATTGCATTATCCATACTGTATACCATTTTCATGTACTGGTGGAAATCAGCATGTTCACCCTGCAATACACTGGCCATGTCTAGGTGACTCTCTGGGGTAGTATATGTAGTGTGAGCAGAGTCATAGCGCATTGGCTGCTAGGCAATCAATACTTTTCATGTGTCTAGAAGTAGTTGTGACATTTCCTACACTTGATACCCCTTTGAACAGGTGTTATAGTCAACACTGCTGCCTCTGAGATTGTATCATTCTCCTGAATGTATTCCCGTAGTTGAGGAAACATTGTTGTTGAGGGACAAGAGGTCTCTCCCTGTACTGCCTGCCATGCAATGTCCTCATCTACTTAACAGTGTGACTCTGTGTCACTTCCAGCAGTTATGCACCTGCTGTGGGGTATGTTATCTTGCCATTACACTTGGCACCAGTGTGCCACAGTCCTCAGGCTGTGTCTTAAATATAACTGTTATATTGTCAACAGCAACAGCCATTCTGCTGTTGACATCTTCCACCTGTGCTGGTACAGTGTAACTGTTAGTTTCTGCTGCTGACCCTGTGAAGCTGTAATTGATGACATTATTACTAAGATCTTGGAGGACAGTAATGAAAGTTGTACAATGAGGTGTGGAGAAAACTTACCATGCACATTCAGACTACTTTCCTGATGGGCAGAACGGAAGATTCGCCTGCTAATAAGAACAGTTATGTGTTGCATGTAATCCGTTAACCTATGCGGTAATTTTCAGTATGTGAATATGCCATGGGGGGGGGGGGGTGCAGCACTAACCTTCCTGACTGAGTTTGGTTGCTGCTGAGGTGGGTAATTGCCAGCGTTCACACCACCTCTGATTATGCTGTGGCATCCTCATCAACATCATATTATCTCCACATATGGAGGGAAGGTATTCTTCACTGAGTGTTAAAGGGATAAGTGTAAGATATCCCTCACTGGTACTGCTTTGAGCAACTGAGTTCTGCCTAGCTTTTGCTTTGACACCTTTTCTATGCCTTTGACCCTTTTTCTGCACTGGATTTATATCCTCAATATTATTTATATACAAAACAAGCTGGTTATATGACTTAGCTGTTTCAGGTTGTTTTGGACACTCTTTTCCAAACAGGTGCTTGCCATATGTCTTGAGTGGTCCAAGAGGATGTTTTCTTTTCGGGGCTGAAGTTGCTTTTCCACTCTCTGGATCCCTGATGCTGAATCATGCATACAACTCAAACAACATACAACAGTAACCACTAGTGAAACTGATTCACAGAAATGAAACCCACTCATCACCCCTGCAAAGCACTGAAATCGTCCTTCAAAGTAAATGCATTCCTACACACATTCAAGTCCCTTCCCAAGCCATGCTTGCAGCAACATAAAAAAGAACCTCAAAACATAAGTTCAAAGCAAAAGCATACTGGCATCAATACAAGAAATGAATCAAACAGTTGTATTAGTTTCATTTCCGTAACCAGACAACAGATAACATTCATAATCACAAAGTAAAACAGACTTCCATACATACTTCTATTCAATGTACTGTTAAACTTTGCCAGCAGTAACCTATTCAGCATCATTAATAAATGAATGCACCAGTGTAAGTGTCTGCCAGATCAGCACAGAATACAAAGTTCAATGTTCTCTTCCCTTAACTTCCCTGTACACATTGCACAGCTACGTATGTATGCACAATGAATAAATGACCCTTTGCATGCGCAACTTCTGTCATTGATATCATCATACAGCGATTGCATATTAACTTCATGTTATCCTAAAGCCAATGAGTTTCTTGAGTTTTTCAGAATACAGTAGTTGTTAGCTTACATTAACAATTTTATGCTTTCCCATATCAACTGACACCAAACTTGGCTGAGCGCAGTTAAACATGTTGGCTGTATAACCATTGTTGAGAATTGTGGCCTATTTATACACTTATTATGCATAAGAATCTCAGCTGAACTGATCTGTATGAATCCCAGCTTTACTCTTTGGTGAATCTAGTCTCATTTGCATAATGACTTCAGGTAGTCATGGGGACACTGTGCTGAGTGGTACTGAGAGTAGGGACACACAGCAGCAAATAGAATCCATCCATCCATCCATCCATCACCACTCTTTCCCATTTTTGGGCAAGAGTTCAGGGTGACACTTTTACAGCGACAATCATCTAGAGCCAATTTACACTGGCAAATGGCTAGCCCTGCCACACTAGTTCTCCCATAAAACATGCTTGCACCTATGGCCAATTTAGAGTGTCCAGTCCACCTATTGCATGTCTATGGAATTTGGAAGGAAACCAGAGCAGCCACAGAAAACCCATGCAAATACAGGGAGGAAATGCAGACTGCTCACAGAAGGCACGCTAGCTGAGATCTGAACCAGGAAACCTCTTGCTGTGCCAACCAACATGTAGAATGCCTCCATCAAATGTAAGTATGCCAGAGAAGAGATGAAAAGAGTCTGGTGCCAGACCACCTACCCAGTTAACAAAGAAACATGTAGACCCTAGAGATGTTTGTGTGTTTGTGTGAATACAAACATTCTGATTGGCCTTGTAAATCATACATGATCTTTAAAAAGATGAAGTTATTGCCTGCCAATCCAAATACTAACAGAAGCATAAACCGTTTTTCTAGCCATAGCATTACCTTTACTATCCAGAAGTAATGAGTACAGAAAGCAGACTATAAGAAGTTTTCTTACTTTCATTTACTCAGATAAATGTGCATATTTTTATCGAGTACAGTGTCTTGCCAGAAAGAAGGTATTACAGTAAGAGGAGATTCTCAATGGTTTTTGCACTTGTGTCAGTCTTGCTGAAGAGCCAGAAACCATAGATTTGTCCTTGTTTAGACTAAATAACAGGTTTCAGAATATGAATATCAAGATTAAAGAAGCATCATCAGGCAGAAGCACTAATGTCTTGAACAGAAAATTACATAATAAGGATCTTGGTAGGAGCCTACCTTACCCAGCCTAAGGAACTTAAGAATAAAAGATGAAGACACATTACATACCAGGACTAGTAAATAGGACAAGGATAGCCATAGTTCTTCTGGTCCTTAGTATTCCAGTAAAAGACAGAAAGTTACCCAAGTTTAAGGTGTACAGTGAATGACAACAAACAGAATATTTGAGATAAACCAGGCAAGAATGGCAAGTGAAGATTTAATGCATAAACACATTACTGACCTGCAGTCCTATTCAGGGAAAGTCACACAGCTTGCACAGTGGTGAAGGAGCCAATGGGGAATAGTAACCACTGGTTTAAGATGGTTACCTTATACACAAGGTACAGGGTTTCATTCATACTTCTTGGAAGAATGGCTAGGCTTAAAAAGACACCCTGCTGTTGTTAGGCTATTAATCACCTATGGACCTAGGATACACCATTAAGGAAAATTTGAAATGACAGAACTTCTGGATTGCAACCTAGAGGGCTTCAGGCTGCTCATAACAACAATGAGAAACACTTGGGAAGTTGCTCCAAACTTGCTCAGGATAGAAGAACTAAACAGATAATAATGAAGGAGGCACTTAAGAGAATGCCATGCTAACTTTATAGATAGTGCCTGGGTACTAAACATAGCTAGATATGGACCAGGAAAGAGAAAAGGAAAATGAGTTCAAATGATATTTGGGGTGTGGATACCTACCTTCCAGTTGGACATACTACTCGACAGTCTATACATAATCTGAATGACCTTATGATGCAGTTCTTGTTTAATGCATAAATGCATGTTTAATGGCTATATGTCACTGCTGATAATACTTTGACTATATATTTAACATGCTGTACTGTACACTTTGTATTACCTCCATTTAACATTTTCATCTGTTCATTGTATATTTCCTCTATTCCATGGAGCCAAAGTCAAGACTTAAAGTGGCCAGTAGACCAGTCCACTTACCTAATTAATTAATAAAGGATAGTACAGGGATATGCTTAGTGAACCACTGCCTAAACTGTACACTTTCCTTACAAAACTTGAGCAATGTAGGCTCTTTCTTTGCATATGAGGTTCATAGGTTAAGTATGAGGCTGGCTGTCCTTGTAGGGTATTATAAGCTCAGCCAAATTCACTTCCAAAGGTGGGAACCAAACCCGGGAGTTTGTGTTTGGGAGATTAACAGCTTAACCATTATACTTAGTCAAAATCGAAGCACTACTTCTCAATCTTAGTTAATCTAGGATGAAGCCTTACAATTAAAGACTCCTGAGTCTTACATTCATCACAACAATGGTTATGGCAGTGGTTTTGAAAGGTAGGAATCTGGAATGGTTGAGTCTCATTTCTCTTCCATATGGGTAGCTGCAGATGGTTGCAAACAGATGTCTTGCCAGCCCCACTTTAACTAGGTCTATGCCATAGTTTCCACCTTATAGATACATAAAAAACACTTATCCTTGTACCATCTCCAGTGTTTAGTATAACATTAGTGTCATTCTTTATAGGAGAAAAGAAAATACAGTTGCAAAACTTTGGCCTATGGAATAGTAATGCAGGGAACATAGGAATATCATAGCTGCCAATAAGCACACAATGGTAGGCAAAACTGTCTGGACAGAAGGTTGTAAAAAGTTAATGATCATACCACCAAGTACTAACACTGGAACTCTTTAGTCTATTTGTGCCACATTCCAGAATATATTCAATGTACTAGCCAGTAACATTATAACTGATAGTGATAACAGGGCAAATGACCAGCTTCCAAACTTGACTTGTTGCATGGTGCAAGGTAAGTAATCAGTGACAGCTAAGAATAAATGCAACATGCAAAGTTATACATGTCAGTAATATGAAAAGAAAATTAAATATGTCAGGTGAGAAAAAGATTCTGGGCAATAAATAAGAAAGGAATCTACTGTTTTTGATCACTCTTGGGTTGAAACATGCGGTGTGCTACATCATTAGGCAGTGTCTAATTACACTAATAATTTATCTAAAGAGAAACGATTACAGACATTACAACAGCCATGGTATTTTATTAAGTTTGGGAAGCCATGCAGGGAAAAGGAGATTAGGTTTATGGTGTACATGCAGTGAATAGTTATCAAAATGGTGAGAATCAATGAAGGGTTGGCTCATAGAGAAATTCTCAGAATTCTTTCTGTACTGCGAATGAAACAAACAAAAAAAAGAATGGAATGAAAATCAAGGAGTTACATGAAAGGATCAGAAAAAAAGAAGGAAGGGGCATGTACAACTGCTACATGCCATTGTCTGGGGTAGGAGTAAAAAAGTATAATACGGAAAAAAAGAAAAAAAGCAAATGTAGGAACAAGAGGGAACACAATGTATCTACAAAGGAGCAGTTTAAGGCATACTTAATGAAATGAAATGTTGTTTAGCGGAAAGGCTAATGGGGCCCTGTTCCAGTATTCTGCAGGCACTAGTACAATAAGCATTAATGAATATCTGCAGGGATGCTGCCCAAGTCAGATTGAAAAATGAGAGATGCTAGCTGCTATACGCAGACAAACTCAGTAAACTACAACCCTTCTTCAATCAGCATCATCATATTTTTATCTGAATAATAAACCTTTATGACAAGTTCTCTGCAATAATAGAAAATGGGAACCAGAATTGGGAAAGCATTAAAATGCATTCACATTCTTACCTATTAAAATTTTTTTTCTCCTACTTGACCATTTCTGAATATGCTAACACCATGTAAAACAAAAGTTTCCCTAAAACACTGTAAGAGTTTGTATTTAAATAATGAAAAGTTTCAATATCTGGTTGGTAAATATGATAAACATATATGTGTGCTCACACATGCAAGTTATGTGTTTCTTTGACTGTATTTGTCAATATATATGTGTATGTGCGTGCATGTGTGTGTGTGTGTGTGTGTGTGTGTGTGTGTGTGTGTGTGTGTGTGTGTGTGTAATGGGGCTCCCACCTATATCCTTTTGTGTATCTGTGTATAATGGGGCTGCAATACATATTCTTCTGTATGTGTGTGTGTCTATTGTATGCTGTGATGCATATAGGATGATCACATGTTCATACATCTGAGTGTGTATTTGTTTTATATAGTGTGTCTACATATTGACATTTTTCTGTGTGGTTAAGTTTGTGCATGCATGGATGTGTGTGCGTGCATGTGTGCGTTTGTGTGTGCGTGTGTGTGTGTGTGCATGTGTGTGCACGTGCATGTGTGTGTGTGTGTGTGTGTGTGTGTGTGTGTGTGTGTGTGTGTGTGTGTGTGTGTGTGTGTGCATGCATGTGTGTGTGTGCACGTGTGTGCATGTGTGTGTGTGTGTGTGTGTGTGTGTGTGTGTGTGTGTGTGTGTGTGTGTGTGTGTGTGTATGTGTGTGGGTGTGCATGTGTGTGCACACGTGTGCGTGTGCTTGTGTGTGTGCATGTGTGTGTGCGTGCATGTGTGTGTGCATGTGTATGTACGTGTTTCTGCACGTGCGTGTGTTTACATGTGTGTGTGTGTGTGTATGTGTGTGTGTTTGTGTGCATACATGTGTGTGTGTGCATTTGTGTGCACGTGTGTGTGCACACATGTGTGTGCACCTGTGTGTGTGCATGCGTGTGCATGTGTGTGTGTGTGCATGCATGTGCAGTTGTGTGTGTGCACACGTGTGTGTGCATGTGTGTGTGCGTGCGTGTGTATGCACACACATTTGAGCATGTGTGCATGTGCATGTGTGTGTGCATGTGTGTGTGTGTGTGTGTGCATGTGTGTGCACGTGTGTGCACGCGTGTGGATGTGCACATGCGTGTGCATGTGCACATGTGCGTGTGCGGATGTGTGTGTTTGTGTGCATGTGTGTGCGTGCATGTGTGTGCATGTGTGTGCGTGTGCATGTGTATGTGTGTCTGTGCATGTGTGTGCATTTGTGTGTGCATGCATGTGTGTGCATGTGTGTGTGCATGTGTGTGTGTGCTTGTGTGTCTGTGTGTGTGCGCATGCATGTGCATGCACGTGTGCGCGCGCATGTGTGTATGTGTGTGTGTGTGTGTGTGTGTGTGTGTGTGTGTGTGTGTGTGTGTGTGTGTGTGTGTGCGTGTGTGCCTGTGTGCATGCATGGTTGTGTGGGTGCGTGTGTGTTTGTGTTTGTGTGTTTATGTGCACATGTATGCATGTCCATGGGTTTGTGATTGTAAAGAGTCTGACAGGATCTGAAAATTATTCTTTGCTCTTAACAAAGATGAGGTGAATGAGAGACAGTCCAAGTCCTAGAAAAGGCATAACCACAAATGTTTTAGTTGTAGCATTAGCTTCTGTGTTCAGAAATCTTGAATAATGAAGGCAGAAGATAAGAGATATGATAAATTTGGATTTGAGCAGACAAATATGCTTATCTTGAGGATGTACATGGTCTAACTAACCAGTACATGTGTTGTGCACTGCTTGGGCATTTGCAAATTAGTAACCACAAGGATCTTTTATGAAATGCCGTTTAGTACCTGTCAGTATTGTTGATGTGCCAGACACCATAGCTTTATAGGTTAAATGGCAGGTTTTAGAAACAGAACCAAGAGACTGTAGAAACTTCATAAGACAGAATCACATACTTAATGAATAGAGATCAGGAGTATGTAAATGTACACTGTAGAAAAGAATGAGGAGAAAAGAAAAACAATGGACAGAAAGGATGGCCTTGAAGTGGACAGTGCAGGAGATGATTTAGTGACAGCCTACCTTACACAAACCAAGAAATGCAAGAAGAATGGAGGTGCATTACATAGCAGGGCTAATAAATACTGACAACAATGAAAGGACAGCCGGATATTCTAGCAGAAGAATGAAAGGTGGCCATTAACAACTTCTGCAGTTTATGAAAAAAAATAGGTGATTTGAAGTAAAACAATGAGTAGGATATGGGGCATTTAGTACAGAAACTCATCCTTACTGAGATGCAATCCTCATCAAGAAAGCTGCATAACATGCATTGTACTGAAGGAGCCACTGGGCAGTAGAAGCCATGTCACACGGTGGATTATGGACCTGGAATGTTCCTAAAGGAAAAACAACAATGCCATAGCACTGGATTACATGATGGTGGGCTTCAGGCTGCTCATACCTGCAGTAGATCTAATTAGGGTTCAGGAAAAGACAACTACAGGGAAACTCAAGAAGTAGTTATTAAAGAAAATGGCAGCCTACAGGTGGAGGTGGAGTATGGGTACTCAACACTTCTAGCTGCAGATCAGTTAACAGGCTGAAAATGAATCCACATGTTGTATGGGAAATAGATATTTCAGGTTAAGACAACTTACCTCCTTATTTATTGATATTTATTTACCGGGAAAGTCCACTGGGTTAAAAACTCATTTTCAGTAAAGGCCCGGGGAGAAAAGCTCCACGGTTTACAAAGACATTACATTATAAAACAATGTCGACAAAAGGTTTTAACATAAGTATAGCAACTATTGCATATATAAGAGGCAAAAACGTAGAATAATTAGACATTCCATTAGTGTTTACCTGAAGTATTACATCAAGAGTCATTAAATACATATAGAGAAAACAAAAATGTTACACCTGAGAGAACAGTATAGACATGGTTTTTATCTTACACCATCCTGATATTTAGTTAAAGGGCTATCTTCAGGGTGGTTTGTTTGTGTGGCAGGCAGAGGATGAATTATGTAGGTAATGTGGTTTTAAAGCTATCTTAAAGATTTTTGTGTGGTTAATTTGGGTTATATGGGATGGCAGGTTGTTCCATAATTTAGCAATGCTATTTGAGTACAGACATTGTCCTGCTCTTTTGTTGGGTTTAGTTACAGTTAGCAGGTACATGCAGGAGGATCTTAGTGTTCTAGTAGGAATATAGGTATGTAGAATTGAGTTGAGTGCTGGGCAGTCATTGGTTTTATAGATTAGCTTGTGGGCTATGGTTAGTTGGGTATATTGGAGGTGGTGGGAAAAGTCTAGCCAGTTCAGGTTATGGATAGATTGGCAATGGTGAGAATGGTAAGGTGTTCTAGAGGAAAATTTGGCTATTTTATAATAGCAAGATTGTAATTTATTTCTAAGGGTTGAGTGAAGATTGGTAAAGATGGCACTACCATATACAAGGGAGGGGATGTGTAATGTGCTGGCAAGTTTTGTTTTAATGTTGCTATCCAGGTAAAGTTTGTGGCGATATAGCTTGTCTAATTTAAAGTGTGTTTTTTTTTATTGTGTTGAGGAGATGTGGTTCATAACTGAGTTTTTTGTCTATTGTTATTCCTAGCAGTTTGGCTGTTTTCACTATTTCGATTTCTGTACCATCTTTAGCATGGATTTTAAAGTCAATGTCAGATCTTTTTGTAAAGAAAAGTAAAAAGTTTAGTTTCTTTGGGGTTTAACATTAGTTGTGCATTGATAAGCCATGTTTTAACAGAAGTAAAGGCTTTTTGTGTAATTGCTAGAAGATCTGAGAAATTGTTGGAGGTGGATACTAGTGTAGATCATCAGCATATTGGATAAGGTTTTAGATGTGGGGGGGAGTTGTGAAGATCGTTGATAAAAGTGTTAAACAGTAGTGGTCCTAGAATGGATCCTTGTGGCACCCCTATGTTGTTAATTTGATAATCAGATTGTACGTTATGCCACCTTATTGATTGTTCCCTATTTTCTAGGTAAGAGGTAAACCAATTAAGGGTTTCAAGGGAGCATCCTAAGTTTGATAGTTGACATAGTAGCTTAGTATATGATACAGTATTGAAAACCTTAGACAAGTCCAGTAGGATTACTGAGGTTTGATGATCAGTATCTATGGCTTTGTCAATAGTATCAGAAAGAGAGAGTAGGCAGTGTTTGTGCTGTGTCCTGGACGAAAACCATGTTGTGTAGGGGATAGAATAGCATTTTCAGATAGGTGTTTCAATAGTTGTGTGTAAACATATTTTTTCTAGTATGTTTGATAGAGGGGAGAGTATAGAGATAGGGGAGAGTATAGAGATAGGGGAGAGTATAGAGATAGGGCGATAGCTGGGGAGATCATGGGAGCTTCCACCTTTATGTAATGGAGCAATGATGGCTTTTTTCCATAAGTGGGGAACATAGGATTCTGAGCTGGACCGATTTATAAGAATGCTAACTGGATATGCAATTGCACTAGATGCTAGTTGCAGATATTCTGGGGGAAGGCTGTCTGCAGAAAGTGAGCCGGGTTTGAGTTTGTTTAAGAGCTTCAAGATCATGAAGGTGGGTACAGGTTGGACTGTAAAATAGTAGGCTGAAGGAGTATTAGTATTGCTGTTGACGAGAGGGATGTTTTTGAGAAGTGGTGGGTAACTAGTACTTAGGAGGTTTGAATTTGTATTGGGTGGGGAGTGTTTGAGTAAGTTTTGAATGGTGGAGATGAAGTGGGCGTTAAAGTCATGTGCTGGGAATGGATTTTGTGGGATGCCTGGGATGAGCAGAGTGGAAACTGATTTCCAAAACTTGCATTGAACACTATAGCAGTAATGCTTGCTGAACCACTGACTAAAGTGTGTAGCATCCTTATGAAACATGAGTAAAGCAAGCGATCTCTAGTATCAGGTAAGCCCATAAATGGGGAATGGGGCATGAGATCCAAATAGAGGAGCTAATATCCAAACAACTTTGAGGATAGGTAGTGTCTCTGGCAACACCATTTATCATTTGCAATCCTCTCTATGCAGGTGCCCTCTGCCTTGGCCTTGTCAGTCTGCAGCTTATGGTGACCAGTCTATTTGTTGCCATTCAAAGTGAGGGTACCCTTTGAGCAGTAGTTTAAGTCAGTTTTGTTTACCCTCAGACCAGAACCCAAAGGGGTCTACACTTGTCTGTCAACAACCAACAGAAATCCTGCCATCAACAGTCAATCATTTTAGCGTAATCCAAGTAGGTGTTTCTGTTTTAGGACTTAACCCTTCCATCTGATGGCTGTCAGAGACAGTTATGTACACTGATGCATCCTGTGTCCTCCTCCTGATGAGTTCATGCTCCCGCCACATGTACCTCTGAGGGCTGCCATCAGCAGTCAGGGATATAAAGCATACATCATCCCCTGTCAGATCACCTTTTACTCAATGCAAGCCTCGGCTGGTATTTAGAGTAATGTTTGACTTGGAATCGACCTTTTGCTTCAACTGGAATTGCAAACTCATTGTTACCCACTCAGTCCCATCTCCCATCTGTCATGTCTATTGTGTATGCCATTACTTAAACTGATGCTCTCCAGGTCTTCATAAGGGCTTTGCGGTCTATGCCACAGACCATAGGAAGAAAGTGCCTTAATACTAGTTTCCTTAATAACTTAACTAATAAATATGATGGAAGGAAACAACAGCATTTTTTGTATGTAATTATTTATCTGGTGGAAGCTAAGACCTTTAGGACTTTTAATTACATCTTGTGGCAATGATCAGATGATTACGGAAATCTACTAGACTGTTTGGCAAGAGAGAGAGACACTGTTTTGTATCTTATAAATTGCTGTGCCAGCTATACAAAAATACAACTCTGTTTAGCGTAGTATATCTATTTCCCAATATGATCTTATTGATAGTTTTTGAAAAGCTTTTTAACCTGCTATATTCTGAGTGTGGTTGGTAGATGCTGATGGCATTTTGCATTACCAAATGAGCAATGTCCTTTAAAGCATATCAAGAGAAAGCGGAGGAAAACCTGACAGGCTCTTGAAAGCTTTCATTATAGATTAGTAACTTCATCTTAGTCATGTTGACAGTTTCAGCTGCTAAAACCACGTGAACTTCCTAGTAGGTTAACTGCATTTGGCATTAGCAATGCATGTTGGATGCAAATGGCTAATAGCATCTGAAATAAGATGTTGCCTTCTGTAGCCTCATTGACAATCTAACGAAAGGGGCTCAGACTGAGGCCAGATTTTTTATCCCCTGGCTCCGTTTCCAGATATGAAGCCTGACGTACTGCTGAAGCAGTGATTGCTGAGCCAAAGTATTACATTTATGGTTCATACACATTAACTCACTTGTTTGTTAATGCTCCTGGTAATGCTGCCAGTTTGATTCAAAACTATAAGAAACAATGGCTTACGGCTGCACAGGACCTTGCAGCCCTATGCTCAATCAGTGTATCAGGAAACCATTAGCAGGCTTTTTAAGCAATTTTTCTTAAACAAAGCCTTACTCGTTTTCAGTGCATGCAATCCATAATGCAAAAGTGGTCACTGAATATTAGAGAGATTTCTCCCCACAGCAATTTTCTCTGAAATTATTGCTGAATAAAGAGGTAGCTAATCTAATAAACCATAATAAGGGCAAAAACAGACTCCATACGTGGTACATTGACTATAATCATTAACAGAAAAGGGATGAAAAATAGAATAATATAGTGTTGCTCTACAATAGCATTTTAAATCTGTATCTATTGTTTCATATTTAAGATCTGTAAGATGGACTGAAAAGATTATGTACAGAATATCTTACAGATATTTTTCAGACTGCTTGCAAGACTTTATGCAGAGAATATTTTACAGTAAATTTTCAGATAAAGAAGTGCTTAATATACCTGCAGAAAAATAAAAACCTTAAATAAACAGATGGAAAATGCAGCACTTTGATTTTCACAAGAATTGTGTCCCTGTTGCTCTCTTTCTTTTTTTGGCTCAATTTCTTCTGTTTTTGTCCTATTAGTATAAAATTCACGTGTTAACACAAGACATGTTGGCACATTCTTTGGTTGTGAATTTTAGCCAACTGCACAGATTTTATGAAGGAGACATAACTGGTAAGTGATTATTGACATGCATTTCTAATACTGCATTGTATATTTGCATTTGCATCTGTAATTCAAACTCCTGACTTCTATTCTGCAAGAAATATTTTTGCAAAATAAAAGCAAATCAGGGTAGGGATTCTGAAAAGGCTTACATGGAGGTACAGTAAGAGTTTGTCTAATTGAAGTGGCAGTTTAATATTTTTTGAATATTGAAAGGAGTAATGTTAGAAACAAAGTTCAAAGGTAAGATGCATGTTAATAGTAACACTGACTACACATGTTTATGACTAATGCACTAATGCAGTGCATGTTGGCTTTGCTTACATTATGGTTATAGAGAGACCTAACATCTGAGCACATGCGTATACACATACACACGCACACACACACACACACACACACACACACACACACACACACACACACACACACACACACACACACACACACACACACACACACACACACACACACAGATATATGTGTGTGCGTGTGTATATCTGTCTTTCTTTTATATACATACACACATATATATATATATATATATATATACATATACAATTAAAATAAAAAAATAGGGGGGCTGCCCACCCCCGCTACATTAAATATACTAACTCCGAGATCGCACTACAATGGGGAAACAGGTATATTCCCTATCTCCACTGTAGTGATCTGTTTTATTTAGACTGCCGATTCGCTAAACCGGAATTTGCGAAGGTGCATTTTCATTAAAGTGCACTTTTTTCAAAGGTAAGGTCATACTTTCTTTGTTCTAAATAATGGTATTTTGATCAAAGAAAGTAGACCCATATATGTCTATATATATATATATATATATATATATATATATATATATATATATATAGAGAGAGAGAGAGAGAGAGACATATATATGTACTACTACTACTAACGCAAACCACTCTCCCTCATTTCACACCATTACCGCATCCTCTACAAAGTGCACATTTACTGTTACCCTTATATCCTTCAGTCTCTACCCCCTCAACACTAGCATGCTCTTCCATTATAGACTTCTGCCTAACTCTAAAAACACTGTTCCCAACTACACCAGTCTCATGTCCACAAAACTCTCTACCTGTATACTACACCCCAAACAAACCAAATACCTCATCCATCATCTTATCCCTATCCTTCTCGCTGGGGACATACACCCAAACCCAGGCCCCTTTACCACACCAAATCCAACCCCCAATTCCACCCCCACCCACACCCCCAAGCAACAGGCAAACCCGTCCCCTTCTCAGCTCTAAATGCTCAGAGCCTATGTAACAAAATTCCAAGCCTTCATGCCTGGCTTCTACATAACCAGCCCAATATTCTCTCCATCTCAGAAACTTGGCTTAAGCCCCACATACAAGATTCTGAAATAACTCCCCCCACAGCGTGTTAAGGAAAGACAGAACATAAAAAAAGGGGGGTGGTCCAAACCCTTTCCCAAATCTGGCAAGGCAGAAATAATACCAACCCTACTCCACCTAAACAAGCATGAACTCATATTTTTTTTCTCCCTCTATATTCCCCTAGAGACAATATCTCATCCCTTGAAGATATTCTCTCCTGGATCTCTGCCATCATTACTCATGGAACCATAATCGTGGGAGACATGAACATAAACTGGGCCGCAATCCAATCTCTCACTTACTCACTCAATATTAAATTATATAACTTTATGCAACTAATCAATTCCACTACCAGGCCTTGCAAGTACTCCATTGCTGGAAGGATAATAGACTGGATTCTAGTATCCCATCCTCACTATATCTCTGATAGTGGTATTCTCCCAGACCCACTAGCTGATCACTTCCCCACTTTTCCCACCGTCTCCCCTCTTCCATACAACTAACTCACATCTATATTTCCACTCGCTGCCTAAAGAAGTTTAATTCTGAAACCTTCCCAAATGCACTAAAAAGCACAAACTGGAACCCATTAAAGACTCTTCCTCTAGATAATGATCTCTTCTACTTTAATTCTACTTTCACAAACCTGCTCAACTTCTTTGCCCCTCTAAAAACAAAATGTATAAAAAAGTAACCCTGTACCCTGGTTAACCAAAAACACCTTAGCTATCTTGCAACTCCGTGACAAAGCCTGGACACGTTACCATAAAAATAAAACCACTATCACCCTAAATGAATATAAAACACTACGAAATAAAGTTAAAAACTTTTTACCTCAGATCGCAAAGCCTATTTTTCCACTCTCCAAACCTATCACAATACCATTATCAAACTATTTTGGAAAGGAATCTCATCTCTCCTTAACTCACGAAAAAAAGAAAACCCTTGCCCCAACCCAGATGTCTCTGACATGGACTTAGCCACCCAATTTAACTCTTTCTTCACTGAGTCCATAAGCAAGCTAACATCATCCTTCACCAACACCTCTACAACCCCTCCTCAGTGTCCACCCATCCCTTCCTCCCCAAGATTCCTTGCCCCCAATCTTCACCTTTCTCTATCAATCCCATCTCTATATCTACCATAAACAAATTTCTCCTAAAAATAAAACCTGGTTCCAATGACCCTCATGAAATTCCCTCCTAATTCCTAAAAGTAACAGCAGAAGACATTTCAGCATACTAATTAATCAGTCTATCTCAGAAAGCCAGGTACCCCAGCTCTGGAAGAAAGTCTTTATTATTCCTCTACATAAAGGAGGTAATAATAATGACATTCCAAACTTCTGCCCTATTGCTATCTTATCCCTTATTTGTAAGTTTCTTGAAAAAATGTATCCACCAACAACTCATACTCTATTGCATCAACATCCAGCTTCTTACCCCCACACAGCATGGATTCAGACCCGGTCATAGCACCTCCACTGCTCTCCTCTCCTTCTTTGAAAAAATGAACAAAGCTCATTTTTCTGGCCATTTCAGGTCCACCCTTCAACTTGACCTATCCAAGAGATTTTACACTATTTCCCTCAACCTGCTTCCTAATAAACTCTCCAAACTAAACCTAACCCCTTCCTGTTCCAAATGGTTCTCCAACTACCTCACAACCAGACAACAAGCAGTCAAATGAAATAAAACCACTTCACCCTTCCTTAATACTCCCACAGGTGTGTCCCAAGGTTCCACTTTAAGCCCCTACAATACAACATGTTCATTAACGACTTCTACCAAGCCATTCCAAACTCCAGCCTCATCCAATATGGTGACGATTCTACCATTATCTGCTCCTCCCCTTCTATCCCCACTCTAAATAAGCTCACCCAAACTGCCTTCTCCTCTACTGAGCAGTGGATGCTAGACAACCATCTGGCTCTTAATGCAACCAAAACTAAACTTATGTTATTCACTGCCTCCAAAACCTCTTCCCATGATAAACACTCATTTATAACCACCAGCAAAAATAATACTCCCCTAGAAATAGTCTCTGACACTAAACTACTAGGAGTACTCATAGATGATTAACTAAAATTTGACAAACATTTACAAGTAAATATCAAAAACCCCCACAAAAGACTTGGTATGCTATACCCGCCATAATCGTTATCTCTCCTTCCACTAGGGTCATACTAGCCAATACTTATCTTATCCCATCCCTCCTGTATGGTGCATCTATCCTCACCAACCTGCAATCCTCCCTCAAAACAAAACTCTCCTCTTGTTAAACAAGTTATCAAAATTTTCAGCAGGTCACGGAGCCATTTCTCACCATTGTAATTCTCTTCACCAGCTAAACAGGCTTGAGCTACCATACCTCCTCACTTATACCCAACTCATCCAAGCACACAAACTCATTTACAACCCCTCTCTTTGTCCCTCCCTGGCCACTACCTTTGAAATGTATGAACCAGAATGACTTCTAAGATCTAATTCTCAAAAACTAATTAAATTGCACAAACCCACACGTCCAGCTAGGAATCACCTAATGTCCTTCTCTCTTGCACACCTCTGGAATTCTCTACCATCTCCTAACCACATCATCAGCAGTCTCTCCTCATTTAAAACCTTGCTGCACTCGCACCTAACTTCACAATGGAAGTGCTCCTGTTCCCATCCTACCTAATCCTTCTAATACCACTTCCTACTCTCCTAGAACTATATACGCCATCACTGCCTCCTATAATTCCACAGCTCTATTGAACTATTTGACCAACTACTTAATTGAAAAACCTATTGACCTATTGTAAAAAAAAAAAGTGTTTTTTATTGCTGTTTTACAAACTATACTGATGTATTGTATCATTGTTAACCTTTTATTATTATATTTACTTTGTATTACTATGAGATAATCTGTAATGTAAATATGCAATGTGTACTATGTATTTGTATTTTTCTGGAGCTTTTCTCAACAGGGTTCCAATAAAAAATGGGCTCCTTGTGGCCCAATTGGACTATCCTGGCAAAAAAACTGCAAATAAATAATAAATTAAATATATATATATATATATATATATATATATATATATATATATATATATAGATATAAATATATATATTTGGGATCTGTACGGATCCCTGAATGGCAAAATCACTGAAACAGATTCGGCTGGGCATACTTGTGCAAAATTGCTTTTCACCAAAGAAGCACTTTTGCGTTAAGTATGCCTGTTGCGGAGATTGCACTACAGTGGGGATAAGGGAAAATTCCCTTCTCCCCACTGTAGTGTGACCTCGGAGTGAGAATATTAAAGTAGGGGGGTGTTGAGGGTGCAGGGGGGGCTTGCCCCCTGCAAAAAGGAAAATGTAATGTATTTTTTAACACACTTGAAAGAAAGCGCTTTTTCAGTGAAAGCACTTTTGTTAAAGTATATTCGGTGATTGTGAATTCGGACTATTGAACTTTCGTTCAATAGTCCTAGATCCATATATATATATATATATATATATATATATATATATATATATATATATATTTATATATGTCTACTTTTAAAGTTGGAAGTTTCAAAACTTTGAATTTCTTATGGTCAAGACAATAAAATCAAAGTCTGAAACTTCAAAATAAATAAATAAATAAATAAAAACACCAATAATAGAAAACGAACATAAAACGAATAAAACTATAAAAAGAACCAAGGCAATCAAAATATCCGATGCGACTATTTATTAATATAACTTGAAAATACACTTATTAATAAGGATACTTTAATGGTTACAATTGATACAATCAATTTATTTTCTGTTATACCACATGAGTTGGGGCTAAGTATGTTTCAAGCAAGTCTGTCATCATTTAGTGATATGAGTGCGGACAAAAGTAGAGTTATTACTGATTTAATGGAAATGGTGTTAACAAACAATTATTTTTGCATGGAAGAAGAATTTTATAGGCAAAAGGCAGGTGTAGCAATGGGGGCTAGATGTGCGCCAACATACGCCAATTTAGTCTTGGCATGGTGGGAGACAGAAGATTTTTACTTCTAGTTTTTGGTCAAAAATTATTTTATATCTGAGATTTCTTGATGACATTTTAATTTTTTGGAAGGGTAATGAAGAAGAAATCTTTCACTTTATAGCCTTTTTAGACACTCCAACCTCATTTTTAAAATTTACACACCATGTCTATAAGAACAACTGTGAATATTTAGACATACTACTTCAAATAAATGAAGAAGGAATAAATTGTAACATATTCAGGAAAAAAACTTATTTGAATTCCTTTTTACATTTTGACAGTTTTCATCCTTATTTTCAAAAAAGGAATTTAGCTAAGGGTCAAATGGTCAGACTGTCTCGGATTATAAGTGACAACAATAATTTTAATATTGAGATTGACAAATTTATTGGAATGTTCACAGAGAGGGGATATCCTATGCAATTACTTATGGAGACAAAAAAAGAAATATTGATTAAACGGAACCTTAGTTTTAGACCTATTTTAAAATTTGGTTTTAATAAAGTTTTGAAAGAAAAAACAAATAACAAAGGGATGCATTTGTTATACCATTTAATGAAACATCCACTACAATAGTTAATATCTTAAAGGAAGTATGGGTAAATGTGTTTAGTAGCAAATTAGAGGTTTTAAGTATTGTTAGTAATTGTCCGAATGTTATATATAGTAGAGGAGAGAACCTAAAGGATTATTTTGAGAACAACAGTAATAAACAATCATACAATAATTCTAAAATGAGTAAGTGTGGGGTTTGTAAAATATGTAAATTTATTAATGATGGTCCGTACGTTATGACACAGAATTATAACAAATCAATGAAATGTCCAGGATATGTGAATTGTAATACAAAAATGGTGGTTTATTTAGCTACTTGTTTATCATTTCCAGCATTTTACATAGGAAAAACTGTTAGAAAATTAAAGGACCGTATAATGGAACACAACAGGGACATCAAAAACAAAAGATTAACTAATTCCTTATATGTACACAGTACAAAATGTCAAGATTTTAAAAGGTTTATATTTTTCGTAATAGATAGGATTCCATACAACACAAACAAGGGGGGAGATGTTAAAAATTTATTAGAAGCAAAAGAATGCTTATGGCAACTTAAACTTAATGCTAGTAGTATGCCAGGAATTAATGAACATGTCTCCATCTCCAGTATTTTGAAATATAAATCTTATTTAGTATAAGGGGTATTCATTTTATGTTGGTGACATATTGGTACATTTTTACATTATTGTTTTTAGTTTTTAATTTATACTTATATCTATATTATTAAATGTTTTACACTATTATACTGTCAACACACACATATATTTATATTTACATATATTTATTTATTTATATATTTAATATAACAGGATGAAATATGATAGAAAGCATTTTAATTGTTGTGTGCATATACATATATCAATACATTTTTTATAATTAGGTATAATGAGGCGACAAAAATGGTAAATTTTCCATTCTGCACTGTACAGTGATCTCCAGTCAAACAGTTTGAACTTCCAAAACTTTGATCTTATGGTCTCAACCATAGGAAATTCTAAATTTTGGAACTTTGAGCTTGAAAAATGCTGTAAATAAAAACATACATAAGTCTTTAAAGCTCCAGCAATATACATATAATAACTTAACAATGAAAAAGTAGAGCCTCAGTTTCTCTAACAGTTAGATTTTGACAATATGGGTGATGACACTGCATGTTTGTAACGTGTGTATATACACCATACAGCATCATTAGAGTACACTCTGACTATACATTCGGATATACGTATGTTACTAGATCATGTTACATTTTTTCACACTGAGCTAATCGGAGGAAGTCAGAGGAAGGGCTCTGAGCTAACTAATCTGTGATATATAACATTAAGTATCCTGTTTTTTACTTATTTCTGAGTTATTTATAGCACTTTTATTTTACTCACTGTGTGTGAGGTGTTAAGTAGAATTTTCTACAATTGTTAAGCATCTGTTTGGGTTTGTTTGTTCTGATTTCCTGCTAGGAGTGTATCATATAACTTGTTTACATTTAAAAGCATTCTCTAGAGTATCCTTGATCCTTTATCTGTTTAAACATTTCTGCAGTTTTTTCTACCTAAGTAGTGTTGGTTGTGTAGCATTGTCCATATTCAGGCTTGTGTTTTGAGCCTAGTTATTTGTTAGTAGAGGCTGTGTGTCTGAGAACATGTCCCAGGTCATCATAGCTTAGCCAAGACCAGTATAGCATTTCAGTAAGAGTGAATTGTTTGTGGTCATTAGCTGACTGGGGTTGCCTGGACTACGCCTTGGAGCAAGCACCTCATTGATTCTTTCAAGCTTTTTTTTAAAGTTGTTTCAGGTTTCAACTTTGTTACTTAAGAAGTTAACTTGTGACTGTTTCTGCCCTTTCACACTGAGCTAATTGGAGGAAGTCAGAGGAAGGGCTTCTACAACTGTTAAGGATCTGGTTGGGTTTGTTTGTTCTGATGTTTATTTCCCACCCTCCCTTGCTATTGGTATTCTGTTCTTATACTTGGTGGCTTTGCAGTTGCCCGCACCTACTGTAAATTTGATCTGGGACACTCCTGCCAGTCTAGTGTCATTACCTCAGTCTACCTATTCCAGTGGGAACATTTGAGAAGGCCAACCCAATTAGCTTCTGCTCTTCCTTTCCACTTTACAAAATAAATAAATAAAACATATTTTCTAAGCTTATTTCATGCCTTTCCTATAAGTAGTCTAGTCCAGATACAGATGTGCTGTATCCAGGACTGTTTGTAAGCTTCTGAGCCCCCAATCCTTTCTGTGTTGGAGGGAAGCCTTCTAACTTAATTTTGTTTCTTAGAACTAGCCAGTTTTCTAGTTTGAGCTGAGCACTTGTTCAGAACTCAATGTAAGCACCAAATAAGCTACAAATTACTAGAACACTCAACTTTCCTCACTTGTCTAAGAGGAAAACAGTTTTTAGTACTTAATAAATAAGCACCTACCCAGGCATGTCTAAGGGTCAGCTCCCGGTGTTTTCTCCTGTCTATCTGATGAATCTGGGCATCTTGGGGCAATGCAGCAATTGTCTCATGTACAGAGAGAACCCTCTCCTCCTACCACCCAACACTACAACCTCTGAGAGATGCACTTATATAACCAAACTGGAAGCAAAGCTCTCTTACCCCACAACTGGACTAGACAGTCAAGAGGAGAAGGTAAACACTTGCACCACACCACACTCATCACATAGTCCCTCAAAATCTACACCATCAAAACACACACATAGAAACACAAAACACACACCTACATTTGTGGAGGCTCTCAAAAAAATCTACCCAAACAACAGGGACCTCCAAGCAGAAACGCAAGCAACCTCCACCCCCCAATACAACCCAAATGACACATAGCCCACAAACTCAGTGTGCCACTCAACCACAGCCCATAAGGCATAACAACGTACTCAACACTCTAGTTATAGGTGACTTTATAGTCAGGCACACTGATGTTCTACTCAGCAGGCTAAAGAAGGAGAAAGTTACTGTCAGCTGCCTGTCAGGTGCCAGGATCCACCACATAACGCATGCACTCAGGTCCTCCACAGCAAGTACAAATATGACTCTGTCATTGTCCATGTTGGTGTGAATGACCTGAGACGTACCTCCCTGGACTACATGAAAAGAGACATGGAGGAGCTTTCTGATCTTGTAGCCCAGGCAGGTATGACCCTAGCCCTGAGTAGCATCCTGCCATCACCCAGAATGATACCACAGTACAAGGACAAAAATTTTTGACTTCAACAAATGGCTAAGCTTCTGATGTCTTTCTAAGGGGATCCAGTATCTGCCTGCCTGGGATGACATGATCGACAAACCATGATGCTTTGCCAGAGATTGCCTGCACCTGTCTCCCTTGGGATTTTGGATACTGGCTAAGGCTCTTGCAACCCTTATAGTGCCTTCTTTTATGCAAGATTCAAATGACAAATTCACCACCGTAACAGGTACAAGCAAACAAAATCTGAGGGTAATGCTACTTAATGCTAGAAGTCTAAACCTCAAAATGCACTCACTTGAGGCACTCCTTAAAATGGAGAACATCGACATCTGTGCAGTGACAGAGACCTGGTTCAAGGCTCCAGAGAGCACACCTGCATTACCAGGCTATAATTCATACTACACCTTTCGGCCACCTAACCTGGACCGAAGCACTAAAGGCAGAGGCGTGTCCATATTCATTAAGGATATCCACACCTCCAGGCTAGTTGCTCAGCATGATGCATCTGAGATTATCGAAGTGCAACTAACTCTGAGCAAGACCGCAATGTAAATTGTACCTTGCTTGATTTATTACATGTTTTTATTGCACTTTGTCTTTATTAAAGTTTGTACATCAGAAGTACTACCACTGTTTGATGTTCCTTTGACTTTGGAGTTACTTTGTTCTTTTGGTTCCTGGTCTGTGATTTTCTATTATTTTATTTTGGTTGTTATCCATGGCGGAAGGAGCTGATTCAGTGGAGTTTCAGAATACACCAGTGTTGCTTCGTGATGAACCGGATGATGCTCCAGTGACGAGAGGGGAATTCAAGCAAGTCTTGGTTTTATTAACTCAATTGAGTAATAACTTGTTGGCGTTGGGATCTGGTGACATTATTTCAAAACTGCCTGGTAACCAACAACAAGGTCTAAAGAAAAAACCTTTATCACCGTTAGCTCAAGCATACAATGGTACGACCCGGGTGGAATTTCCTGATGAGATTTTATTGGTGGATACCGATCTGCAGGAACAGCCTGGCAAAACACATACCAGCAGAAAGAATGGGACTACCACGCAAATGAAGGACTTTAATTTTAATGCGTGGACAGAACAGCAGTTTTTATTCAAACAAGGTACATTTGCAGCCTCTATAAATCAAACTAACTGTGTTGAACAAGACTTTAAAGAGCTTAGTGATAAATTGTATGCATTCAAAACCATGCAGTTAGAGATTGACTATTTAAAAGAGTGCATACGTGTGCAACGCGTTCCAAAAGGGCTACGTTGTTTTAAATTTCCGAACAGTGCTTTACCAGGAACTGCTCTATACAATAATTTGATTAAGTTATTTGATAGAACTGGATTAGAAATGCTTGACTTCATGGTTAAAGATTATGAAGTTAAGGCGAGTTCTTTACTAAAGGAAGTAAACAACTTAAATGATTCTATTGTTAAAGGAAAAGGTTTTCCTGGTATCAAAAGGGAATATGATGGGGTGTTTAATGAGGTAGATCAGCATTGCATAAAAATTGTTAATCATAAAAATCAGAAAATTAAAGCGCGGTTTGGTTGAATATAGGGATGGGTTGGCCTACCCTTTACCAGGTAAAGGGAAGATGAACACTGGTCACAATGTTGATATTGTTGATAACTCAGTATTTGCTAGTAATGAAGCAGCCCCAATAATGGAATTACCTAGAAGGAGTGAACGTTTGGCCCAAAAGGAGCATAGGAGTGTGCAACAGGGTTTTCAGTACCCCCAGGGCAGACCGAGGGGGAAGAGCACGACATACTTTCAACAGGGTTGGAGCAGGTCACGCAGATAGATGAACCTGCCCTTTTGGATGATTTTGACTCTTTTAGTTTGGTTAACGAAGTAACAAACTGTAATGACAGGGTGTTAACTAGGAATCATTTTTCCATTTATAATTTTACTGACATTCAAGTAACCACCAATTTTTTTGAGCTGTTTATTAGAGGTTTTCAGTTTGTTCCTTTGCGTTCATTAAATTTGGCTAAAACATTAATAGATTTGAAGTTGTTTGTGAGACGTTTAAAACCTTGCGTTACAATTTCAAGGGCAAGTAATGATAAAAGAACAATTTGTAAGAACAGGTATTTTGACCCCCCCCCCCATTCATCCCTCTTTGAAGGTATTCGATGAATTGGTGGAGATGGACTTAAGAAAACAATATTCAAACAATGTACAAGTCCCGCCTGACAATATGGATTCTGATTTGTACCAACTAGTTAACTTCCTTAAATTTGAGGGGTTCAGAGTGATGAAACCAGATAAAGGTGGGGGGTGGTATTGATGTATGACTGGGCTTATGAATCCCAAATGCATAGTATGTTGCAGGATATAGACCAGTACGAGGTTGTTTCTAGGAATGAGGTTAACATTTCTTATTCTAAGATTAAATATGCATTATTTGATCATTTAATGCAGGGGGCCATTAATGAGACATTGTATAATTATTTGTACGTGGACAAGCCTAAGATTCCAGTGATTTTTGGAATACCCAAGGCTCACAAAGGGGTTAGACCCCCTGAAATTTTGACCTATAGTATCTGGTTCAGGTGGTATCACAGAACCACTGGGTAAATTTATAGACCAGACTGTTAAGAAATTTGTGTCATCCTTGAAACATATTTGTAAAGATTCCTGGCAATTTCTTAAAGGTATTGAAAAAGATTTGTATAATCCAGCCTGTCTGATGGCAACTATACATATTGTAGAGTTATTTCCCAGCATTCCGCATTCTGTTGGCCTGGAGTGGTTTAATGAGATTTTAGCCATGCAATCTGGTTTAGGGTCTAATACAGTTATGTTGCTAGTTGAATTTATGGAAATTGTTCTTCAAAACAACTGTATTTACTTTAATGGAGAGATGTTTAGACAAAAAAAGGGGGTGGCAATGGGCACCCCCTGTGCTACAGTATATGCAAACATTGTTTTGCATTATTGGGAGAACAAATTCATATTCAAAACTGACTGGGCCAAGCATATTATTCACTACAAACGTTTTTTGGATGACATATGTATACTTTGGGATGGTGATTTAAATGATTTTAAGGAATTTATGGCATACATTAAAGCATCCACGCAATTTCTTTCTTTTACATACAATGTAAGTAATGATGATCTTAGTTATTTGGATTTAACATTTTTTAAAGATTATGTTAATTGCTGTTTTCAGTCCAAGATTTATAGAAAGGCCACCTTTTCAAACTCTTACTTGCATTTTGAAAGTGGCCACCCTTTTTACCAGAAGAAAGGAATAATAAAAAAACAATTCATCCAGGCGTCTAGAATGTCCAGCACTGATGAGTTGTTTTTTAAGGAAATAAGCTTTTTAAAAGAACTTTTTCTGGAAAAGGGTTATCCGATACATTTGGTCAACAAAATGGCCAAAGAAGTAACATCTGGTAGGAAGCTCAAGTATTTTCCATTATTGGGTGTTGGCCAACAGATGGTTAAGCAAAAAGAACAAGAAGAAAAGTTCGATTTACATAATACTTTTATACACACATTCACTAGGGAATCTGAGCAGGTAGAACAAACTGTATTGAAATATTGGCCGGTTTTAACCTTGCAAGAAGACATACAAAATATAGTATCCACAAAACCTAGTTTTGTAAGGAGGAGGGACACTAATCTGAAGGGTCTGTTTGAAAGTAAAAATTGTCACAAGAGTCGAAGTCCCTCTGTTTCTAAACTAGGCACGTACAAATGTGGAGCCTGTAATCAATGCCCTTTCATCTTTAACGACAGCAGTTTATGTATTCACACAAGAAATTTTAAGTTTAAGGCACCTGGTTATTATAACTGTGGGACTAGAGGAGTTGTTTACTTGGGGGTATGTACCCAATGCTGCAGTTTCTATGTGGGAAAAACTGAAAGACCTCTAAGACGTAGAATATACGAGCATTTATATGAGGTCTCTAAAAAGAAGTATACTAATGCCTTCTATAAGCATTTGACATTATGTCCTAGCATGCAGCTTAAGTTTTTGGTCCTGGAACAGGTTGTGCAAGATCAAAGAGGGGGTGATTGGGAAACACTCCTTGATATAAAGAACTTTTGTGGCAATTAAAACTTAATGCCTCAAAATTTCCTGGACTTAATGATAACGTTAGCATCATCAGTGTTCTTAGATTAAGAAGAGCTAGACTATAAGTCAAGCACATATTGATTACTTACATATTTTAAAGTAATTGGTTATGTTATGGTCCTGAGACTAATGTTTAATTTTTATATGCATTTGGTAGGATTATGTATTGGTTGTATATATTTATTTGGTGGCTGTAGAAAATTATATTAACTCAGTGAAATCTGGCTTTTTGATTTTTAAAAAATTTTTATAAAATTTTTAAAAAAAATTTTTAAAAAATGTTTTTAGTATTAGTTTTTATAGATTCAATGTGGTGTATAGTTCTTTAAGTAAAACACCACTAAATTGAAGTGCTTTAATCACTTAATTAATTAAAAATCATGTGATCTATTGTAAGAATATATTAAGACGCTGTTTTTAATTTTCTTTATCTTGATAAAGCCTGGTAGGAACCAGGCGAAAGCGCTTGATTTATTACATGTTTTATTGCACTTTGTCTTTATTAAATTTGTACATCAGAAGTACTACCACTGTTTGATGTTCCTTTGCCTTTGGAGTTACTTTGTTCTTTTGGTTGCTACAGATCCCCCCACCATGCCCCAGGATTCCCACTCCTCATTTCTTGATACACTTTTTTTTTTTTTTTTTTTTTTTAACATTTGTTGACCGGGAATGTCCGACTAGGTTCCACAGAGCCTGTTTTCAGCGGAGGCCCGGGGAGAAATGCTCCAGATGCATGTCTTTGGAATGTGGGAGGAAACCGGAGTACCCGGAGAAAACTCACGCAAACACAGGGAGAACATGCAAACTCCACACAGAAGGTACCCCAGCCGAGAATCAAACCAGAGAACCTCTTGTTGTGAGGCGACAATGTCAACCACTGCACCACTGTGCTGCACACTGGAAAATATTAGGGCACAACCTAACACCCTAATAATGGGCGATTTCAACTACCCCACCATTAACTGGGAAAACTACTCATGTACCAACTCTTTTGCTCAACGTTTTCTGGAATTCATTAATTCCAATACCTTGGATCAACTTATCCACACCCCCACCAGGGGCAGCAATATCCTAGACCTGGTCATTACCAACAGGGGCAACCAGTGTTCTACACCAGAGGTCAATTCCTTGTTGGTTGGATCCGACCACAAGCAAATCACCCTAGACATCCACATCCCACCCCCACCCCCCATTAGGGAAACCACTGTAAAATATTTCTCCAAAGCCAACTTCACGCTTCTTAAGACAGAAGTGGCAAACTTCATGACACCCATGCTGATGGACAATAGAGGACGACTGCTGAATCCTATACAATTGCACTTTATAAGCACTTACACGAGTGCAAGGATCGTGCAATCCCTAACAGAACCAAGATGCTATCTTCCAAAAAAAAGAAGCCAGTCTGGTGGTCCCCTGCTATAAACAAGCTCTACAACAAAAGAAAGAAACTGTTGCAAAAAAGAGTAAAATTCCATGATTGGAGAAAATCCATGGTCAGCCTCAGTAAGAAGCTGAGATCCCTCATAACATCCTCCAAAGCTAGTTACGAAAAAAAAATCGCCACTGATTCTAAAGACAACCACAAAGCATTCTATAGCTATGTCAAGAATCTCAATGGTTTAAAATGTGAAATTTAGATATTACTTTTAGAAATATAGCAATCAAATACATTGCCTCCCACAAGCTACTATAAGTTACTAAGAAACATAAATATTACCAAGAGTATTGGGAATACTTATTAGATTTCATTCTCAAGAGGTAAAAATATTGAATCTAAAAGTGAAATATGCAATTTATGTAGGACAATCAATAAGGATATACTTAGAACCTTTTTACCATTGTCATTTTATAAATATTTGCATAGATAAGTTGATTAAAAAAGCACATACCCTATATAAAGAGGTTTTAGTTTGACTTTCCCTAGTATATGTAATAAACAACTAATGGTACTGTTTTATTCTTCTTATCGCTGCAGAATATGTGGTTAGTACAAAAACTGGATTTTTGAAGTGACTTCTTTGTATATATTGTATATATAATATTACGTTTTGTTGTATGTTGTGTGCGTATCTTATTGTTTAATGTCTTATATGTTGTAACCTAAAAAACTGCAATAAAGAAATTTTTGAAAAAAAAAAAGAATCTCAATGGTAACACTCAGATCTGTTCTGAGTTACAGCACAATGGCACTAAATATACAGAAGCAACTGATATTGCCAACATCCTGGCAGATAAGCTCAGTGTTAACTTTACCCCTCTCTCATCCCCTAAAGGGCCCATCTCTATACGGGAAGAATGCAAAGTACCTGTAATCATGGCTGCACAGGTAAAAGACACACTCTCCAAAGCCATAAAGACAGCATCCATGGGACCTGACAAGATCCCAGGCTGCATTCTACATAAAATACAGAACAGACTGGCACCCCATCTAAGTACCATGTTCAATCATAGCCTCACCTCAGGCTTTGTGCCTGCTGAATGGCGCACAGCAAGGGTTATCCCACTCCACAAAGGGGGAGCCACCACGGACCCTGGGAACTACTGCCCCATTAGCCTGATGAGCCTGGTTTGCAAGGCTATGGAGCATATCATCATGGAACTTATAAAAATGACATTGGTAATCTCCAAACTCTGGACCCTACCCAGTTCGGGTTTGTAAAAGGCAGATCATGTCTCCTAAACCTGACAGACTTCTTTGAAGCTGTCACCAAAGCCATAGATGAGGGTAAGGTGGTTCACACAGCCTATCTAGATCTCACCAAGGATTTCAACGCCGTCCCCCACTCTGGAATTATAGACAAACTCACTAAACTAGGTATAAATCCCTATGTCACAAGATGGGTTGACAACTGGCTCACTGACAGAGCCCACACTGTGAAAGTAGCAGACTCTAAATCCAACTTCAGACCAGTGACAAGTGGAGTACCACAGGGTTCAGTCCTGGGTCCTCTCCTGTTTGGTATCTACTTCTCTGAAGTACAGGCTAACACAGAAGATCTCTGGCTAACTAAGTTCACCGATGACTGCAAAATAGGAGCCATAACCAAAACTCCTAATGATGTGGACATCCTACAAAAGGGCCTCACTGAGACAGATGCCTGGTGTCAAAGCCATGGCCTCAAGCTCAATGCCAAAAAGTGCATTGTCATCCCTTTTGGTAAAAACTCTGCACCCATGAACTACAACATAGCCAGTGGTCTACTTAACACCGAAAGTGTGATAAGAGACCTTGGGACACAGGTGGACAGTAGTCTCTCCTTTGATAATCACATTGCCACAGTAGTCAGGAAATCCTTCTACATGGCACACCTTATCACAAAAGGTTTCTCATCCAGGAAAAAAGAGGTCATTGTTCTCCTCTACTCATCACTCATTAGACCCATTATAGAGTACAATGCCCCTTTTGGTATGTACCTCACAAGACATCTACAACAACCGGAAAGGCCACAGAAATACCTCACAAAGAGGATTACCGGCCTCAAACAGATGCCCTACGCAGACCGTCTCAAAAATCTCCAGCTTTACTCTGTCGCATATCGCCTACTCAGAGGTGATCACTGCCTAACATACAAAGCTATGTCAAACCCAGAGCTGTTGTACATCTCCATGTAATGAAATCCCAATCCCTCCGAGCTACACGCTGTAGGGACCTAAACCTTGTCACCACAAAAAGCAGAACATGCTGGCGGGATAGATTCCTGTCCCAGAGACTTTCCATACTCTGGAACAAACTACCTATATATCAAACAGAGCTCCTCATTAGCATTCTTCAAGAAAAATCTTGATGATTGGATGGGAGATAGGAAATTCACCCTGGGGATCACTTTTGTGGCTCTGCTTGACAGGGTCACAGGAAAATAATTTTCTTGAGTAGCAAAAACCAGGGTACCAGTCGGTTAGGTTTATATAGGCCATAGGGCCAATAGCCTAGTACATACCTATGGACCTATGAACCTATGTATATTACATATGTCTGACAAAAAGTTATTGGTAATATGCAAACTCCAGCTGAACCTCACCTCAGTATCCAAACATAGGAAGTCCAAAGGGATGTGTGATTTGCACCATCTTTACTATGGATTGTCTGCCAATACAGCTTGTTAAAATGGCAGAGAGGGACTCAAGTAACAAAGCAAGTTACGACTCCATTTTTTGAAAATAATTAGCACATTAAGGATATTACAATACTGTAACAGCACTGAGTTATCTTAATTCTCATCTCTAAAAAATGTATGCCTCCATTGACTGTACAAAAATTTTACCAACAGCAAACAAAAAAAAATATGCTACAGCCTAAAATGTATAACTCTGTAATATTCAGGGTGCATAATAGTATGTGCTTACAGATGATATAGCTTCCAGTATTTCTCAGGAGTGTGTAAGTGTATTGCTTCAGTTTCATAATTCATCACAGTACTAGCATATATGAACCAGTACTGACTTACTAGTACACAATGCTTTGCATGATACACTGTTCAATACTGTAAAAATGACCTCCTACTGCTCAGACTATGGCATGAAAACCGCTTTATATATATCCAGGCAAAGCCTTACTTCACAGTACTCTATGTCTCATATTCTAGACATAACTAGAAAGCCTAGATTTCTGCAGTTGCACTCACTCACTCTGGTATTAAGTCCTACATCATATGCATATCCTTTTGCAAGGCTTTTTTGCATGTTCAAGGAGGCTATATGGGCTAAACTAAATTCTGGGGATATGTGTCTCCTCTAAGCTCTCATTTTTCCTGATAGCAAGTTACTCAGTGTAACTCAGGAAATTAACTCCTCTGTGTTTGGGTCACAAACTAGGTGCCCAAGAAAAATGAGCCTGGGAGCTGTCACTGACAATCATGTAAAACACCTGTGAACCTGTCGGTGTTTCAGACCAAGTGGAATACTTTATTATGGATGATGCCTTCTAACAAATTTCAACCTTTTGAGTTATTGGTTAAGAACTGGCACTTTACTCTGAAGAAGCCCATGGAATGATGGATGAAAGCGCTTAGTATGTCTTTGATGTAATAAATGTCTGGTGTATCATTTGGCAGTGTCATGGATTTTTTACTTATCTTGATAGGATGTTTTTGATGAGGATTTTTATGAACAACCCTCTCTAAATTACATCACTATTTCTTATAACAAGATCAGGATTTTTCTTAAAGACATGTTTGACCAAGGTGAAATTACGAATGAGACCTATGAATATCTTCAGATCAAATTTCTTCTTGTACCCACCCTGTTTGCCATTCCCAAAATACATAAATGTTTAAGTGACCCTCCTATGCGACCCATAGTGAGTGGGAAAACATCTATTACACTCCCTATGGCTGCTTACATAGATCAGAAAGTTAAATCCTATCTGTATGCACAATCACACATTATTAAGTATTTGTGGAATTTTTTACATAAGTTAAGAAACGTATGTTACAGCTCTAAACTTGCATTTGTTACTATTGACGTAGTTAACTTATTTAATGCAATTCCTCAAGAAGAGGGTCTGGTGATGTTTCATGATTTCCTACTTGAATCAGGGGCTTTTAGTAACAATGAAATTAATGTTGTAAATGCCCTTTTAGAGATGGTGCTAAAAACATTTTTTTCACCAGAAAAAAAGATGTAGCGATGGGACGAGTTGTGTCCCCGTATTCGCTAACATAGTCCTTTTGCAATGGAAAAAATGTTTTTTGTTCGAAAGGGTGAATATCCCAAGATTGCATTTTTATGCTAAGTATTTGGAGGATATTTTTATTGCATGGCACTCAAGTGAGACTAAGAATTTTATTGATTATCTTCATTCAACCACTTCTTTCTTAAAATTCACCTACGACTATACTGAGAAAGAAATCAGTTACTTGGCTGTATTGGTTATGAAGGACGATTAAAATAAGGTTTTACAGAGTACTATCTTTAGGAAGAGTACTTATTCAAACAGTTTGCTGCATTATTACAGTTGTCATCCAGCACACCAGAAAAAAGGTATCATAAAAGGACAATTTATTAGATTAGCTCATATGATTTTAGATGACGGCCTATTTGATCAAGAATGTGTCACATTAACAAAAATGTTTTTGGCTAGAAATTATCCCTTTAGTTTAATTGAGAAGGTAGACGAGGAAGTTTTAACCAAAAGACAAAAGGGGAATGTGAAGCCTATTTTGTGTGGTTTTGATTGTCCTAGTGACGAACCGACGAACAATAGTAGTGACACCTATCCTTGTTCTTTTATTACTACATTTACTTATGATTACTCTCTCGTCAAACAGATCATTATTAACAACTGGTCCTTTTTTCAGGCCTTTGAAGGTATGAAAGAGATTGATGTGGAATGACCGAAGTTTGTTACTAGGCATGCTAGATGTATTAAAAATTTGTTGGAATTGAATGAAAACTTCCCACTGTACAACAGCCACAACAAAAGTGAAATATTCCAGTGTAGATCTTGTAGGCAGTCTTTATTTCTTTTGGAAAAAAGTGAAGTTAAAGTTAACAATATTTTAATTAGGAGTAGTTTTCACCTCACTTGCAAAACTGCCGGCATTATTTATTTGGCCTTGTGTCAAAAATGCCCCAGTTTTTATGTAGGTAAAACTGTCCATCAGTTTAAGGAGAAAATATATGAACATTTATATGATATTAGGAACAAAAAAATAAGTAACTCCCTCTATGGTCACTTAATGGGCCATCCAGACCATGAATTTTTGTTTTTTGGTATAGAAGCCGTTCACAAACATCATTTTGGGGGGCCTTCATGTGACATTATTGAATATAAGGAATTGATTTGGCAATTGAGGTTAAATGCTATGGTTCCCCCTGATTTAAATGAATCCATATCCATAGCCAGTGGTTTGAGGTTAAGGTCCTATTATGTTTGAAGTATCACTTTTTTACATCTACATCTATTAATTTTTAAAGTATTTTTATATGTTGTTTTTTATTAGTTAATTAATGTTCATTATAGGCTCATAGGTTCATAGGTAGATACTAGGCTATCTGCCCTAGGGCATTTATAAGCCTAGCCAGAGTGTATTTGGCTTCTGCCTCCCTATTAGATTAGCCTACCATGCCTCTGTAAAGTAGGTCACAGAAGGTACCCTTTTAAGATTAGTTGACTGTGCCTCTGTCTAGCAGGGACACAGGAGAGATCCCAGGGGTGAATTTGCGATTTCCCATCCACGTGTCCAAATTTCGCTTGAAGAGGGTCAGCGAGGGGCTATGTCTAACATGAACTGGGATTCTATTCCAGAGTGAGGGGAGCCTTTGGGAAATGAATCTGTCCCTCCAGCATGTCCTATTTATTTTTGTGCTGAGGTTTAGGTCCCTGGAGCGTGTAGCTCTAAGGGACTTGGATTTTTTGAGGTGGAGCATGCCCATTAATTCTGGGTTTGACATGGCTTTGTATGTCAGGCATAGATCGCTTCTGAGTAGGCGGTAAGCAACTGAGTAGAGCTGGAGTTTCTTTAGTCGAGCTGCATAGGACATCTGTTTGTAGTCCATGATCCTCTTGGTGAGGTACTTTTGGGGTCTCTCCAGTTGCTGCAGATGTCGGGTAAGGTACATCCCAAAAGGGGCATTGTATTCAATTATGGGCCTGATGAGTGACGGGTAGAGGGGCACAATGACCTCTCTTGATCTAGATGTGAACCCTTTCTTGATAAGGTGGGCTATATAGTAGGTCTTTCAAACCACTTTGGCAACGTGATTATCAAAGGAGAGATTACTATCTACGTTGGTCCCCAAATCTCTAATTACTTCTTCCGTACTTAATGGATTACCACCTATGTGGTAATTTGTGGGCACCTTGTTTTTCCCAAAGGGGATGACTATGCACTTTTTTGCATTTAGCTTGAGGCCGTGGCTCTGGCACCAAGCATCCGTCTCTGTGAGACCGTTTTGGAGGATGCTTGTGTCAGCTGGAGATTCGATTATGGCCCCCAGTTTGCAGTCATCTGCAAACTTTGTCAGCCATAATCCCCCAGTGTTAGCCTGAACCTCAGAGAAGTATATACTGAACAAGAGAGGTCCCAGAACTGAGCCCTGTGGGATGCCACTTGTAACTGGTTTGGATTCAGACATGGCACCTGCGATTCTGACCATGAGGGTTCTATCTCTGAGCCAGTTTGCAACCCATCTTGTGATATAGGGGTTGATATTTAAGCTGGTAAGCTTATTTATGATGCCTGAGTGGGGTATTGTGTCAAAGGCTTTTGTGAGGTCCAGGTAGGCTGTGTGGACTACCTTGCCCTCATCTTTGACTTTGGTAACTGTTTCAAAGAAATCAACTAGGTTTAAGAGCAAGATCTGCCCTTAACAAAGCTGAATTGGGTAGGGTCCAGTGTCTGGAGGCTCCCAATGTCTTTGTTTATGAGTTCCATGATAATGTGCTCCATAGCTTTACAGACCAGACTAGTCAGGCTTATGGGGTGATAGTTTCCGGGGTCCGTTGTGGCACCACCTTTGTGGAGTGGGACCACTGTAGCTGTATGCCATTCTTTGGGTACATATCCTGTAGTAAGGCTAAGTTTGAACAGTGACTTAATGTGAGGGTTCAGTTCTTCTTGGAGCTCGTGTAAGACACAGCCTGGGACACCGACTGGTCCAATAGATGCTGTGTTTTTTGCTTTGGATAGGGCAGCTTTCACCTGTGCATCTGTGATGTCAGGGAGGTTACATTCAGTTGGGATAGGTGTTTGCTCCTTTGGGGGGGAAGGGGGGAGAAGTTTGCACTGAATCTGTCTGCCAGGATGTCTGTAGGTTCGGTATATTTTGTACCATTATGCAACAATTCAGAGCATATCTGGGAGTTTCCGCCCATGTTTCTGACATAACTAAAGAAGGCCTTGTGATTATTTTCAGTGTCTAGGGCAATTTTTCTTTCGAAACTGGCCTTTGATGATTTTATGAGGGATCGAAGTTTCTTGCTAATACTGATCAGAGATGCCTTCCCTTTTTGGGATTTTGCTCTGTCATGTAGTAGCTTCCTCCTTCTGTTGTATAGCTTATTTATGGCTGGGGTCCACCAGACTGGTCTCCTGTTTTTGGAGGAGTGAGTCTTGGTTTTATTTGGGATAGCATGATCCATGCATTCCTGTAGGTGCTCATAGAATGCATTTGTAAAGGATTCTGCGGATTGGGCTGTATTATCCTCTGGCCCAGGGGCTTTGAAGGATTCCACCTCAGTCTTGAGAAGTGCAAAGTTGGCTTTGGAGAAATTCTTTACAGTGATTTCCTTGGCTGGGGGTGGGGATGGGATATGGATGTCCAGGGAAATTTGTTTATGGTCTGATCTTACCAATGAGGGGTTTACCTCTGGTGTGGAGCATAGAGTCCCCATGTTGGTGATGATCAGGTCCAATATGTTTTTCCCTCTTGTGGGAGTGGTGACCAGTTGTTCCATTGTGATAGAGTTTATAAATTCAAGGAACTATTGGGCGAGGGTGTTTGGGCTTGAGTAGTTTTCCCATTCAATGTTTGGGTAGTTGAAGTCACCCAATAACATAGTGTTTGGAGAGACCTTCATATTCTCCAGTGTTCTCAGGAATGCCAAGTGGGGTTCCTGTAATAGGGAGGGTGTTCTGTAGCAGGCTACAAACTGAAAGGCAGTTTTGCCCGCTGTTAGTTGCACATGGATGGTTTCCGATGCTTCGTGCAGTGCCACTAACCTGGAGGTGTAGGTATCTTTGATGAATATAGATACTCCCCCTCCTTTTGTGCTTCGGTCCGAGTTTTGGGGCCAAAACGGATGGTATGAGTTATAACCTGGTAATGCTGGGGTGCTCTCAGGAGTCTTGAACCAGGTTTCTGTTACTGCACAGACATCGATTTTCTCCATACTGAGGAGAGTCTCGAGTGCGTGCATCTTGAGGTTTAGACTTCTGGCAATGAGTAGCATTACCTTTAGTTTTTTTATCTTTGGGTTGTCTATGGAGGTGGGTTTGTCCTTTGAGCCTTGCCTAAAAAAGGCACTATGGGGGTAGCAAGAGCCTTGGCCAGTATACAAAAGCCTAAGGGTGACAGGTGCAAGCCATCCCTAGCGAAGCAACGTGGCTTGTCGAGCATGTCATCCCCGGCTGACAGACACTGGCTCCCCTTTGAATGACACCAATACTTTAGCCAATTGTTGAAACTGATCATTTTGTCTTTATACTGTGGCATCATTCTTGGTGAGGGCAAGATGCTACTCAAGGTCAGGGACATACTAGCCTGGGCTACATGGTCACAGAGCTCCTCTATGTCTCGTTTCATGTAGTCCAGGGAGGTACATCTCAGGTCAT
The DNA here is from genome assembly GCF_019279795.1 of Protopterus annectens. Taxonomy (NCBI): domain Eukaryota; kingdom Metazoa; phylum Chordata; order Ceratodontiformes; family Protopteridae; genus Protopterus; species Protopterus annectens. Next base: position 1,198,132,574 of record NC_056728.1, read on the forward strand.
TCACACCAGCATGGACAATGATGGAGTCATACTTGTACTTGCTTTGGAGTGACCTGAGTGCTTGCATTATGTGGCAGATCCTTGCACCCAACAGGCAGCTTACAGTGACCTTTGGCTTGTTCAGTCTGATGAGTGGGACGTCAGTGTGCCAGGCAATAGAGTCCCCTATAACAAGTGTATTTGGTGTGTTGTTTGGCCTTATGGGCTGTGACTGTGAGGCACACTGATTTTGTGAGATATGTGATTTGTGGGTATTGTTGAGGGGTGGCTGTTGCTTGGATATCTGCTTAGGAGGTCTTTGCTGTTTAGGCAGATTTTTATTTAGAGTCTCCGAGTATGTTTTTGTGTGTTTATGTGTTGGGTATGCAGATGCAATAGGTCTGTTTGAGGCTGGATTTGTGGTGTGGGTGGTTACCTTTTCCTCCTGACTGACTGTGCCAGTCTTGGGTTGAGAGAGCTCTGCCTCCAGTTTGGCTGTGTAACTGCATCTCTCACATTTATTAAAGTTTGTTGGAAGGAGGAGAGGGTTGTCTGTGTACATAAGGCAATTGTAACATTTCCTCAAAATTCCCAGATTCACCAGCTGGACTGGAGAGTAACCTTGAAACTGACTCTTGGACATACCAGATTAGTATAGGGAACTGTTTTTTTTTTTACTTATCAGATTTGGGAAGGGAACTGATTTTTCACTTGATCAGGAAGGACCAATCGTGAGTCTAATACTTATGAGAAGTCAAGGAGGGTGTAGTGCTTTAGTTAGTTAATGTTTCCTTATAAGAGCTGAGCAAGTGCAGGGCTTTAGAAAGAGAATAGAGTGATTACTCTGAGAGTTTGAACAGTTCTAAGGGAAAAAGTGAAGAGCAGACTTTGTGGAGCCTGGAATAGTTTAAACCTGTTTAGGCGGCCCTTCCTGATGCTGCTCAGTGCGCAAAACCGTGCAAAAAGAGAGTTGTAGGGTTTTAAGAGAGAGAGATCAAGGAGTTTAGAATTGACCCAAAATGGCCAATAAAACTACAGCTTCTAGGTAGTAATCACTCCTCCAGGGACAGGCAGGCTGTTCAGTGTTAACCACTCCCACTGGTGAACACAGAGACTTCCCTTTAGCCCAATCAAGCACTGGCCTTCTAGAAACTTCCAAACAGTTCAGAACAGCAAATCTGTAACTGAACTTTCTTAACTTTTAGAAAGTGGGAAAAAAGCAAGACTTTTTTTTGTTTTTTTTTTCTTTTTGTTGTAGTTTAAAGGTAGCAGAGATACACAAGCAGCAAAATAATCACAACAGTGCCATAAATGACCCCACACTTGAGTGCTAGGCCAAAATCAGGTAAAATGCAGTTTTTAGAGAAAAAAACTATTTTAAATTAAGTGCAATACAGAAAATACAGTAAACAGGCTCTAGATGTGTTCCAAGTACTGTTACTGTTACAGATATAAACTTTAGCAAGCCGGAAAATGTCAAAAAGTAGGTGGCAAAGCAGTAAAACTAAAATCAGAAGAAAATACTTAAAATCTCAAAAGTGGCTCATTTTCTTCTCTCAGCGTTTTCTCCTCTTTGTAGGTGCTTCAGCAACAACTAGCAAGCCTGAATCAAGGGTTTTTATTGGTGGGGTAGGTCAGGTGATTTTTGTATTTGAATTATTTATGGTTGAAACACTCGTATTGGAATTGATTCTGATGAAGTTTTTTTTTTTCAATAATTTTTATTTTTATTTTTACATTAATACATGTCACAAATAAAAACCATTTTACAACATGACCATGTGCATATATATGTATATATATATATATATATATATATATATATATATATATATATATATACACATACATACATACACATAACACACACATATATATATATATATATATATATATATATATATATATATATATATATACACATACACATACATACATACACATAACACACACACATATATATATATATATATATATATATATATATATATATATATATATATATATATATATATATATATATATATATATATATATATATATACACATATACATACATACACACATATATACATACATACACATACACACATATACATATGTTATACATTGATGTCAAATACCACAGGATATAGGTCATACAACATATCCATTTACACTATGTACATAGATGCTTTCATTGTTAATTCAACAGTTATATAGACAGTATATACATTCATAATATCCAAGTTATTATTTAATATCTGAACTTGTATGTGTTCTTTGGTTCCATTATAATGTATTTCTAAGTTGCTGTGTGATGAATTATGCTAATATGATGTTAAAGGTTTGTTCCCAAATTTCTCTGGATTTCATGTTTTTGTTTCTTTTATCTATTACTATTTTATGAGCTAAAAGGTGTTGTATAGCTACATGTTTAAAACCCTCCCAAGACATATTTATCGTATCTAGCCATTTAAAAGCTATATACAGTTTCATTAGTAGGAAAATTGTTAAAAGTGCATTTGCTTGTTTTCTTGGGATGTTGGGTGGGAGAATGTATAACAGAGTGAATTCCCAAGTTAATGTTGATGTTTGATAACCCGTTTTTTGTAATTATACCTTGAGAGAGTTCCAGAGTTTATAGACACATTTACAGCTCTAAAATACATGAATTAAGTCAGCTATCTGGTCCTTACAGTGTGGGCAGAAAGGTGATTTTGATGTGTTAAATTTGTGTAGGATTGCAGGTGTGAAATAAGCATTATTATTGATCATGAGCTGAGTGTATTCTAACTTTTTGAGGGGTAGAATCTTCAGTGTTAGATTGATTGCCTGGCTTATTTGCTGATCATCTATGGATGGTTTAATTTTTCTCCAGTAGTTAGAAAAGAGGAGGTCCTTCTGGTATTTGATTTCATTTATCATTTTATATGAATTGGTAATAGTTTTCTTTGTTGTGATAATAGTTTTCCAAAGCCTGCTACAAGTTTCTACTAGTAATATTTTGGAGATAACTGGAACACAGTTCTTTGATTTGTCTTAGGATTATTATGTGTGATTTAGGGAGGTTTAAGTTGGTCCTCATTTCTTGTATTGAGCAGTTAAGGTAGGGATAGATATCTTGGATTGTTTTATCTTTTAGTCTGGGAAAAGGGACTAAGTCCAGCATCTTACTGTTTATTTTTAAATTTGGGTTTTTATGAAGGGGTTGCAGTATTGTCATGGCATGTCTAAGGTTCAAGAATTGAAAGAGTTTTTGCGCTAGGTTGATAGAATGTTTTAAGGACTCTATAATGTTATAAGTTTGTATTTCTTTCTGCTTCAGGAATGGACGTGCTTTGGGATTGAGACCTAGAGCTTTAATATATCTATAATATATTGTCACCCAGAGAGGAGACCAATTTTCCATTGATGGGTTATGTTCAGCTATTCTCAATATTCTGTTAGTGTTAATGATCGAGTAGTACATTTTAAAATCTGGTAGATTTAGTCCTCCTTTGCTTTTGGGGAGTGTTAATTTTGGATAGGAGATCCTGTTTTTTTGGGTTCCCATATAAATTTTGCTAGGAAGGTAAGAATTTGTTTGAAGAATTTATTATGTATTGTTGTCTGTGATGTCATGAATATATACATTAATCTAGGTAAAATGTTCATTTTGATTATTGATACTTTGGCCAAGAATGGTAGTTTTAGGTTGTTCCATCTTTTGCAGTCTTGCATTATATTTTGCCATTTAAGGTTTACATTGTGTTGGTAGAAGTCTTTGTTACTCTGGAAAAAGGTGATTCCCAGGTATTTAGTTTCTTCTTTAATTTTTATTGTGTTTAACAATGGTATTAGGGAGATGAGTTTGGGTGTTTTTAGGGGGAAAATATTAGTTTTATTAAGGTTTAGTTTGTAGTTAGACATAGTCGAAATGTTCAATTGCAGCTATTATTTTGTTTATATCTGAATTTGGTGTAGTGCAGTATATGTTCAGATCATCTGCAAATGCAGTGAGGTATATTTTGAAGTTGTGTATTGATGGAGGATTGTGATATGTATTTTGTTTAATGTATAGAAAGAGTGGTTCTAGGTATAGGTTAAACAGGAAGGGTGATAGTGGGCATCCTTGTCTTGTTCCATTTTTTATTAGGATCCTATTTGACCAAGTTTTATTTATATATAGAGATGTGTATGGGTTGCTATAGAGAGTTTGGATGATCTGAATGAAGTTATTGGGTATATTAAAGTAGGGTAGTGTTTGGAGTAAGAATTCTAGATTAACCCTATCAAATGCCTTGTGGGCACCCACTACCATTGTGTAGATGTTGATATTGTATCGGTTAGCATAGGATATTAGTGCATCTAATGTTAATGTATTGTCACTAGTCTGTCTATGTGGTATAAAACCGGATTGTTCTGGTAAGAGGATTTTTTCTATCAGATTTTTCATTCTGTTTGCAAGTATAGAGGTAAATATTTTAGTATCTATATTTAAGAGGGAGATGGGTCTGTAGCTGTCGGGGTTTTTGGGGTCTGTGTGTTCTTTTAATATAAATATAGTTTTAGAGGCATTGAAGTGGATACCATTTATTTTATAGTTTATTATGTAAGTCAGTGTATAGTATAGTAGTTTGGCTATCAAGGGGGAAAATGCTTTGTAAAATTCTGATGTGAGTCCATCCGGACCCGGAGCCTTATGCACTTTTAAGTGTTTGATTGTTGTAATAATTTCACTGATGGATATCAGCTCAGTTAGTTTTTTTTGTTGGTCTAAATTGAGTTTAGGGAATTTCAGTTTTTGAAGAAAAAGAGTTCTATCTTCCTTTGAGGTTTGTAGTATTTGTGCTCCATATATTTGAGAGTATATTTGTTCAACTGTTTTAATAATGTCTTCATTTTTTGTGTAGCTTTTGTCTCTGTAGTTTATTTCTGATATATTGGAGGCATTTTTGTGTTGGCAGATAATTCTGGCCAGAGCTCTAGATGGTATTTCAGCTTCTTCTGCGTAAGTGGCTAACATTCTGGCTTCATAGAAAGATAGGCTCCTGATTTCTAACATATATAGATCCCTTTGCAGTTTTAAAAGTTCTGCTTCTGTTTGGTTCTTAGGGTTATTTATTAGTTCTTTTTCAAGATGCTCTATTTTCCCTTTCAGTATATGCTCCTCTTTCAGTTGTATTTTTTTATAGTATGCTGCTTTTTTTATAAACAATCCTCTGATTTGTGCTTTGGTTGCAGCCCATTCTATGTCAGTTGGTACTTAGGAGTTAGTGATATTTGTAAGAGCTATTTTTAGTATTGCTTGTGTTTCTTTTATTACATCCATTTTGGAAAGTAAATTAGGGTTTAATGACCAGTTATGACCCCTATTCTCTAAATATATCTTTTTGTCCCAGTTAATGTTCAGTGTGATTTTGGAGTGATCTGAAAAGAACCTGGTATGTATAGTTATTGTTGGGTCCATGTTAATGAATATGTCAGAGATTAAGAAGTCTATCCTTGACCACATTTTGTGGCATTGCGAATAGAATGTGAATTTCCCTGTTTTATCTGCACTGTTCCCATGTTTAAAAGGGTCATATAGTTTGAAATCTTGTTTGAGTTCATTAAGGGCTAATGTGGCTTGTTTATTATGTGATTTGGTCAGATTAGATTTATCCTTTTCTGGGTTTTGATATGTATTCCAGTCACCTCCATTCACTAGGTAGTGATCTTTAAATTGGTTTAAGGTTGGGTATAATGACATAAAAAGTGGTGTTGGTTATTACAGGGTGCATAAACATTAAGTACCATTATAGGTTTTGGTATTGTAGGACTATTAAATGTTACATAGCACCATCTTCCCTCCTTGTCAGCTTTGGTTTTAAGTATTTTTTCCTTAAATAGTTGTTTTAATTATTATGGCAGCCCCAGCACTGTTTGTTTTCCCCTCTGAAGCTATGATTTGACTTATCTATTTCTTTCTGCTAATTTCTGCCCGTTGATCTGCAGTCAAGTGCGTTTCTTGTATTAGTATGAGGTTGGCTGTGGTTTTTAATGGAAGGTGTAAGAATAGTTTTCTTTTCTTCTTGTTTTGGAGCCCTTTAACATTCCATGATTCTATTTCCCACATTTATTTATTAGGTGTATTCCTTAGATATGCCATGTATATTAGTTTTGTTTTGTTAGTTTTGTATGTGCAACTGTGTGATGGTTTAGGAAAGCATCTATTCATCCCCGTCCCTACACTGTGCCTAACCACTATATCCCTGGACCAGGAATAATCAGGGGGGGATGATGAAAGTTCATTATATGGTTTACCTTTATGTCTAATCTTGGAATGTGTTTTCTTTTTAGATATAGATTTACTCCATAGTATCCCCCCTGTGATACTATAAACAATGTGGACAAAGCTGAACAAACTAGTTCCCTCAACAAACACTGCTACTTAATACCCTAGCCTCTTCTAACATATTATTTATACAGTGATGGTATTGCATTTAAGGTACAGCATGTATTGTTTTTGTCTTGTGACTAATTCTTTCTAAGAGTATTTTTAAAACAGCATATTAATATACATTCCTCAGTAAATTATAGCAATATGTGTACCATAGTAATATTGTTAAACAATCAATCTTGTCATTTTTACAATTTTCTCTCATTTGACTTCTTTTTCCTCCCCTTTACTTATTCAGGTTTCGGCCTTCTTTGGTGCCTATAGTGATGGTTTTCCACATCAGTCTGTGTGGGTTATAAAATATATACTTGGCACCTATTTAACAGAAGTAGGAAGTATAGAGAGACAAAAAAAAAAAATCAGCTTAGCCTAACAGTCCTTCTGCTATAGTTGACATATTAAGGCTATATTTACATTATCCCAGGATTGTTAGGTTATTTTACTAATTTCCTGAGATTACTTCTCTCCAGGATCTTTAAACACATTTATAGTATTTACATAAAACATTTAACAATTTTTTTCCCTTTTTTCCCAATATTAATCTATGAGCTAGCATATATCTGACAGTTTATTTCTTGCCTATTATTTAAGGCTGGAGTTTCATTCACCTGCACAGTACTGGGTGTACTGTTTTAGTGAATGGTTCAGTTCAACAGTACCTTATTTCTTCAAGGTTTTGCTTGCAGGTTGGTTGACATCTATGGTGCAGCTTTCTTCTTTTAGCTGGTGCAGATCAATTTTCATTTTTCAGGCAGTAAAATCCTTTGGAGCTTGCTGAAATCCATTTTGTCTGACTGTTCTTAATGAAGCCATCAAAAGCCTAGGGGGACTGATTTTGCAAGCCAATATCCGAGATGGGAACTTCCTTCCTATATTCGTGCATCGGAAACAGCAGTTCATTTTTGGTTCCCACCAAGGCTGTACTTCCTTTTCCTGTGTTCCTCATGGCTCACATCAATGACCCAAGGGCCTAGACAGCAAGGGGAAGATTTCAGAGTTGGATCCCAGCTAGAGTGCTCATGAATGGGGTTGTTTTTTCATCCAAGGGACCTTTATCTTTTTTTTGTGGATTTATTTCACTTCTGAAGGTGGAATTTGCTTGAAAACAGCCAGGAATGTCTCTTTTGCCTCTTTGGGGTTAGCAACCATGTATTTAACCTCTTTGATGTAAAAGATTAACTGGTTTGGATATTTCATCTGGAATTTGATTTTTGTTTCTATTAGGAACCTGCAGTATGGAGATAGTAGTTGTCTTGCTTGTCTTAATTGTATTGGGAGGTCTTGAGCAAAGGAGATGTTATTATTATTCCAGGTGAGTGTGCCTTTTTTCTTTGCTGCCAGTATGATTTTATTTACATCTTGGTAGTTTAATATTTTAATATAGACAGGTCTTGGTTTCAGTTATGTTTGCATTTCCCTCAGGGCTCTGTGGGCTCTCTCTATTGTTATTTGCTGCATTTCTTCAGACTCCCTTAGGAGAGAATTTATTATTTGCTTGATTGTTGGTATTAGATTGTTATGAAGTACAGTTTCAGGTATTCCTCTGATGATGATATTGTTTCTTCGAGATCTTGCTTCCAGGTCTGTTAATTTTGCTTGTAAGTTTTGTATTTCTTTGTCATGGGCATCAGTTTTTTGAGAAATAGAGTCTATTTTTATTTCATTTTCTATAATTTTGGACTAAGATTTTTCCATTCTGGATATTATTTGGCTGAATGAGTCACCAAAGGTTTGAAATTGTAATGATAAGTCCTTTAATGCTTGCTGGATAGGTAATAAGGCAGATTTTATGTCTTCCAGATTAGCTGGCTGGTCTGTCTTGGATTTATTTGTATTTTTAGAGTTGTCAGTTTGTTTAGTTGTCTTTTGTCTTTTTGAAGTTGTGTCTTTCTCACTGAGAATTTGGTCTTAGTTGTTGTTGTTTCCATATTATTTTCCTCTTTTGACATCTTGCTGTATAGTGTTTTACCTATCTTGCAGTCAGATGCAGGGCCTTAGTAGCACATTGCTTAAGTTGTTATTCAGAAATCTTAGTTAATCCTGCTGTTTCTGTGCTGAATCTGTCACTTTTTCTTCCTCTTTTGTTTGCTGGATGATATTAGCAGTAAATAGTTATTTCTGTATTATTAATTCTGTGTTGCCTTCTGGGTTTGTTTTAATCCAGGGTATATCAAGACCTAGGTGATAGCAGTGCTCACAGAACAGTGGCCATTTTGAACCCCTCGATTCTGATGAAGTTTTGTTACAAGCCTATGAAAGCATTCAATCTTTTTTGGGAATAAAGTGTGTTGTTAAAGTGGACCTGGATTCTTTTCACCCGCTTCCTCAGAGGTTTTGTTTTACTTGTTGGTTCTTAGTTTGTGGTTTCAGACTTATTTGTTGCTCCTATCCATGAGGGATGTGTGCTAAACCAGGGATAAATTTACATTTTTTTTAGCCAGCCATCCAATTTATGTTTGAATACAGCATTAGGAGTACTTTGCTTTATGCAGAGTAGATGGCGGTTCCATAGAAGCCCTATTCTTTGTGATACAAACACAACCCTCCAACATGTCCTATTTTTGCTACAAAAGAGAGTCAGGTCTCTTGAGTGTTTGTTAATGCTACCATTGGACTTGAAAATGAAAAACAGGTCTGGCATGAGAGGTTCTATTGAGGCTGTGTACATAAGGCTGAGGTAACCTCTTAGTAGACTATATGATACCGAGAAGAAGGATGAGGCTCTGAAATGGTCAGCATAGTTTTTTTGTTTAGGCTCTTGATTTTTTTTTTTTTTTTTTGAGATCTGGTTGGTATACCTTTAAATATAATCCATCCAAAGAAAAAGCACTTCCTTGCATTGGTGGATATGTGGTAATCAAAGGACATTTTTGTGTTGAGATAAAGTCCCAGATCCCTGACTATGTAATCAGCTTTCAGGGGATTGTTGTCAATGTGATAATTACAAGAGAGTTATGCTTGCCAAATGAAATGATTGTACATTTCTTGGCATTTAGGTTTAGCCCATAGTTTTGACCTAAATGCAAGTTTTAAGAGAGGCTAGAAGAGGCCATCTTGGAGGATCATGGTGTCCTCTGGGCAGTTTATGATGGCATAAAGTTCAGTATCTACAAACTTATTCAGACATAAACCCTTAGTATTTGTTTTGGCATCCAAAGAAGTAAATGCCAAAAAGTAGTAGGCCAAGGTCTGAACCTTTGGCTGCACCACTACAGACATGAATTTTAAATGAGGTAGAGCCACACGTCCTAAATTCCTGCGTTCTATTTGTGAACCAATTTTCTAACCAAAACGTTATAGCAATTTGTTTATGTATGGTACCCGAGTGTGGGATGGTATCAAACACATTTGTGAGGTGTAGATATGTATTGTGTTGATTTGCCCTAATCGATTCTTTCAGTGTCCTTAGTGAAGAGAGCAACCAGGTTAAGTAGACAGGACCTGCCCTTGATAAAACTGAATCAGCTTAGGTCTAGTGTTTCCAGGTTGCCTGTGTTCTTATTCTTTAATTCTGTGATGGTCATTTATATATTGTTGTAAGTGAGGCTGCCCAGGCTTATGGTTCTATAATTAATTAGGACCACTGATGCTCATCCTTTGTACAAGGAATTATTTTTACTCTCTTCCATTCATCTAGAACAAAGTCCATTTGGAGGCTGTTACTGAGTAGCCTTTGTAGAGTTCTGACAAATTCTGTTTTGGGCTGACCATTACGCAGTCCAATTTAATTGTCTTCATGGAAGTTGTATTCCTAGTCTTGGATCACGCCATGAGATTTTATGGGGATGTAGATGTGGGCATGTGATCTAGGAATATAGGAAGGCACAGGAGGGTGAAGCTTGAGCTACATTTGTCTGCTGACAGACTGGCTATACCCACTAAGACCATGCATGTGATATCATTTACTATCAGGTCTGTGCAGTGTTCGGCATTGTTTATGAGGTTTTTAATATAGTTAAAGAAGGTTTTGTGGTTATCCTTTGCCTGGATTATTATTTCTGTCTCATATCTGCTTTGGTTGAGTTGATCAGTCTCTGGAGTTCCCTGTTAAGAACAGCAAGAGCACTGTTAGCATTTTGTCAAGACTCTAAGTGGCAACTCGCAGATATGCTCTGAGCTAGTGCACAATAGCACACAAAATACTGAACCCACTGATATTGCCAACATCCTGGCAGATAGATTCAGTGCAAACTTCACCCCCCTCTCACCCCCAAAAGGGACCACAACAATACCGGAAAGGTGTAGTGTCCTGGAAATCACAGATGCACAGGTGAAAACAGCCCTTTCAAAAGCCAAAAGCACAGCATCAATGGGGCCAGATGGTGTCTCAGGCTGCATCTTGCACGATCTACAGAACAAACTAACTTCCCACCTAAACACACTGTTCAACCTCAACCTGTCCACAGGCTACATGCCCATAGAATGGTGCACAGCAACGGTTATTCAACTCCACAAAGAAGGGGCCACAACTGACCCTGGTAACTATCGCCCTATAAGCCTGACTAGCCTGGTCTGCAAGGCTATGGAGCGCATCCTCATGGAATTCATTAACAAAGACATTGGGAACCTCCAAACACTTGACCCGACCCAGTTTGGCTTTGTTAAGGGCAGATCATGCCTACTAAACCTGGTTGACTTCTTCGAGACAGTCACCAAGGCCATAGATGAGGGGAAGGTAGTTAACACAGCCTACCTTGACCTTGCTAAGGCTTTTGACACCATTACCCACTCGGGAATTATAGAAAAACTCACCAGCCTGAACATAAACCCCTACATCACGAGATGGGTTGCCAACTGGCTTACAGACATAACACACACGGTAAGAATAGTGAGTTCCAGGTCGGACTCTAAACCAGTCACAAGTGGTGTCCCACAAGGCTCGGTCCTGGGACCCCTACTGTTCAGCATATACTTCTCAGAAATACGGGCAAACACAGGAGGGCTTCGGCTAACCAAGTTCGCCACTGACTGCAAACTGGGAGCCATAATTGACTCACTGACTGACACAGATATTCTCCAAAAGGGCCTTACTTAGACAGACACCTGGTGTCAAAGTCTTGGTCTCAAGCTAAATGCCAAAAAATGCATAGTCATCATGTTTGGGTAAAACAAAACACCCATGAATTACCACATAGGTGGCAGCCCCCTTAATACAAAAGAGGTAATAAGAGATCCGGGGACCCAGGTAGATGGTAATCTCTCCTTTGACAATCATATTGCCAAAGTAGTTAGGAAATCCTTCTATGTAGCCCATCTAATTACTAAAGGGTTTGCATCTAGAAATAAATATGTTATAGTGCCCCTCTACTCATCACTCATCAGACCCATCATAGAGTACAATGCCCCATTTGGGATGTACCTCACAAGACACTTCCAACAGCTGGAAAGACCACAAAAGTACCTCACCAAGAAGATTACTAGTCTCAAACATATGTCCTATGCAGCCCAACTGGAAAAACTCCAACTGTACTCAGTGGCATATCGCTTAATCAGAGGTGATCGCTGCCTGACTTACAAAGCCATGTCCAACTCAGAATTGATGGACATGTTCCATCTAAAGAAATCCAAGTTACTGCGAGCCACTATCTCTGGTGAGCTAAACCTCGCCACAACAATAAATAGAACATGCTGGAGGGATAGATTCCTGTCACACAGACTCCCCATGCTTTGGAACAAAATTCATAACTACATTAGGCAGTGCCCCTCACTAACACTCTTCAAGAGAAACCTTGACGACTGGATGGGCAACAGAAAATACACCCCTGGGATCACTTCATTGGCTCTTCTTGACAGAGGCTCAGTTAATTAATCATTGGGGTGGCGAAAGCTGACATACGCTGGCTAGGCTTATAAATGCCCCCAGGCAGATAGCCTAGTACCTACCTATGAACCTATGAACCTAAGTTTATTTTCACATGAAATGATTATTTATTTATTTATTTTTATTATAGATCCTGCTTACATTTGGGTTACACCAAAGGGGTTTATTCTTAAAAATGAAGTAGAACAGACACATGTATGCTGCTATTGACATCTGCATAGAAATTTGGCAGAAAAGCACTCCACGTAAGTAGGGCTGCCACCTTTTGTTGAGGCTAAAACTCGAACAAAGACACACCCCCTTGCAGCGTCCTTAATCCACCCATTTCTGCCACTCTCCCGCCAACTTAATGCCCATCTTGTGATGTCATCACAATTTCAGCCGATGAAGAGCACCCTCTTTTTTCAGTTCCTGATGCCTTTTTCTGCTGATTTACTATATTTTTCTGTAAAAACGCATAGTAAACCTGCGGATTTAACAAACACCAGTTAGACTGTTTCTTTTTTTGAAACAGAATACTGGAGTTTGTACAGTGTTTTCCTGCCTACTGGGCCATCAGTTTGATTTCTGGATAGTCTAGAAAAAAGCAGATAGGTGGCAACCCTACACATAAGCAAAGTGTTTTCAATTTAGTCAGGTAATCACTCAGTTGGAAGCAGTCATCCCATATTGGTGAGGACTATGTGCAGGACTTTTTGCCTCTGATCAGGGTGCAAACTAACTGGTCCAATGAGTTTACATTGAAGACTTGAAGAAATGTCCCAGCATACATGTTTTGGGATGTATAAATCTCCTATTTAAATGGAGGGGTAGTTGAAATCTCTTAGTAGAATGGTATTTGGCTGAATGCATAGGGATTCCATACTACTTAGATAAGAGGTAAGAACTTTGTCGACATTGAGGGGCATTATAATTAGCTATGATATGATAACGGGGTTTGTTAATAAGTTGAACATGAAGGAGTTTCAGGTTGTTATCTTGTCCAATGAGTCTGGAGGGGAATTTTTTTTTTTTTTTTTTTTTTTAAGAATAATGAGATACCACCAATTTTAGTGCCTTTATGTAGTGTGGTGGGCCTGAATGTGTAGTAGGCATTAAACACTAACCTCATGGAGTGATCTCATTGGTCTTAAAACAGGTGTAAGTGACAATGTATATACCAATGTTTTCCAGGGTAAGAAGTGCTTGTAAGGAGTGGCGTTTTTTGTTAAGGCTCCTAGCACTGAGTAGCAATATTTTTATATTATCCAGATCCAATTTTCTTATGTTGGAAGCTTTAGAAGACTGACATTGCCTATAAAAGGAACTGTGGGCTGGACAAAGTTATAGCCACTATGAAAAAGCTTGGAGGAGATAGGGACAAGTCATTCCTACAAAATCACTTAGGACTGTCTACCATCTCCTAGGCAGATATATATTGAACAACCTTTGAATGGCACAAGAAGCTAAGCCAGTGGTTGAAGTCAATAATCATTAGCTCATATAGCAGTATCATTCTTGGTTATGGTAGAATGTTGTTGAAGACTTTGACACATACACCAAGAGCTCTATCATGTCTCCCTTCATATGATCCAGGGAGGTACATTTCATGTCATTTACTCCTATATGCACTTTGACTGTGGCATATGTGAACATGGGGTGTGGGGACTTTAGTGCATGTGTTTTGAGACATATCCTGACACCTGACAGGTAAATGACCATTACCAATCCCTTGCATAGCCTGGCTAGTGGTGTGTCAGTGTAATTTACAATGGAGACACCTATGACTTACATATTGAACTGTATGAAAGTTTGTCATGTGTTCTTTCAAACTGAATGAATGTGATTCTTATATGTATGTTTCATAGTGAGTGTTGCCTGTGCTGTGTGTTTGCGAAGCTGCTAAGTGCAGCTGCTTCTTTGGTTAGTTGAGCGGTTGTTGTTTAGGTAGGTTACTTTTAGGAGCTTCACTGAAGTAGGTCTATGCATTTTGTATCAGCTGGGTGTGATTTGCTTTTGTGGTGTTTGATACTGACAAACTGTTAGTTACTTCTAGTGGCTTTGTGTGAGAGCTTTGTCTTCAATAACATTATTTAAGTATATCTCTTAAGTCTTGGTTATATATGTGTGTGTAGATATAATTACAGTGTAAACAAAGCAACCATGCATTGCATTAATGCATTTAACAAAATTCTGTCTTGTCAGTATTGCAATGCATGTGCTTGCCACACAATTGCTGTTTGTAACACTGTCCCATTAATTACTTCATAAACTTTGTAACATACCTCTCAACCTTCTACCTTTTCGCAGAATGTCAAGAATGTTTGCCTCATAATGCCGGTGTGTTCCACATAAAAGTAATGGCTTTCTGGTAAATTTCTGAGGACTGAAGTTACTAAATAATGGCATACATTAGAGTTTCAGACTTCACATCCTTTAGAAAATGGATGCTAACACAAATCCTGTTATTCTATCAACTTTCTAAGTTTATAGGAACAATATTTAAAATCTATTTCTATCTTTGGACCTTTGTCCCCCTCTATTGTATGCTTTGTCCATATATCGCACACTAAGAGATTGCAATCATTTTAGAACTCCCACTTGTGTATGTGTATAATTGGAGTAGTTCTGTGTAAAACTTTTCAGAAACCCAACCAAAATATCTACTGTGTCTGTGTAACAAACATCTGCAGATGTTAAAAATGACAACTAATTTAACAAATGCAATTTATATCTAATTTATCATCCATGATGGACAATGAGACTCATAATGTAGCAGGATAACATTTTATAGTGTCTTTTTAAATAGAGGCTGCTACACAAATATGGCACAGACAAGTGACAGAATAGTTTTACTAAATTAGTTCCAATAATAAAAGAAATATTGCCTCTGGAACATCAAATCAATATTTAATAGCAAATTATTGAATATATTTACTTGTGTACTGTTATGCCTGGATAAGAAGCGTTATGATTTGATCTTGGGAAAGCAATAACATGAGTTTATATTCACAAATTTTAGACCTCACTGCAAATATAAATAGCAAAGCACCAAAGAATGACATTTTTAAACTGAAGCCCTCATGCTTGTGGTGTTGAATGCCAAGTGAATTAGTTTGGAATGGTTAAATATGTATTTGGTTTTGATTAGTTGTACATTAGGAGTCTATTAAAATGTTTAAATCATGACTTTGACAAAAATCTAGTTTGCAGTATTCTTAACATTTATTTATTACAAAATGTATATTTATGTTAGCAAAACTAATGGCTTTACTAAAAGAATATTAGCTATATTAAAACATCAGCTATAGAATAATTTATCACTTTTAGGAAGGAAATAAAGAAAAAATGCTGCACCACTCCCATTGTATGTTCTTCCCTGGTGAAATCAGATCATCGCACTGTCTTGTTCGAAGTTTCTATCACACCCAACCCTTCCCCAGCCATACTCAACCTAAAAAACTTCTCAAAAGCTGACTACACACTCCTAAGGGAGGGTATCTGTAGCTTTACACCACTGCCTACCTCAGAGGATGCAGACAACTATGCTGAACAGTATGCAATGCAGTATACAAGCACATGTACATCTACATGGACTCAGCCATACCCAACAGAACTAAACCTGCTCCTCATGGAAACACAAACCTGTTTAGTAGACATCCTCTGTCAACAGGCTTTACAAAAAAGGAAGAAACTGCTGTCCAAGGGCAAAAAGGAACAAATTCCAAGTTGGAAAAACTCCCACCTTAGCCTCAACAAGCAAATTAGATTACTAGTGAAAACCTCCAAAGCCAATTATGAATTGAAACTAGCCTTTGAAACTAAGGTAAACCATAAAGCATCTTCAGTTACGTCAGGAACCTCCATAACAAAGCTCAGGTTTGTTCCGAATTAGTACTTAACAGTATCACCTACACTGATCCTGTTGACTTAGCCAACCTGCTAGCTTTTAGGTTCCGCACAAACATCCCCCCCTGCCCCCCCCAAGGCCCTTTCGACATTCCCCAATACTTATCCTGCACTTCACATCTCCATAGATCAAGTGTCAAAGGCCCTATCCAAGGCAAAGAACACAGCTTCCATAGGACCTGATAGTATGCCAGGCTGTATTCTGCACCATCTCCAGCAAGGACTGGCTTCACCATTGAGCACCCAATTCAACCACAATGTAGATCAATATGCATGTGTATATACCTTTAAGAAGCTATCCAAGGGCTTCTACTAGAATATAAGTACTGAGCACGTGCGAGACTGACTGCCATTTTGTAGTTAGCTGTTGAGATGTGGACATGTAAGTATGTAAGTATTGGTTAATTAATGAAATAGTATAAAATGAGCCTATTTTGAATGTTAAATTGTGATCCTTTGAAGGCGAATTGCCGAGGTACCAGATCGTTGATGAAATAAAGAACTTTGGTGGAATATTGACTGCTTTGGTGTGTATTGGGCATGTAAGTATGTAAGCTCTGTTTGTTAGTTAGTTCATTCTTATTTAAAGATGATGTTATCCATCCTGATCTGTCTGTATATATTAAAGCATCTGAACAAAGCCCCAACCCTTCTTATTATTTGTAATAGAGACATATGAGTGACATGGTGTTAGAAGTGACATGTCTAAAAGGATATGGTACCAAAAGTGGCATATCTAAAAAGGGATTGAAGTCAGAAGCTGCATACCAAAGGGGCATGAAGTTTAAAACATCTTGGAGAAAATGATTTAAGGCACTTATCCAGATGCTGGTGGAATATACAGCAGTGAACCATCGCAAAAACTGTGCATACTTTGTAAAACAGGTCAGAAACAAATTTCAGGTATGAAATCTTGCTCTGCACTATTTCTTTTCACATAATATGAAATGAAAAAATGCCAGCCAAAACAACAACAGAAGTAAAAATGTACAAAAATAGGCTGGGATCACTGATGGATGCACAATAAATGATAACCGAAGAAAAGTAACAAACTACTTTATTTGACTGTAAACTAGTAAATCATTTAGCACTTTCAAGTGGACTTCTTCAGAATGCCTTTTTACTGGCTGATAAAACTTCTTTTAAAAACCTTTTGGTGCCAATCCGACCTCCAAGTCAAAGTAGCTTAAAGCAACATTGTACCAAAAGGTAACAATACATACAATGTAAATTTTAAAATCAACCATATATAAAACTGTCATAGCAACATACAACAAAATACAAAAAAAATATTAATAACAAACCTAAATAATCCAAACATAGACATCAAAGAAATGTTTAATGTAGTGTCTATAGAGCATATTGCTAACCTAAGCGAATGTTAAAATTGGACTTAAAAATAACTATAACCATACTATATATATATTTATATATGGTTGGCAAGGTGTGAGAAACTTGCTGCTTATCGAGGTGAAGAAATTCAAACCAAATGCTCAGTAGTGCTTTCATGTTATTCTGTAGGGAGATGCTACAACTTATTATTTTATGTGGTCAAGAGGCACATTCAGTCATTATTAGGGCTCAAAGACTCCTTGAAAATGGGACTACTTTCATTTAACAAGGAAGTCCACCAAGTTAGCTTAAAAGACCACTACTTTAATTTTGCCTGGCACATTTTTTTTACCTATGCTGATCTTTCCCAAGACAAACTAGGCAAACTTCCAGTTGCGCACTCCATAAAGTTAGACCCAAAGGTCAGTCTAGTTATCAGGCAAGCATGTAAAGTTCCAATAGCCATGCAGGACAGAGTCAAAGCTGAATTAGATAAAATGGTGAAGCAAGGTGTAATTTGTCCAGTTGATACTCCAACTGAATGTCAAAGAAGTCACAGCTTTGATGCCAAATGCCACTATTTTTTCTGTCTTAGATGCAGAGAGTTCATTTTGGCAAATTCAGCTAGACAAAAAAATCCTCATTGCTTACTACTTTCAGTACTCCATTTGGCAGGTACAAATTATGAGAATGCCATTTGGGATTAATTCTGCAAGTGAAGTCTTTCAGCATGCAATGGAGCAATTTTTTTCTGGGTATCCTTGTGCTATTATAGTAGATGACATATTGGTAGGAGGTCATGATGATGCAGAACATGACAGAAACCTCAGAAAAGTTCAGAAAGGGCATGTCAAGTGAATCTTAAACTCAATGTAGATAAATGCTAATTCAGGCTACAAGAAGTTCCTTATGTTGGTCACTTATTTACAAGCAAAGGCCTACGACTAGATCATTCAAAACAAACAGCCTTTCTCAAGATGCCAGCTCCAGACAATATTCAAGCCCTGCAACTTTTTCTTGGCATGGTCAACTACCTAGGCAAGTTCATTCCAGACTTGATCCAACTTTTCAGCACCATGCAGAGAGCTGACATGTAAAGATGTATCCTGGTTTTTGTCAGAGCAACTCCAATGAGCATTTGATATCCTGAAACGGAGAATTGCCTGTCCACTGATGCTCAAATACTGTGATGTTCACAAGCCAGTTACACTTTGTTGTGAAGCTTCAAAATTTAGGCTTAGTGCAGTTATTCTACAAGAGGATCTATCTGTTGCCTATGCATCGATAACTCTTACCCAAACTGAATAGCAGTATGCCCAGATTGAGAAAGAGCTTTTGGCAATTGTGTCTGCATGTTCGAAGGTCCATGATTATGTTTACGGCAGATGTATCCAGACTGAAACAGACCGCCAACCATTAGTCACAATTCTGAGTAAGCCAATGCATTCAGCTCCAAATACATGGCAGCATATGATGCTGAGATCGCAAAAGTGCAATTTCAGTCTTGTCTACAGAAAGGCAAACTTCTTTATCTTGCTGATACATTATCCAGAATAGCCAGAAGTACCATTGAACAGAGTGATGCTCAAGGTTCTCAATTACTTGATGGTTTTGAGGTCATGGAAGCGCACAATTTTTCTTCCACACATCTTGATGAGCTAAGAGATCACACAGCATCCAGTTTTACAGAGGCTCAGCCACTTTATCAATCAAGGATGGCTGTCAAAGCAATCTAGTTTACCTCAAGAAGTGCAACCTTATTTTCCATAAAGAGATGAGATTTTGTCTGACAAAGTTATCATAATGAAAGGTCCAAAAAGTAATTGTTACAAAATCCTTGCAACCTGAGATCATTACTATCTTGTATCATGGTCAGTCAGGAACAGAATATACCAAAAGAAGGGCAAGAGAAATAGTAGCTTGGCATTCTATGTCACAAGACATTGAGAGAGTACTTTCTTCTTGTTCACTATGTAATAGTACTAAGCCTCATCAACAGAAAGAACCACTTCAGCTTAACCAGATTCCAGAACTACCGTGGTCGACAGCAGCCACTGATATATTCGAGTGGAATGGTCAACATTATTTGATGTTAGTAGACTCTTAATCCAATTGGTTTGAAATTGACCTACTTCCTAACCTATTATCCAGTGCTGTCATTACTAAGATGAAATGTCATTTTGCAGTACATGGAAGTCCACACAAAGTAATTTCTGACAATGGCACGCAGTTTACAAGCCAACAGTTCCAAAGATTTGCAGAAGAATGGGACTTTACTCATGTCACAAGTAGTCCAGAGTACCTCCAGTCAAATGATTTGGCAGAATGCGCAGAGCAAAGTGCAAAACAGTTACTTGAGAAGTCAAAATGAGACAATACTGATGTTTTCTTGATTCTTTTGAATCTCAGATATATTCCTCATGATAAACATCTTGGTTCACCTCCTCAGAGACTTCTGTTGAGACAAACCAGAGCCACAATACCACTCAGCAGTCAATTGTTAGTTCCATGTGTCAAGAACAACAGATCAGTGAAAATTAATCTGTTGAGGAAATGCCTATCCCAGAAGTCCTGCCACAATAAGGCCAGTAGACCACTCAATCCATTACAAGATGGAGAAGTGGTAAGGATGCAAATGTCCAAAGGTTATGATTAGATTGGTGTCATGAAGAATATGTTTCCAGAGCTGAGATTGTACATTGTGAAATCAGAAGGAGCACCTTTTAAGCAGAATCTGAAGCACTTGAGACCAGATTCAGAGACTAAAACACAGCTGATAGCCTGTGAGAGAGACTGTTTACCTCAGAGTAAGTTGTCCAATGTTCCAATTCCAG
Organism: Protopterus annectens; assembly: GCF_019279795.1. Taxonomy (NCBI): domain Eukaryota; kingdom Metazoa; phylum Chordata; order Ceratodontiformes; family Protopteridae; genus Protopterus; species Protopterus annectens. The sequence goes on from NC_056728.1 coordinate 1,198,152,831, forward strand.
AGGAAGTTCCAGAGGGCATCCCTGTTCCTATGATGAATCCAGAAGTTCCTGTTATGAGTTGTACCCCACAGACTGTCCCTGTTGCTCAATATAGTCCCAACTGTTATGTTATGAGATATAGTTGAATCTCTAAAGCCTGTAGCAGATATGAAGCAACTTAGACATGTTTTGTTTCTAATACCCATAGCAATGCATGCTTGTCTTTGATATTCTTTTGTATGAACAGCAATCTTTAAAAGGGAGGATGTAGATCAATATTCATGTGTATATACCTTTAAGAATGTATCCAAGGGCTTGCACTAGAGTATAAGTACTGAGTATATGCGAGTCTGGTTGCCATTTTGTAGTTAGCTGTTGAGATGTGAACATGTATGCATGCAAGCTCTGTTTGTTAGTTTGTTTGCATTTAAAGATGCTGCTGTCCTTCCTGATGTGTTTGTATATCTTACAGCATCTAAATGAAACCCCCAAGCCTTATTATTATTTTTAATAGAGATGAACGAGCAACACACAGCCGAAGTACAGGCTTCATCCCAGCAGAGTGGAGAACTGCCATTTGTCATCCCCATGCACAAAGGAGGTGCCACTACCGACCCTGGAAACTATCATCCCATTAGCTTGACAAGTCTGATCTGTAAAGCGAAACAAAACCAAAATCCCAAAACATGGTAAACTGGTAGCTGCTTCTCAAAGCAATAAAACTGAGAAAGAACGAAGAACTGTTTATTGAACGTAATTCAGTAAAATAACATAAAACCACCTTGATATGAGCGCTTTCGTTTGGCTATGCCAAACTTTTTCAAATACAATGCATTACTCAAACCACGTGAAATATATACTTTGCATTTCAATGACGTCATTTTAACAATAAATAACCGGCATAATTTACCCTAACAAAATTTATATTAATATACCTCATAATGCAATAATACTAAGACAGGAATGGATCGTATACTGAAACAACTTAAATAATCTAATGAAACCCTAGGAAATATCTCACAAAGAGAATGCATGGTTTCCAACACCTGTCCTATGTGGGCAGGCTGAAATCACTATCACTCTACTCGGTATCATACAGGTTGCTCAGAGGTGATCTGTCTCTTGCCTACAAGGCAATCTGGGGCTCTGCCCTACTAGAAATGCTCCATATCCGTAAGTCTAACTCCTCACACATTACCCGCTTGAAAGGCCTGAATCTAAAATGCGACATCAACAAAATCTGCTGACGAGACAGGTTTGTCTCCTAGAGGCTTCCCCATTTCTGGAATAGACTTCCCATACAGTCAAACAGGGTACCTCACTGACCCTCTTTAAGCGCAACCTTGATGAGTGGATGGGAAACCACAAATTTGTCCCAGGGGTTCCATCTATGTCCCTCATTGACAGGGGTGACAGGAGCTGACTGAGGTTTCTTTCTGGGGATAAACTCTTGGCTAGGCTTGTAAGGCCCTACCAGGGTCATTAGCCTTGTAACCTCCTATGATCCTATGATCCTGGCATCCTATGAAAAAGGCACATAAACTGTAGAATTAATGTGAGGCCTGAAAAAAGGACTAGGAGAGCATAGCAGAGACCTTCCACTATCCTACCTGAATTATATCCCCTTTTCTGGGAATAACATCAGAGCAGGGAATGCAGTGTAAACAATCAATAATTCACAATACCAATGTACTGACTGACTAGAATTTCTACTGCAGTAGGGATGAGTAATAAGAGCCATTAACCTGAGACATTCTATTGTAATGAATTATAGTAGTCTGAGAGATTCTCATAACCCATTCCTACATTATCATGATCCTACCTGTGGACTTAGTGGTCACTGAGCCTGGACAAAGTTGCTAGGCACCTCAGCTTTTCCTGTATGGTAGTTGTGCGGTCATTAACCTATCCTGCACAGTAGCTTCAACTGTATGGAGAAGCACTACTGCAGGCAATAATATTTCATACTAGGTACTGCCAGCAACAGAATTATAGCTGGTTTAATCAGCACCCTTGGCCAGTGCTATGAACCAGTGCCCCACTTCTGTGTCTTTGCTCGACAGGGACACAGGAAATTAACTTTCTTGGGTGGTGTAAGCCAGGGAACCTTGTTGGCTAGACTTACTTAGGCCCTTGGGCCGATAGCCTGGTATCTACCTATTAACCTATGAACCCCATCAGTTCTTTAAGTAAAGAGAATTAAAAAAAATAAAAAAAAAAAGCACTTCACTGTAATAAGCCAGTCACTACATTCTAAGTGACTGGCTTATTACAGTGAGAGCTAGTGAAATCTATGCCCCCTTCTTTCTATTGGCACATCAACTAGGTGGCCAGATTCATGATGCGGCCCCTCACCCAAGTCATTCAGGTTCCATTTCTGTACCCTTCCCCAACCCTCCAACATATTTTATTAAAAAAAAAATTTAAACTGTAGCAAGCTGCTTAATACAATAGTAGCAAGCAGTTGCTACAGTTTGTACCCTGCCTGCACAGAACACTACAGCACTCAGGTTTTAGTAAAAAAATATATTTTTTTATTTTTACTTTTAAACTGTACCAAACTGCAGTTTATATGACACACAGAGTGCTACAATGCTCAGGTTTTAATGCAAATGCAAAAACAGCTTTTAAAAGCTGGTGTTGCATTAAAGAGAGATCAAGATAAACTGAACACTCCCTCCCAACACTTTGCATCTGGGGCAATTGCACCTCTGTTCCCACCCTAGCTACACTATTTTCCAGCAATATCATATCACTTAAAACAGGTAATGTGTGTCTTTTGAACTAGCATATTGACTAAAATGGGTTACTGTATTACTTCAGGACATTACATTGGCAGGTTTTGTATTTTGGCACTGCCAGCCCAATTCAACTATTGGAATCAGGAGTTGAGCACTGACAGACCCCTTAGCATACATTGACTGATGACTTTGGTAGCATACATTTTAAAAATGGATATAAAGTAAGCCATACTCCATAGCATGTTAATGCCAACAGAAATCATTTTGAAATCCAGATGTTATCTCCAGCTTTAAAATACCTTCTAAGCATGCAGGCTACCATTGGCTTTCCACTATGAGCTTCCCATGTGCTGGACTATAGTGCAACCTCTCTGTGGTAACTGGTTCTGCAGCTGTTGCCTGCAGTGTCAGTGCATACATACAGGTAAATCTGTTGCTCTGCTATATTTGATCACTCATTACAATGGGCTACTTTGGAAGTAAAATATTTTCATTGGTATTCAGGCCCATGGGAAGTGAAATAACAGAAATATTTTAAGACTCATCACATTGTGAGTCTGGTTCTTTTGAAATGGGTGCACTTCCGCCAAATTCCTAATTTGTCTATGCAACCTGCAGACTCCAAGAGCAGTTTCACAGAATTGGGAGTGCCATAAAAACTTGGGTAGTGTGCTGCCACAAAAGCAGTTTCTTTTTTGATATGGTACATTGTCATATACAACAAGCAGAGATCATGTCTTAATAGCCTATAGTAAATAAATTACATTTGCTGATACCATCAAGAGAAACAGGAATGTACAGACCCAATAAGTTTGTCTAGCCTTATATGCAAGGCCATGGAAAGAATTATTGTGGACCAGATAATCAAAGACATAGGAAATTTTCAAACACTGGACTCATCCCATTTCACTTTCATCAAGGGCAGGTCATGTTTATTAGTACTGGTGGTCTTTCATGAAGGTCACTAGAGCCATGGATGAGGGCAAAATGGGGTATAGTGCCTCTATCGACCTGCCAAAGGCATTTGGTACAATACCACACTTGGGTATTATAGACAAACTCACAATCACCCAATGGATAGCCAAATAGCTCATAGAAAAGACACGTAAAGTTATGGTAGGTGAATTTACCTCCACAAAGAGGCCACATACTGGTGGTGTCCCACAGAGCTTGGTACTGGGACCTCTCTTGTTCAGACTATACTTAATAGATGTCAAGGCAAACATAAGTGGCCTTTGGCTGACCAAACTTTCTAATGACTGCAAGCTGGTTGTAAAGAATCCACCAAAGATGTAGATCTCCTCCAGGAGATCTGACACAGACAAATAACTGGAGCCAAAGCCATGGCCTAAATTCCAAATAAAAAAAAAAATGTATAATTATATCCTTTGGGAAGAACACCACCCCTGCAAATTACAACATGAAAAACACTCACCTTAGACCCGGTGGTAAGGGTCTTGGGAAATTAGGTTGACAGTAACCTGAACTTTGATAACCATGTATCCATGGTGATGAGAAATGGTATCCAGATTTAAGAAGATCACAGTCCCACTATACTCAGCCCTTATTAGACCATTAATCAAGTGCAATGCACTCTTCAGCATGTACATGGCCAGGCATTTCCAACAGCTGAAGTGGTCACAGATGTTCCTTACTAAAAAAACACATGATGTAAATAACATGTCCTATGCTGATGGCCTCAAAGCTGCATCCCTGTATTAAGTCTCCTCTAGACTGAGGGTTGATCTATACCTAATCTACATGGCATTCCATAATCAAGCCCTCTTGGATCTACTACACATTCACAATAAACATCACTGGAGTTATCTGATCTAAGGATCTAAATCTCATCTGTGAAAGAAACAAAAAATGGTGGAGGGGCAGGTATGTGTCTCAGAGATCCCCCATTCATGTAAAACAGAGCAACACGTTTGAAAACAATGTATGGGAAATCACAAATTCACCCCTGGTTTATTGCCTAAGTCCCTAATGGACAGGGACAGCTTGTAGATGCTCTAAGGCACAGTCCTGCCAAAGCTATTCTTGTCCTTGAGCATTGATAATTGGGAAATTGGAGCATGAATGGCTAAGTGTAAAAAGGCTTCTATGATGCTTTCTAAATAGTGCAAAATTTAGCAATATTATGAATTTTCTGGCATGTAATTATACTTTTTAAATTCTTTTAAGTGGCTTACTTGAAGTCTGCAAAATATAGTACTTAGTTCAGATCAAGTCAGCGAGGAAAGTGGTACAATGATCTTATCTTAAATGACTTAACATGGCATTTAGCATTAGTTGGGTTACAGGATATGATCTTCTGATTTGGGCAGATACATGATGTTTAACGCTTAAATTGCTATCTACCCTAATTCATAAATGTTAATAATGGTGCATTTTTCTGTTATGATTATTTAGTATGTAATCATTGTTTATGTCTATTCTCTTTTTTATTAATCTCCTCAAATGTTTTTATTTCTAATATCATGACAGTAATGGACTCCCATTCCTGAGTCAGGCTATGAGCATAGTTCATAAAATTACAATTGCTTCAATTGTTGATATTTGCTATGAGTGGTCTTGACAGCATCTGCAAAGTATCTAGAATTGTTTCCTTCTGCAGTTCATATGCAGTGATATACATTGATAACATTTTCAAGTATGCCTGAAACTTACTTTTGAATTAACTCTATTCCTCCTACTAGTGGAACTATCTGGAAGACTTTAGTCCGTACTGCTCTAGCTTTTGCTTGTGTATTCATGTATTTTATGATTCTGTGTCTCTAAGTATGCAGGACACTATAATTGTGAAGTGTCATGTCTTATTATGTTCCATTTATTAACATTAAAAGTGAGGTCATTCTTACTGTACCAGTTGTGCAAATGTAACTCTCAACTGTCCAGATTTTCACAGAATGTCAGATTTTTGCCACGTACTTTGGATCTCTTCTTCATAAAATTTGTGGTTTGGGAGCAAATCATTGAGAATTGGAGTCAATAAATAACAAACATTTGAGTTTCAGACTCCATATCCTTCATAAAATGCATTTTAACTCAAATCCTGTTCCTCTAATAACTTTCTAGAGCAATATTTCAAATCTGTCCCTATTTTTGGGCCACTGACTCCCCATTATTTAAGGCGTTGTCCAGATTTCATGAGATTGAGAGGTATGTGTGCACGTTTTATAGACCATTTATGGAAACTGCAACATCTTTAACGGAGATAATTATGTTACATTGTTTGCAACCATAAGCATATCTGGTTATCCATAGCCCATTTTCCATGTATATATTGAAGGGGAATAGTCTGAAGAGAAATGGTTCGAGAACCGACACTGTGAGAGATAACATGCAATACCTGTTCTGAAAGATGTTTCTCTAAACCTGCTTGTTGCCTCCTACTGTACTCCCAGTATTTTACTCATTAAATTGTATGTGGATTAACAGATAATGCTTTTGGATTTTTGTTGCATAGCCAGTGTTTTACTCATTAAACTGCATATAGATTATTGTTTTTGGATTGTCAGTTATTCCTTAAATGGAACAACATTATATCTTAGCAGGATATTTTATTTTATTTTATTTTAGTCCACCGATGCTGACCTTCTAGCCTCCTCATACCAGACATCAATTAATTTGTTTCCTAGTGGTGATAAATCTCCAGATCTGCTAGAGTGAGAGCCATCTGAAAGGCATGTCATTCAAGCAAACATTGTCCACTTTGTACTCTTGTCAGCATCCTGACAATGGGAGCATTTTTGTTTAAGTCTCTAACCCCACTTTAGTATGGGGGAGGAGGCTACCTACATCACCAAAGGGACTCAAAATGACCTTTACCAGGATGAGCACATCCACTCTACCTGGTCAGTGCTGTGAAATACCTAATGCTGTTTAAACTTATATATCCTGTGTCATAATAGGGATTTATCCCCCTAGAGTCCTGGTAGTGGCACACATATACTTTTTTACAGTAAAATGCATTACCAGTAATGCATTAATGATGAAAATGCTATTTATTTTGTAAAATAGAGATTTTAGTGTATATTTCTGATATTTTAGATTTATTTGTATACTCAAAATCTCTCTCTGTCTCTCACTCTTTTATAGAAATGCCTACATAATAGAGACAGCAGCCTTCAGACACTATTCTAAACACAACAGTAAAGCATTCTTAGTAATCAGAAATAAATTACTTCATTAGAAGAGCAGATATATAATTGCATTGTGGTTTCAGGGCTGCATTTCACATACCAATTAAAAATCTTCACAAATTGATCCTCTAGTAATAACAAAACACTCAAGGAATAAATGCTGAACTGGAGATAAATAGTATGCTATAGTGTTTTCATTTCTAGTCCAGCATTTAGTTTTACATCACATACATGTCATTTCTAAATGTGAGGTTAACAGCTGTTTGTTTTATTGCTCTCTTTCCAAATCCAAGTAATCGCTTGTCAATTCCATCTGAAATTGAGCATCCCATTACCATAACTGGAGTAATCTATCTGGGCAAATATTGCTTCTTTTTAACCATAACAAACTTAAGAATAATTATGTGTGATGTTGCACCCCTCTTGATTATAGTCTCTTTTCCCTCCACTAGGAAAGGATACAGGTGCAGTGGCTGCCTCCCAACAAAGCAGTAGTGATATAGTTCTATCCCTACTTGTTGTCTTCTGTGACTTATTTTCTCTAAGTGGACATTGAAACTCTACAACTATTTGGCAGTACTGAAAACATTTAACCCTAACTATTAGGCATGTATAAAAACTAATGGCTTCCCACTTTGCATGTAGAATCTCCTGGATGGTTAAGGTTGTCCCCCAATGTGTCTCTTTATATGCATGTGTAATGCCTGGTATCCCCTTTTGTGCAGTTGGATCTGCTAGCTACGTAACGATCCTCCTTCCTCCCCGTCTCTTCTGCAGTGTCACTCCCAGGCTGCCATCCAGATTTTATTGTAGAGTAGTAAGTGCCTGTTTCCTCGCCAAAATGCCTTTCAAATGTAGTGACTCGACATCCACTCACTTATTAATGAAAATGCTTGTTTCTACAATGTAAATTATTACACTCTCATCTGTCTTTCTTCTATGGTCTATGAATTTCTTTTTATGGACTTCATGAGTAGCTTTATAACAGTCAAATAACAATTATTTTTAACTTTATCATACTTCAGGCAATGCACAGCAATCCTTTCTGATACGGTATGCGTTGTCTTACCTGTAAGCAGTGGAGTTAAAATTCTCACCCACTGCCACTGGTCAGATTACATTCACTTTCAAATGCCTGAATGAAACTATAAGGATCACCCCTGTGTACTGCTGAAATAATTTAGTACTGACATTGGACTGTATGGCTCAGCCCACCCTGCCCCCTAGTAATCACGTTCCTGAAGAAATGTGATATCATCTCTCTCTCATGCTAGCACTGGATATCTCTCTTCTGCATCCATCATTTTTTATTCTGTTAGCTGACTCTAGCACCAGACATTTCACTATAGCTCAATTAGCCTTAATGCCAATAGGGTCTCAAGGTCATCTAAGGACAGGTTGGACTGTTCTTTTTCTGACTGCTGCACACCCACAGAACATGCCAGGCTATCTCTTCCACTAGTGTCTGCATTTTAGCTGGACACATTGCTGCTATCATGTCCTCCTTGCCCTTAGCATTATATTCATCTCCTTAGTCAGATGTGACACTCTTATGTTGCTGCACTCTTCAAGCTAATTTATGCTTGCTTCCCAACTATTCTAACTAAAAATGTAAAATAAATTGGTAAGCAATCTATAGGCAAGATTGAAATACTTTGGAATACTGGTGTAGAGAGCTACTGTCACCCTGCCCTCATTACTCTGAAGAGATATTTCCACCCCATCCTGGGTCATCCCAAAGTCTGGTGTTCACCTAGTTCTGTAACTTATAACATCAAGGTACTGAACGGTCAGAAGTTCTGCCAGGGCCAGGTAAAAAAAGTCAATAACATGCTATGCTAATGAATCTCATGACCAATGCCTAGCTTAGCATCAGCTTACCCAGGACTCCATGGGCCCTCTGAGTCTAGACAAAATTGCACTACACTATAGTGCCACCTGTATCCAGCTTAACTGCTGTACCATCTCTGCCATACATATGGAGTTACATGGATGTGAGGTCTTCCAGTCCAACAGCTCCACCTGTAAGGTAGTCTGGTCAATGATGGTGTGAAGGTCAGCTCCCCTGCATTCTCCCTGTCCATAAAAAGGGATGAACAATTGGGGCCACTAACACGAGGGACCTAAATCTATTTTCAGTAAATGGACAGTTTATGCTGACATGGTTGGCTTGCACTACATCCAACCACTCATGCATGCATGCATGCATGCATTGCTATCAACATGAGTAACACTACCTTTCATAATATGGAAGAAATGAGCAAAATGCGGAAAACTTACTAACTAGCTTCCTAAAAATTTCAACTAGAAAGCTAACAGGATGGCTTTAATTTGTTATATTTTCCTGATAAAAAAGTTATTTTGATGGGCTAATATGATTCAGTTTTATTTATTGTGGATATCAGATAAAACCATTCCCAATGCTGAATGTGTGAAACACCCTTTCAATGTTGAACTTCAAGGAATATGAAATTTCTAACACCTAAAACAAGGAACGTTCCTCAGAATGATATACAGCATGCAGCCTATATCTGCCTCCAAAACTGTACCTCACAGCAGCTCCACCTGTAAGTAGAAGTCAGTATTATATGCAGCCTAGCTCTCCACCAGATGCTGCCTGTAATACCTAGTCTTACAAACAAGTGGTGCTTCTGCTTTGTTCGACATGCCTATTGAGTTCAGAGAGCTTTGTTACTAATTCAGCCTTGTGCATTTGTGAACCTCGCCTGAGAATTCCCTGATAGGAATGCAGTTTTATGGCTGAAAAACAGGTTGGGCTATGGTGCAGATCAGATTCTGGTGCTTTCATTAACACTTATATATCAGGTACCAGTCCTGACATGCAGGTAGAACAGTGGGGTTGGGAACACTCGTGCATTACAAATATGTCATACATAGATAACAGGGTTTATTAACATGACTGCAGGCCAGAGGGCTTGAGGCATGCACACAGTAGTAGTTTCCAAAGTTTATTCTTCAGACTTTACTTCAAACAAACAAAAAAAACAATAAAAAACAGTAACCATAAAGCTGGATTTTTAAAGAAGCATACAATGGGTTAATTGTTTTTTCCTGCTTACCATGGGGGCGGGTTTGTCTTTTGCTTGGAGGAAGTTGATCTGGTTTGAATTTGTATTTACTGTTTGAAACATTCGTGTTGCAATTGTCTGATGAAGATTTCTATCACTGGCATAGCTCTACTGCACTGCCTACAAACTATCAGAAGATGTATATCCCTGATATAGTTCTATTATACTTCTATGAACCATCACAAGATGTCTATCACTGGCATAGTTCTACTGCACTCCCTACAAACTATCAGAAGATGTATATCCCTGATATACTTCAATTGCACTCCCTACAAACCATCCAAAGATGTAATACTAGCTTTGATGGGACTATCACCCCAAAATTATTACTTCGCTGTAGTTTGGCAGTTTGATCATGGCACGAGGGGATATACTAATATTCATAGAAACCCAACAAATAGAGAATTGCCTCAGTTTTGGTCCAATATGCTCAACTACTGCATGTACATTTTCCAATTATTGGCCCACTGTGCTCCTCATTGATGTCTGAAATGCTCCCTGTAGTTGATTTTGTGAATAATGACTATTCCATTAGGTATGCTATGGTGGAAATTGTAAAAAAAGTACGAGTGTAAATGAGCATTAAGGTGTGAAGAAATCGCCACCACCAGCCTGATATACCCTTATATCTGATTCATTCATAGACAGGAGGCCCAGTGTCTGCCAGTATGGAGTCAGGTGTGTAACTAGTGGGAAAGCTTTACTCATGATGATCTTTATCTATCCCCACACAGTAAAAACATGAAACAGCAACATCTCTATATGATAATGCATTTTTAGAGTTTCTCAAATTCAAGAAAAAAAAATAGAAGTTATGTAAGATTAAAATTAAAATCAAAAGAGATGCTGACTTTGCCAAATACCAAATTATCTCAGTAAAAACAATGATGACTTAGAAGCTTTGCTTATCTAACAGAATGATATGCGCCCCACTATTGAAGCACAGTTTAAAGATTAAAAATGTGCATTGTACATTCTAGAGTATACCTGCTTTTATTCTTGCAGATTTGATGGAATAGATTACATAATTTCAGTAATTGCAAAATAACATCAAAAAGCTAAATCCAGAAGCCAAGAACAGTGATAAACAGAGCACATGCAACAATTAATGTAATTAATTCTGAATATAATATGGAAATGTACCACACACCAAATGTGCCCTCCATTGCAAACCATGAGGATTTTTTGACAAATCCCCCTTTATAAAAATCAATGAAAATACATTCCTTATGTGGGATTTTTAATTATCCAACTAATGACTGGATAAAATCCTCAATGTCCAATAAATATATCAAACCACTAATCAACTATGTGAGAGCAAGCAATTTGAAAGAGTGTGACATATAAACAAGGAGGACAATATAAGACTGGGCTATTTGTGACCATAGTAAACAGCTGCATCATTGCATCCAGCATGCACTGGATCAGATTCAAAAAGCCCAGCAAGGCAAGAATAGGACAGCTGATGCCATCCACTTATGCTGCACTGAATTCAATCAGCCCTGCTGCTGTAATGCCCTCATTCAAGTGGGTGTGCACACCTAACTGAATATCTTGCAATGCCAAGATATTCAAATGAATGGAGTCCCACCATGCCTGCGACAGGCAATATGTTCCTATAACAGTATATGTTAATTATCCCCATTACCTTTTCTGAGAATAGCCTGAGGACTGAAAAGGGCTGAAGTCTTAGGACTCAGCAGCACCGTCAGGAAGACTGCTTGCAATACCAGGTCAGATATTACTGGAGCTATACTGCCATGACATTATCCATCTGTAGGATGGATTGGTGAATACAGGCCTGATGGCCAGCATGGTCAGGTTATTTGCTTTAACCCCATCCCAGAAAATGCATGGGCAAGTGGCGCCACTAGTTCATCAGGGATTTAAAGATCATGTGTAAGGATGTTTCCTTGCTTTTCCTTCTTGTAGTAATTATGTTCTTGTCATGCAAAATGGGCTTTCTAATTTTAAAATATGCTGCATTTTACTTTTATTCATGGGAACTATATTTTTTAAATTTAGTTAGTAGTAGCTATTGTTTCTATTTCCTGTATTCTGAGCAGCTGACTGGTATTTCATAATTCCAAGTTATGCAGTTCTTCATTGTGAACCATATACCATGATTCCAGTAGTCTGTAGCAAGTTTAGACACAAAATGACACAGCCTGCATCATAATCAATAAGCCATTCTGTAAGGCCATAAGACAATAAACCAATAACTAGCTAAATACGTTTATATTTAATATGTAGTAACAGCAGAGAAATGGAGCAGAGTGAGACTCCCAGTGTGGTGTATTTTTATTTTATTTTTGTTTGTTGTCCCAGTTGGTGAACTGGTTTACTGACCATTTTCAGTCACAGCAAATAATTGTTAAGGATCCATTTCTCTGCCCCGCCCTGACACTCATTTAATATTTTTTATGAAAAAAATATATGATTTTGTTTTTAACCTGTAGCAAACTACTTGTTTCAAATTTAGCAAACTGTTGCTTCAGTTTATACCCTGCATGAGTGGAGTGCCATACCGCTATCTGCTTGCAGGTTTTAAAATGAATAAATAAATTATTTTAAACTGTTGCAAACTGACTACACACACTCCCCTCCCCACTCTTAAGGTGGTATTTTCTCTATGATAGTTACCAGGAGTGGATGGATTCCCAAAGGATACTATTATGTATTTCTTGGCATTTAGTTTTAGTCCATGGCTCTAACACAAGTTGTCTGTTTCAGAACATTAGTGTCAGCGAGGGATTCTATAACTGCTTCTAATTTGCAGTCTTCTGCAAATGTGGTCAGCCAGAGGTCCTTGACATTAGCCTTGACTTCAGAGAAGTAAATGCCAAAAAACAGCTGTCACATCACTTGTGGCTGGCCTCTTTGTAGGCTAGACTCACCAGTTCTTACTTCCTGATTCCTGTCTGCGAGCCAGCTGGCTATCCACTGGGTGATATAAGGGTTTGTGCTCAACCTCTTGAATTTGGCAAAAATGCCCAACTGGAGAATTTTATCAAATGCCTTGGTCAGGACAAGGTAGGCAGTGTGAATTGTTTTGTCCTCATCCATTGTGTTGGTGATCTCCACAAAAAATCCAGCAGGTTGAGTAGGAATGACCTGCCCTTGACGAAACCAAATTGGTTTGGGTCCAGTGTCTGGATGTTTCCTATATCACTATTGATCATTTCCATGATAATTCTTTCCATGGCTTTGCATACAAAATTTATGGGTCTGTAGTTTCCAGGGTCTGCAGATTGCCAATCTCTGTACAGAGCGATAACTGTTACTGTTCTCCATTCATTAGCTACAAAACATGTTTGGAGGTTATTGTTAAATAGTAATTCCAGACGGCCAAATAGATCATAGTTCATGCTATTTAGAAGGCATTCTGTGATATTGTCTGAGCCCATTCATGTGGTGTTCCTGACTTTAGGGATAGTATTGAGGATTCCCTAGTGATGGTAAGGAGAGTTATATCTAATGCTATTTCCTGAGTGAAGGTTGAGGGAAGAGAGGAGTAAATTTAGAGCTGAATTTGTCAGCCAGTAGGTTTGCTGTATCTTCTAGATCAGTATCGGTGGCTCCATTAACAGTATCGGTGGCTCCATTAACAGTATCGGTGGCTCCATTAACAGTATTGGTGGCTCCATTAACAGTATCGGTGGCTCCATTAACAGTGAGCTCTCTGCACACAATTATGTAATGCCTTTGAGGTTATAAACATACAGTAGCTGAAGAATGCCTTGTGGGTTTCCTTGCCCTGGGAGGTCAAATTTGCAACGCAGTTGGCTTTGTTAGACTTTATTTGTCTTCTGAGTTGTTTGTTTAGTTTAGTGAGAGTGCTTTTATTCTGCTGGGTGCTACACCTCCTAGGTTTTTCTATGGTTTTCTTCTTGCTGTTAAGCAGCTTATGATGTTGTGATTCCACTAGTGTGGCTTGTTTTATGAGATAGTTCTGCATTAATTTCTGGTGGGTACAGCTGCCTCTATGCAGCTATTAACTTGCTTTGGATAGGGTTTCTGTGATCTTTTTCAAATAGGCAGCAATCTTCTCAGGGTGTAATGGGGCTTGAAATTTTGTGAGGTTATCACTTAATCATAAGATATTAGCCTCAGAGTAGTTTCTCAACATGCCAGGGTTAGCTGGGGTTCAAGGTTTTAAAAGGCCTTTTTTTGCTCTTGCTTCGAGAAGGTGGGGGTTGGAGGCATGGATTTAACTGTGTTTTTTTTTCTCTTATATAAAAACAATATGTTTGGTTTTAGGAAAACAGGGCAGTGATATGCTGCTCAGCCTACATTGAACAGTAGGGTAGCAGCTTAACACTGCCAGTCTCCCTACATTAATCATCGTTAAACCTCTCACTGTAATAACTCAAGCTAAACTGAGAAGTGTGCCACTGCTCACTCCAAATGTTCCTAAACATTCCAAAGAAAGTGGGAATAGAGGAGTCTCACTCCAGGACCATCTACACTTCTCAGTTGCCTGGATCACAAGCTGTTCCCCCTTTCACCCACAGACAAAGCCTTAATAACCTACCAAACTGTGCTTTACCAGTAAGGACAGATTCACTTTAAACAAATTTAGATCCACATCACTTAGGTTTACCTCATCTAATCTAAACAAATTGGGATCCCTATCCACAACTCTTCACTTACTCCACTGTACTCTTCACTTATCAGACCAATGATCGAGTACAATGCCCCATTCGGGGTGTATCTCATCCGACATCTGCAGCAATTGGAGAGACCCCAAAAGTTCTTCACCAAAAGGATAAAGGGACTCCAAAATCTGTCATATGCTGCCAGATTGAAGAAACTCCAGCTCTATTCAGTCGCATACCGTCTGCTCAGAGGTGACATGTGCCTGACATACAAGGCCATGTCCAACCCGGAATTAATGGACATGCTCCACCTCAAAAAATCCAAATCCACCAAAACCACTAGAGCAAGTGACTTAAACCTTAGCATGGATATAAATAGGACGTGCTGGAGGGATAGATTTATCACTCAGAGACTCCCTATGCCGTGGAATAAAATCCCTGTCCATGTGAGGCAGAGCACCTCGCTGGCTCTGTTCAAGAGAAATCTTGACCAGTGGATGGGAGATCGTAGGTTTACCCCGGGAATCATCTCTGTGTCACTGCTGGACAGAGGCACAACAAACTAATGGGCACAGTATTTTGTCATATAAGGGGTGGCGTAAGCCACAAAAATTTGGGCTAGGCTTATAAATGCCTTAGGGCATATAGCCTAGTATAAACCTATGAACCTATGAACTAATGACGTAAGACCCAGATATCTAATGGAAAGCAGACTTTGCCACTGTGTGGTTAAACAGATGAGCTAATTCAATAATTTTAAAACAATAAGGATGGCACCATAACAATCTGGGTACAGTCTCAGACCAAACACAGGTATAATTTGGAAACTTCTGCTTAAATCAAATCAGGTCTCTCACTATCAGTGATTATTTTTTTTAGGAATGACACCCAAGTCATTACCACCGAAATGAATTATCACTGGCTTAATATCACCAGGATGTAACCTTAAAGACTTCATTATACCAACCAACTGATGCCACTGCATCCCTCTATAACAAATGACATTATATTTCAATGGAGTATGTCCTAAAAGTCTTCCTTGAGGTCGAATTGAAGACTGCATTGCTGCCCAATAAACAAAATAATGTCCCAAAATTACAGTTTTGATACAGCCTGCAAAATAACCAAACAAACACAAATGAAACAGTCAACACACTCATCACATATAAGCTAAAATGTTCTACAATCCATCTCCCAGCCCATTTTACGACTTCAAATGACCTACCCCCAAAGGCTAAATCTGATGCCCTGTCTATTTGAAATGAATGGGACAAAAAATGCTTGCCATTAACACTCAAAGCCTTCTACATGACACAGAAAAACTGGACTTTTGATACGTCTTTGCCTGTATTATCCTGGAAGACCAAATGATTTTCTACCAAGGGACATAGCTTGACCATACAACAGCCCATTTCACTGGACACAAAAAAAATCTGTAACATTTACCTGTAAAAGAACTTGTTGACTTTGCATATTCTAGATTTGCGTAACCTAAACACAACCCCAGCCCAGCCCTACTAATGAAAATATCACCCC
The DNA here is from genome assembly GCF_019279795.1 of Protopterus annectens. Lineage (NCBI taxonomy): Eukaryota > Metazoa > Chordata > Ceratodontiformes > Protopteridae > Protopterus > Protopterus annectens. Next base: position 1,198,168,922 of record NC_056728.1, read on the forward strand.
AGTACAAGCTACCCAACAATTCACCGATACAAAAGCACCCAACTACATAAATAATACCAGCACCAACCACAGTGCCTGCTCCCTCAGGAAATGAACAACCCATGCAACAGTGTCTTCAAAAGAAATCTGCCTAACAGAAGTCTGGTATCAAACCTAACGGTCCTCATCTTTTCCCAGTCTTTTAACATTCTAAACACACCCCACTGTTTTGTAGCATCAGATAAGCCTAACAATCTCACAATGACACTATGATCGAAGGAATAAGAAGATATAATATATAGTTATATTGGGAGAGTTGCTTAATGGTTAAGGTGTTTGCCTTGCAAGCACAAGGTGCAGAGTTTGAGTCTCACAAGGGATAGTTGGCTAGGCTTAAAATGGCTTGCAAGGGTAGTTAGCCTAGTACTAATCTATGAACCTATGAGCTGCCAAGTGCACCAGGACTGTACCTACCACCTTACACAAACTCCATATATAAACAGTACACAGACAAACTAAACTTTTAGTGAGCTAGAAACTGCTGCCTAAATGCCAAAAATGCAGAAATGGCTGCACCATAAGTCCTTGTCATAGACCTAGTCCATGACTGTGCTATGAGCCAATCCGTTATAACCTGTTAATCCTCCAGACCTCCTCTGGAAGTGCAACTGATTGTAATTCTGCCTTTTGAGACAACTGGTAAAACTTGTCAAACTGAACATTTGTCAATCACCAACATATTAAACATTCTTGGAGCAAGTCGAGATGAAAACATTGAATTAATGTTCAGACTAAGGATAACCAACTTCCTTAACAATAGCAACAAAGCAAACATAACTGTCTTCCTCAACAAAACCTGTACCACGCTCTTATTATCTAACTGAAAGATTATCTTGTTATTCCTTAGATCATCCTGCTAAGCTACCACTGCTGCCCAAATCAGCATCAACTCCAAGAATGCCATCTCTCACTCCAGTCTTTCAGTAATACTCCAGACATTCAACATCAAACCACTGAATCTTAAATACTGCTGGCATGCGTGCACTCCCTGCAGCATCTGTAAACAAATGCAGCTCATCAGCTAAAACCCAATCTTCCTGCCAAAAAGATACTCTAGTGAAGTTTTCCAGAACTGGCAACTAAATATCAACAATCTGTATAACCAAATTTGTCACATGTACCCAGTGATATTTGTTATGCCTGCCTCTAAACAAATTAGCCACTGAGATGTTGAATATCCTACCTGGACCAACCTCTTGACCCATAAAATTTAATAAACCAAGCAAGTCATGACTACTTACTGACACCATAGACTTATGTGCAAAAACACTCAGCCACTTTATTATCTCTCATTTTGGCCACTTTTCCAAAAGCAAATGAAATAAACTTTCTTGTGCATCAATCTTTAACCAAAAAACTTCAAATTCTTACTGTGACCTTCTACCTTATCAACAGTTAATGAATATTGCAAAATGCTACACGACTCACTAAAGTATGTCTTAGATGCATGCGCCTCCTGCTCACCATCCGCAACTAATAAATCATCCAAATAATGTACGGCTAAATGTCCTGAGGATTGCTGCTGCCACCTTTTTTGTAGATCCATCAGAAATGGATCCAGCACTAGGCAATCTAGGTTGTTGCCTAGGGCCCGCTGCTTTGGGAGTCTGCTACAGAAGTTACATTTCTCCTTTAAGAAATGTGCACAGCTAGCATGGTTACATTTCTTCTTTACGGACGCATGCAGACTCCATCCTCAGTAGCATCTGTGCATGTGTCTACTGAAGATGTGCACACATGTAAACCCTGGAGCAGAGCACAGGATTTACATTTTTATGGAGAAATTGCCAATTCATTGGAAGAATTGCCATTCCATTCCTAATGAAAGAGGCAAACAAGCACATGATTGTTATGAAGATTGCAAGCAAATGCAGAACAGGTTAGTTAGAAGTGTGTGTGTGTGTGTGTGTGTGTGTGTGTGTGTGTGTGTGTGTGTGTGTGTGTGTGTGTGTGTGTGTGCGCGCGCATGTGCGCACACATGTAAAATACCTCAGTTAGGATGGCAGGTTGGTTAACTTATTCATGCTCAAACCATTTACCTTGATTACAAGAGAATATTGCCTGAATCCTCTACATCAACTACTAAACTGTCATCAGCAGGTGCATTTTCAAGGACTGTTGAGTTTCTATGCATTTTCAAGGAATGTTGATTTTCGAGGAAAGAGTAGTTTACTGTTGCTCATGCTAACTCTGTTTTCAATCTGTGTTGTTTAGCAAATGGCCATCGTCAGTGTTTGTGCTATAAAATTTGAAATAGTGTAAACAGCACTACAGGTAGCATACTTGCCTTTTTCACAGAAAGCTATGTGTTATACTCCCATACCTTGTAGATGGGGTGCTGATATTGTAGTGCACTTTAGGGGGGATGGGGGTGCTACACTCCTAAGTGTGTCCTCCTTTGGATGAGATGACTAGTAAACATGAACCTGTTGCCCTATTGCCAGCCATTCCCTTTTGTAATATTACCAGCTTACCATTTTTTTAATGTAACATGGGAAATTTAATTTTCAAGGGCAGCAGGCACTGAATTTGTATATGAAACACTGAAATGTAAATTTGCTTGCTAGCAGCAATGTAGTCATTAGTTATAGATCTCTTTAATGTGGAATTATTCATAAAACTTGTACTTCTGCAGAGATTGTGTATATTGACAGAAGTTTGAGTAGCATTTTGCAGTTGATAGGTTCTGTAATGGGTAGTTTTGTCATTATTGGTTCATACATTTTATTTCATTGCTTACCAGCATAATGTTCAAAACTACAAATTTAAAGCACACTAGAACAAGCAGTGCTGTTTTATACTGTTAATATGCATGCATGGATGGTCCTAAAAATGTATGCAAGTAACCTATGCTTTGAAAACAGCTCAAAGGCAAATTTAATGCACCACTGGCCTGATGCATTTTCTTTCAATGTGGGTTTCAATGTTATTTCAATGAATTTGAGTTTCAAGGGCAGAGAAACTTACTGTTCATGCTAAGTCTGTTTTTATTGTGAGACTGTATTGTTTTGTTTAGTAAATGGTCATCAGTGTCTATTCTATAAAATTTGAAATAAAAGTTTTAAATATCTGTAATTATTGTTGAAGTAAAGAGGAAAATAGCATGTGCACTGACAGGTTTGAACATTGTTTATGGTTACTGGGGATAAATAGCCAAGTACTGGTTCACTAGAATGGTTGGGGAGTGCTGCCAGCAGAACCTGCTGTGGGGGAAAATACATGATCCATTACCCTGCCTAGGGCTGTATTTGACCATAATCTAAATCTGAGAGTCATACTAAATTTCTCAAACATGTCACATTCTACTGCACACCCAACAGGTATTGCAGTATCAAAATAAAAATGAACCCCCAGGCACATACAAACATCAATTGGCGTATTTAACAGGTGCCAGATAAAAGGCTGATTCAATATCAAATTTAACCAGACATGGGTCCTGCAAACTCTTAAAGATGCTCTCAGCATCATCCAAAGATACATATTCCACTTTCACATCCTGTCTACCAATATTGTCATTAACTGATCTATCTTCATGAAAGGACAAATGGTGAATCAGTTGAAACTCACTGTCCCTCTTTTTATGGACCATTCCAAGTGGAGAAATAGAAAACTTTTTAAACATAGGGGTTTCAAAACAACCTAATACCCTACTGGCCTCTTTCTCTTTACTTAGCAATACAATTGCCATCTCCTCCCTAGTTATAACTGACTTCAAATTCTTAGGAACCTCAAGGCTACCCCTCACCCAAAACTTCATACTAAAGCCTGAGTAAAAACCCAACACTAAATCATCTGCTGTCCTGAAATCAGGATAATCTCTTAAGAAGCAAGCCAGTACTGACATTAATGGAGGAATGTGTACCCCTGACCTCCCGGTTGTCCTCAAAAGGACAAGTTACCCCTCATACCTTGACCAATTCCACTATCCTCTCCCATTACCAAGCCCAGCTGGGATTAGCCTAACTGCATCTGACTGCACTCTTCCCCTGCCACTATCCTTGTACCAACAAATCAATACACCATGTTAACTGCTACAAACTGACCAGTGTTGCATAAACCAACAATTAGGCCTCAAACACTTGCCAGCATTAAAAGCCCAACACAAACCAGCTCTGCAGTTATCATCTGAAGTAGCCTGCACTTTGTCCCATGCTTAATACACCATGGTGCCAAGCCTACCGTCAGCATGTTTTGGACTCCCACATTAAGATTTTTGCCTACTGCTTCCAGTTTCCTTAAGTGCTGGTCATACAATAACTGAGTGTTGTATTCCACCCCCCAACTCTGAGCTTTTTTGATGCAATAAAATATGCTAACAATAGCAAGGCTTAGGAGGAATCCTTCTCCAAGATAACTGCCATAAAGTATGCAAAACCTATGACCCAGATGTCCCAGTTTCCTTCCTTATACCCGTCCAACTTCTTCTTTCCTAATGCTGCCAAACTTGCAGTCAGGTCCTTCACCCTATGGACTTTTGCTTCCAATAGACACTGTGCACTCTCAGCATCAATCACTTCAAATACATCCACATAACCCCCCACCAAATCTTATCTTTAATTGCTAAGATAATATGAGGTGTCAAACAATCTGAACTCTGAAAGTAACCCTGAGTCTGTTTCTAAAAATTTTAACAGCAGGATCTGGATAGGTATAACCCAAGGAGTGTCTAATCCCAATGCCAAACCTTAATGGTCCAACAACTGCTGAAAACTTATCATCCTGGGCTATATATTGTCAAACAATCTTTCCCCATGCAACCTCTCTTTGTGCTGCTGCACTATTCCATATTTAACAACTCTTGCAAGATAACCCTGTCCTCTGGTCTGAACTCTTGTAAAAACAAAAACAAAACAACCTTGTTTTTACATCAAGACCTGTGTCCTTTCCTTTCACAACTTCAGAAATATTTTGGTTATCTGTAGCTGTCTGTGTTTCTGGAAAAGATATACTGACCTCTTAGGGGTGTGTCATGAAATCCTCCCTCCTGGACACTTCCTGGGATACAGAGACATCATAAGCTTTCCTCTTCTGACAGCTTTGGCTGCTCAACCTCCACTGGTCTGAGTTGAACATGATCAGCTGCTGCTACCTCGTCAAACACCTTTACTTGAGCAACACTGTTGGCCCAATGATCATTCAGTGTTGTCCAGTCCACCATGCTGGAAAATACAAAATGTACCATGATAAACTTGTTCACCAAAATTTCCTTGCAAATACATATTATATGGGAGTGTGTATATCTATCTATCTATCTATCTATCTATCTATCTATCTATCTATCTATCTGTATGTGTGTGTCTGGTTTACTCATTCCTCTTTTTTCCTTCCATCCTTGTTTCTCTAACTATCACAAATGAATGCTTCACTACCTATCAAAAGTATATATAGTATGTGGAAAAAATACATAAACTCTGATAGATTCTGCCAGAGGTAAAATATCAAACTACAGCCTATACCAGCCAATGATGCAACACGACCATAATGCATGTGTTACCAAACCACCTGGCAATAAAACACACCTCCACAACAGCACACATCATGCAGACAGTGAAAATTCAATGTAGCCTGGAACAGGTGACATTCCAATGGAAACCATAAACAAGCTATTTGATCAAACAACTGGTACCCATCAAACCAGATATAGCTCACAATATACCACTCTGCTCACTTCAGAACGGACAAGAGCATACTTCTCATTTTTTTTTTTACCTCCTAGTGCAAGTAATGTGGACAAAGCCTTTTAAGAATAGGACAAAGCCCCATGATATGGAAGATATTTTAAATACTACCCTTATAAGCTTAAAAGTTGCAAGAGTAAGAAAATTCGTTAGCATGCATTTTCGAAAGAATATCAAGCGTGAAACTCAAATATCTGTTACTATCTAGAGACTTCAGTCATCACTGTTTGCCAGCAATACATGACTTTTTTGATGAACAAGCTAAACATGAAGCAGCCAACTGGATATTCTGTGAAAATCTGGACAGTTGAACAACATGAATGAAAGACACCCTAAGTGAAGACACACTGTCATGTCATCCAAAATCCACTGGCAAAATGTCCAAGCAGAGCTTGTGACTTGTATTTCTGGCACTCTAACTGTGCCTCTCATCCCATGCAGCAAAACACATTCCCTGTGGCAAATCAGCAAGTCAATCCTTTCCCTTCCTTCCTTTACCTCCTACTATTTCTTTATTTTTAAAACTTCATTGTGAGGTGGAACCATTGATGCCAACTGACCTCCTGAGCCACTAAGATTTACGCAAAAGGGAGGGAGGGGTGAATCCATTACAAAAGGAATTTTCTGCTCAGTGGAATAACAATCCAGCTTAACATGGTACCTTCCATATCCAGACTAGTCAATCAAGGGAAGAAAGATAAGCTTGATCTCTTGCTAAGGCTGCACACCATAAATCACTGACTGATATTATCTAGCAACCCTGCTAGGCCAAGCAAATGACTGCTTGAAGAAAGGCAAACTACCCTTTCTTGTATGGTCTAACTCAGCTCCTTCCCCACTTCATATGTAATCCACCATCAGAGACAGCAATGGCAAAAAAAGAAAAACAAAACTGCAAAGCAAACAAACATCCCATGTTCAATAGGGACAGAATTAACAATATGCAAGGAACTTGCAAAACCTTCCACGTCCCCAAACATTTATAACCACCCTGTACAACTACCAACTAAGGAAAGAACTTACTGTCAAAAAAAAAAAAAAAACTTGATTACTACCTACTGAACCACCAAACAACTACCACCTACATCAAAGAAACCAGACCCTGCCCTACTCAGCTTAATATACTTTCCACCCTCAGCCTAACGTCTTCCCTGCCTAACCTCCCTCAATTCTTTGCCCCACTATTCCAGCTTAACAAGACTAACCCTTTAAACACTACCTAAGCCAATCTACCACCAGATGTATAATGCACAAATAAGTTGGCTTCTGCAAACTCCATTTGCAGTAGCCAAGAGAGACAGCCTACCATGGTGCTGTACCTCCTCAAATAAAAGCCCTGTAGTAGGGCTGTCTCTGAGTCATCTACAGTTACCAACAGCAGTAAACAAGGCTCACACTGGTGGTAATATTTCTGAACTCAAGGCATAAAGTATTAGTGAAATAACTACTGTAATCTAATATAAAAATTACTCTTTCCTGAAACCAAAAGAAAGATGGTTTACTGATCATTACCACAATTAATATGACGTGCTGTTCATCTTTTTTTTTCATTTTGGTGCAGTTTATGCCTAGCCAATGGAATAGCTGTTACCATATGAGGTAAGCAATGACACTTGTTGTACTGACGCCGCTGATGTCATTTGTTATATACACTCTCCTGCTTTTGTTTACTAATTAGTAAGATCAGTGTATTATCCTGGAATCTGGATAGTTTTCTTTCCTTTGCTGCAGTGTATTTAAAATTAATAAGTATCTTCACATTGTTATTGGATTATGTATATCAGAAGCCTCAAGATCCAACAAAGCTATCTTTGGCATCTTCCACCAATATTATTATTTAGTATTTATGTTATTATGACAATTTTAAAAAACATTTTCCTTTGACAGATAAAAAATCTAATGTGTCTCTGGCCTGAGATGTCTCTGAAAAGAATCTCAAGACCAGTTCACATAAACAGTTAATAAATAAATATAGTCATACATCCATAAATAAAAAATAAATGTAAAAAACAAACTGTAGAAAACCTATTATTACAGCCACTGATCAGTGTGAGAAACAATCAATGAGGAAGTAAATACTGTTTTTCCTAATAAACATATTGAACAATCCAGCGACAAAGTAGGAGACTTTTGAGTAGCATAAGCTTGATATATTGTGGGTGAATGAGCACACCTCCCCTAAAACCTTAATAAAATGCTTTACTTCATGGAAATTAGCTAAGATGAAGGACTGATGTTAACATATCAACTGTTACTTTATTAAGGGAAAAAGTATAATTACATGTGCCTTGACCAATATTCCAACAGTCTTACAGTATAAAGAATTAGCTATGAAAGAACTACTACTAACACATCAAAGGCTGAACTGAGTAGGAAAGTAATCGATTTGCTATGACTAAGTGGGTCAAAGATTTTGGATTATATTTTAAATGCAAAACAATGAGAAGAAATTATAGTGATATTAATAAGCAGTATTAACAACATTGACAATTTGCCAAATGCTATGGCAGATAGTAACCAAAATACTTATCTTGTACTCAGTGAGGAAATCTGCGTAGTTTTTTTGGATGACCAATGGCCTCCTGCTGCCTTTTAAAAGTGTATACAGGAAAAAAAATACTGACAGTAACAGCAACTGCCTGACTATTGCAGTAGTTTGGATTTTCATGCCTGGAATTGATTTGTTAATTTTCTCCGCCTACTCCAACTCCTACTGCTACTACTGAAAAGAAACTATGAGATAAAAATAATAATGTCAGTAACAGCAACTGACTGAACATTGGGGCTTTTCTTGTCTGCAACAGATCTGTTGATTTTACAAATTTTACTGCAGCCCAGAACTTGCCTGACAGTAGGATTAGTTTTGCTAACATTCCAATTTGACAAAAGATACACATAGACAACATAAAAACATACCATGCTATTTTGTGATGGGGACAAGCCACCTCCACCACCACCACCAATGCAGGAGTTGTAAATTTAAGATCCGTATATAGTTAACTCCAAGATCACCCCATCTTGGAAAATAAGGGAAACCACTGAATATTTCAATGCTAACTGTATTTTTTGGCTGAGTTGTAGGTTCAGACGAGTCACATTTGGACAAACAACAGTTCCTTTCTCTGCCTTGAAGACCTACTGACAAAGTTCTGTTAAAATGTAAAACTAGTAAGGAAAGCTTTGTCACCACAATTCAGGTGGAGACTGCAGGTAGGATGAAGAGTTACACCAAGCATTCAGTGTAATTAAAGGGGCAATGTAATGCTTTTGGAATACTTAAAGAGGCAACATAACAGAGTGCATGTGTAATATGCAAGTAAATTGTGACATTGACTATACATATTTAGGATAATGCACTAATGCAGTGCATGTTGGCTTTGCTTAAATTATAGTTATGCAGACACACACACATGCACACTCATACATATATACAGTATGTGAGTGTGTGTGTGTGTGTGTGTATACACACACACAAACACACATATCTCTCTCTCTCTCTCTCTCTCTATATATATATATATATATATATATATATATATATATATGTATATATAGATATAGATATACAGAGAGAGAGATCTATATCTGTCTATCCATATCTCTCTCTCCATATATATATATATATATATATATATATATATATACATATATTTATTTTATTTATTTATTTATTTTACATTTGTTGACCGGGCTAGTCCAGCTGGATTTATGTCCATTTTCAGTGGAGACCCGGGGAGAAAAGCTCCAGAGGTAAAAACAATTTTAAAAATACAAATAATTCATAGTACAAATGTGTTATGCAATGGGAAAAATAAAATGTAATCAGATATATTATAGATCTTAATGAACTAAAAAAGCGAACTTAGAAAGTGAGGCCTGGGGAGACAAGCTCCAGAGGTGAAAACAATTTTACAAATACAAATAATGCATAGTACAAATGTGATTATGCAATGGGAAAAATAATATGTAATCACCTATTTTATAGATCTTAACTAACTAAAAAAAGCTAAATTAGAAAGAGATTTAGATAGAGGTTAACTACTTGCAATAAAAAAGGAAGGTAGGAAATATAAATTTTACAAATACAAATAATGCATAGTACAAATGTGTTATACAATGGGAAAAATAATATGTAATCACCTATATTATAGATCTTAACTTAACTAAAAAAAGCTAAATTAGAAGGAGATTTAGAGAGAGGTTAACTACTAGCTATACAGAAAGGAAGGTAGGAAATATTAGAGTGAATCAAGTAATATTTACACAGAAAAGGGATATTTTGTCAAGTGAAGAGTTGAGGTAGATGGGGGGGGTCCAAGTGGCTAAGGAAGGTTTATGATATAGTAAGGTGCAAGCAAGTTAGTCTGGGTTGGTACAAGAGCAAAGCCAGAAATTATTAAGATGTCTTAATAGTTGTTTCTTAAAGAGTGGAAGAGTGGGCAAAGAAGAGATGTCAGATGGAAGATTATTCCATATTTTACCGACTGAGTTAGAAAAAAGGCAGTTGCCTGCAGAATTAATAGTTTTAGTAATATTAACAAGTAGTTTCTCAGAGGAACGTAGTTGTTTCAGGTTAATATAGGGAGTCAAGAGGTTGCTAAGAGCTGGTGTTTTAGAAGGTTGGTATAAATTTTGTGTGCTATTAAAAGTTGTTGAAAAATGAGCTTGTTAGGGAGTTCCAGCCAGTGTAGTTGTTTTAGGTTTAGACAGTGGTGGGTTCTGAATTGGGATGAGCTGGCAAATCTGGCAATATTGTGATAAGATGTAGTAAGTTTCTTAAGGTTACTTTTAGATAGATTAGTGTAAATAGGGGAAGCATACAGAAGGGTAGAGATAAGATGTGTTTGGGCTAAGGTTGTCCTAGCTTCAGGTGTGAGGAAGGGCTTTATTCTGTACAGGGATCCTATTTTTTTATTAACTGCTTTTATTGTACTGTTGATTTGACAATCATAGTTAAGATTATTATCGATAATAACACCGAGAAGTTTAGTTGTAGAATCAGGAGAAATAATGGTGTTGTCAGTTGCTGTGATACAGAAGTTTGACAAAGTCGATTTACGTGTAGGTGAAAAGAGTAATAATTTAGTTTTCTTAGGGTTAAGGAGTAGACAGCGATTGGAGAACCACTGTTCAACAGTTGAGAAGGCTGATTGAGTTTGAATTTGGAGTTCAGTTTGAGAAGAAGCAGTGCAAATAATGGTGGAATCATCTGCATATTGTATGCAGGTAGTGTTAGGGATAGATGATTGGAGGTCGTTAATAAAGATGGAAAATAGAAGTGGGCCTAGGATAGACCTTTGAGGGACTCCTAAAGAAACAGGGAGGAGAGTAGATAGTGAGTATTTCCAGAGTACGGCTTGCTGACGGTTTTCTAGATAGGAAGAAAACCAGGTTACGGAAGAGGGATCCAGGGCCAGAGATTTTAGTGTGTGCAGAAGAAGTGTATGATTCACCATATCAAAGGCTTTTGATAGGTCTAAGAAAAGAGAAGATGTAAGTTTGTTATTGTTACGGTTGAAGTTTATGGTATTTGTAAAGGAGAGTAAAGCTGTGGTGGTACTGTGAGCAGGTCTGAAACCATGTTGAGTGTCAGCTAGGAGGCTGTTATAGAGGAGATGGTTGAGTAGTTGTTTATGTATACATTTTTCCATGATTTTAGCTAAGGGGGATAGAAGTGCTATGGGATGATAGTTGGAGAAATCATAAGATTTGCCTCCTTTATGTAGGGGTATAATATATGATATCTTCCAGACTGTTGGAAAAATACCTTCTTTTATTGATCTGTTTATTAGGATAGAGACAGGGTAAGCAATGGCTTTTGCTGCTAGTTGAAGGAATTCAGCTGGAAGCTTGTCTGCGGAAGGGGTGGTAGGTTTTAGTTTATGGAGAAGAGTTTGTATATAGGAGGTAGATACAGGTTGTAGGTGTAGGGGAGGGATAGTGTTTATTAATGTATTTGGATGTAGTTGAGAAGTATCTGGAGATAGTTGGTTGGCTAGAGTTTGTATAGAATTGGTGAAGAAGGAATTAAAGTTATTGGCTGTTAGTGTGGGATTATCAGGGTCAGAATCCTGAGGGTTGGGTGTAATTATTTTGCCTGGGGTCAGCAGATTATTAATACATGACCAGAATGTTTTAGGTTCATTTTTGGTAGTTTTTTGAAGTTGAATGTAGTAGTTCTTTTTGTCTAATAGAATGGCTTTTTTAGTACTGTTTCTAAGTTCTCTAAAGTTTTGGTGGTCAGCTGGACTTTTGGTGGTACGCCATTTATGCCAAGATTTGTTTCTTAGGGCTATTTTAAGCTTAGTATTTGTGGTTAGCCAGGGAGCAGTTTTAGTTTTGGTTCTAATGGTGCGACTTGGGGCGTGCTGATTAAGTATAGCTAAGAATGTAGAATTGAAGTGTTCAACTGCTTTGTTGAGTGGGAGATATTTTAGTGGGGTCCATTGACATTGTGAAAGTTCAGCTTGAAACTGTTCAGGGTTAAGTTTCTTTTTTGAGTATAGAGTTCGGAAAGTGGTGGGTAAGGTTAGGTTGGTTCTGCATCTAATGATATAGGTTAGTGCGTGGTCACTAAGGTCATCTGGAAGGATATGTGTTTGGTAGTTTTGCAAGGGGGTATTTGTGAGAATCCAGTCTAGGGTGGTACCCTTATTGTTTGCTTTATTAGTTCTAGTGGGACTATCGATAAGTTGTTTGAAGCCATAGAGGTTGATGTGGGAAGTAGGGTTAGCATTGTTACAAGAATTCCAGTCTATGTTGAAGTCCCCTAGGACTAGTGTTTCTTGTGGGAGTTTAATAGAAAGTTGGTAGAGTATATCTTCAAGGGTTTTGATGTTATTTCCAGGGGGGAGATAAGCACAAATAATGTTTATTGCTTTAGTGTTATTGATTTGTACTTTGGAGCTAATTACTTCAGCATTTGTGTTTTGGGTAAGAGTAAGATCAAGAGGATTAAGTTTAAGTTTCGCTTTGTACAAAATGGCTACCCCACCTCCTTTCTTGGTAGTGCGATCAAGTCTAATAATATTTTAACCAGGTGGGGTAATTTCGATGTCTCTAATGGAAGGTTTTAACCAAGTTTCTGATAGGCATAAAATGTCAAACTGTTGTGTTTCGAGGAGGGCATGGAGTTGACTAATTTTATTACAGATACTACGTATATTAAGATGGGCAATGGAAAGGGAATTGGAAGGTTTTGAGTATAAGAGAGATAAAGGTTTAGTTTGGTTTTGTTCTATGTTGGTTGTAATATGATGTGGGCTAGGATTGGGGTGAATATCACCATCTTGTAATAAGTGGAGAAGAGTAAGGTATATCTGTTGTTTAAGTTTATAGTGAGAAAGAAATGTCTTTTTGGTTAGAGTTTTTATAAACTTGCAGTGTGCTAGTCTGTGATATTTGGCTAGAAGGTATATGGATTGAGAGGGTGAGAGTATGTAGGATGCAGATAAAGGTATTTCATGTATAGAGGTGCTTTTAGAGGGCAGTGAAGGAGAGATATCCTTAGAGAATTCGTATGAAGTTATGATGTAAGTAGTTATAAGAGATGATAATAATAGTATAGAGATAAATAGTCTCAGTAAAGCATGGATGGATAATATGGACATTGTGAGTTAAGTGGAGGTTTGTAGTGATGTAGGATATAGTGTGATGAAGTAAAGTTAGATGATAGTAATTAGAGTGTGGGGCAGGAGGTAGGGATATATTGAGATAGGTATAGTGTTTCAGAAAGGGGAGGGTGTTTAAGTGTGATAGTGATAACTGTGATGGATTTAGGGAGTAGTGTAGGGCTGTGATTGGAGAGAAGATAACTAGGGGTGTGTCCCTATTTGAAATAAATGTAGGACCCCTGGGGGTGGGTGGGAATTGGGGGTGGGGAGGGGAGCGGAGTGAGCCCGCAGGGCGAACGGAGCGGGAAGAGCCAAAGGAGAAGAGGTCCAGGAGAAAAACTATCAGTGAAGTACTCAGAATGAAGGTAAGTATGGCAAAGGGATATAAGTATAGTAAGGCAAAGGGATACAGGTATATTTGTTGTCAAGAGGTAAGATAGGGTAAGATAAAGAGAATTTGCTAGGTATAAGCAGTTTACAGAGGAAAAGAAAAGAAAACCCCTAGTAGATGGGGGCCACCTAATAGCCACAGCAGGTACTTCTATCAATGCTGTTTACAGGGCCTGAGGGTTCAAGCGTGTGGCAAGCTGCTAGGGATATTACGGGGAATATGTGATCAGTTGGTTGAGAGGAGGAGGGAGGGGGTTTGGTTGCAGGCTACTGGCTGGACTGCCTTTGAGGTTTACAATTTCACTGGGAAAGAAGTATACAAATAAGTATTTAAAAACAGCAGGAGCTCTAGGACATACTTCCTTATGTCTTTTCCAGGTGAAGGCTCCTCTTAGTGGGATAGCTTTATTCTTTAATTTAGGAGAGATGACAGCAGTTTTGTATAAGATGCAAGATCCAAGACCAGCAGGTGGTCAGGGGGTTGTATGGCTGGCAAAAGGAGATAGAAAGGAGATAGTTTAGATATAGAGCAAACACAAGCCTGAGAAAGCACTACAATAAATTACACCTAACATCTTCATGTATAACACGCAAAGTCCAGCAACAGTTCTCTTTGACGTTAGTGCAGGCAAAGACAGATCTTATATGCTGTATAATGGCAGAAACTAAAAACAGATAAAACATATGTTTGAGCAAATTAGAGAGTATCGTGAAAACACAAATATCACATCTAGAGCAAGGCCATGGTAACAAGATTACACTAAATTACTAGATATCCAGTCAAGAATGCAGTAAAGGTCGAGTAAACTACCTTTATTATCACATAAGACTATAATAAGCTGGGTTATGTAAAGTCTCAGCATAAGCTAAAGGACGTGCATGTAAGGTTCAAGTAAGCTAAGGGGGTTACACTTAAAACCATCTGTAAATACTAGCTGGAATCACCAAGGATATAAAGACCACTAGGTTAATTATACTTCAGAGAACATGTACTATTCACTAAACAGCAAAATATTCTATATATATATATATATATATATATATATATATATATTATATTTATATATATATATATATATATATATATATATATATATATATATTTATATATATATATATATATATATATATATATATATATATAGATATATATAGATATATATTTATATGTATATATATATATATATATATATACACACACACACACACACAGATATATAGATGAGAGAGCGAAAGAGAAGGAATTACAGTTTATGTATGTATATAAAGAAAGAAAACCTTTTCTAAATGAACTTACATGTATTCCTTTTTCTACACAGCCACCTAGACATGTGACTACTTGTGGTTGGAATGAGTATGCATCATACTATGATGGGTAGCTGAGGACAGCAAATAGCTAAGGATGAAACATACCTGTGAACAACATATATGTGTGGGACATATGCATCATTGTCCACCAAAGCTGCACATAACAAGCAGTACAGTGGAAGTAATGCTATCTACACAGAGTGATATCCAAAGGAAGCCTCACAAATATAAACAATCCATAATATACAGGTACCATTTTTCCATGCAAGTCTTTACCTTCATCAAACATGTCAAGAGCCGTATAATCATCTACATATTGAACACAGACCTAGCACTGATACAGCACAAGTAATGTAACACAAAATAAATGGACAATACTTGGTATCTGACGGGTGTATTATTTCTCCATGTAGAGATAATTCAATATTAGTTAACAAGTCAGAATACTATAAATGTGTATGCCATAGTTGGTTCTTCAACATTATGTATTATTAATGGACTTCATTAGCATACAGTCTCTCGGGCGGCCACGGTGGTGCAGCGGTTAGCGTTGTCGCCTCACAGCAAGAGATTCTCCGGTTCGATCCTCGGCTGGGGTGCCTTCTGTGCGGAGTCTGCATGTCCTCCCTGTGGTCGCGTGGGTTTTCTCCGGGTGCTCCGGTTTCCTCCCACATCCCAAAGACATGCAGTAGGTGGACCTGATACTCTAAATTGGTCCTAGGTGTGAGTGTGTGTGTGCCTTCTGTGGAAGGTTGGGTGCCGGGCTGGCAACTCGACACTGTAAAACTCCACTGCCAATCATGTGTGCGGACAGATGATCTGCTGTGGCGACCCCTGACCGGGAAAAGCCGAAAGAAGAAGAAGATTAGCATACAGTCTCTCAAAATTTCTGGGACTGATAGCACACAATGCTGATGTCTACCCCGTTGAGCCAAAAAGTATGTTTTGTACAGCAATACTGTCTTTGCTATGGCCCAGAAAGGCTGTTTTCAATAAATATCTCAAAACACCTATGAGAGCTGATGGGGAAGCGGGGTTGATAAGGTTGTGACTGGTTATACCTCTTCAGAACAGGCATGGGATAACAAGCTAGAGTGAGGCAGGACATTCTTGAGGCCTCATTGAAGCATAAAACATTAGCAGTGACTGGAGTAGGTTAGCATGCAGTCAAAACATTAGGATGAGTATGGACTCAGCAAAAGAGATGCTCTTGCATAACAGTTAACAATGCCCTTCTGAATGATGCCAGCATAGATGGAATTGGGTCTGCCTGTACAGTGTTAAGCCATCCTCTGAGAGCAGCAATGCTGGCACCCAGTCTCATACTTCTTCTACATCCTGTCTTTGGCCAGGTCATATGAGCTGGTGAGCATAGCTTGGGAAGGGATTTAAATGCCTGGGTGATGTTCTATAACTCTAGTATCATGGAAAAGAGGGCTCAGCGATCTGCACTTCTTCAGAAGTCATCATATCCAGAGAACCTTAGAGAATTAGAAAAATATGTCTGCATTAGTTACATGGTTGGTACCATGTGAAGTACATAGCGGGAATATCAAGGATGAAAATAGTGTACACTCGGTAAATAAACGAGTAACAGAACAAGCATAGTAATGGTGAATAGTGTACCAGCTTGAAGAAAGAATGTTAGTATAGGGGCCATTTCAAGGTCAACACTTGGAGTAATCCTCTCTAATATCTTTGAAATGGGAGTTGAAGAAAACCTGAATGAAGTATGTCTCTTTACTGAGGCATCTTAAATATGCAGCAGAATAGATATGCCAGGCGGTTTAGTGAAAATGACAAGAAATTGTAAAGCAGCAGGGAAGATTTGAAGTGCAGACATTTATTCTGAATGTGAAAAAAATAAAAGACATTTCACACATCAAGAAAAAATGAATCAAGATAAGAGTGGCTATTATAGCTATAACCGATGATGTGGGTGTGGTATGCTGAAGATTTACCCATGCCCTCATGATTAAACAAAGCCAACCATGGGTAAATCTTCAATATACCACACCATGGAGTTGGTTATTACTATTATATAATAGCATTATTTAAGAAAAAAAAATACTTACTTTTCTTAAATAATGTGTTTGCATCATGGAGCCATGGGGTTCTTCTGCTTTTTTCGTTATCCTGGAGCTTTCTCGATGTACTACGCATGCGTACACTTACATAGTACATCAGTGTTTTGGAAAGGAAGATTTCCATTATTTTATTTATTTATTTATTTACTTTTTTTTTTTTTAATAAAAAAAATAAATAAATAAAGCTTGAAATCTGGACTGTTGACAGGTATGACAGAGACCGGATTGAGAAAGTGCAAAGAAAACCAAGTATGTTTTTTTAGATTTGCATAATATTCAAAGGTTCATAGGTGGTTACTAGGCTATAAGCCTAGCCATGTGTATCCAGTATAATACTAGAGAAACCCAATATAAGGATCATGCCTAAACTCGATATCTTAGTTAGCAATGACTACCCATATCTAGGAGGGTCATAGGTAAAATCCCTGCCAGGAATTTACAGTTTCCCATCCAGCCATCTATTTGACTTGAGGATGTGCAGCATTTCCAATAGGTATGGGTCTGAAATTGCTCTGTAGGCCAGGCACAATTCTCCTTTAAGTAGTCTGTATGCTACTGAGTACAGTGACAGTATCTTCAGTCTGTCAATTTATGTCATGTACTGGAAACCCTGAATTTTCTTGGTTAGAAATCTCTGAGGTCACTCAATTTGTTGCAAGTTTTCCTTGTATTTGCCTCTGTGCTGTCTCTTTCAGACATCTGTACTGCATGGATTTCACTCTTAATTTCTTTTTTTAAGCTCATGAAAAGTGAAAAAGTGGTAGCATATATTAATGGAAAAAAGCCTGGGTGACCGGACTTTTTCCATTGGTATATGCTTGGGTTTACTGACCAATCTGCGTGGTACCTTTTGAATGTTAATGATCAGTCATTATATAAGAGGGTGTTTATACAGGCAAAAGAAATGTTGAAATAGACTGATGGAATATTATTTTAGAAAATCTACATGCAGAAGAGACTATAATTCCATTGTACGTGTAATTAGAGAAACTCTTCCTTAAGTACTGTTTGCATTGCTGGAGGACATGTCAGTTCATGGTTTTAAGACTGTGTCTTCTAAAGGGAAGGGAAGGAACATAGTACACAATGCATCTCTGAATCCTTATGAATAAAGATGAAGGATGACTGCAAATAAACACATATGTATTACAAGTAGAAATGGATCGGAATACATAAGTACTCTTTCAAAAAAGGTGGCTTTTTAAGCCAAAGAGCCATGAGAGTGAGTGGGAGAGAGACAGAGAGATAAAACAATACTAGTTATAAGAAGGAGTAATTTTACTGGCAACCTCCTGAAAGAATTAGGAATAAGGGAACAAGGTATGTTCAAGGAATTATTTTTCCCTGTCACATCTTGTATTTTAATGATTCTTTACACAGAGGTTTTACCATAATCTACAACTCCTCCCACATGAACCATTAATGATTGTATAATAAAGGCTTATTTCCATTAAAAAAATTGCAATCTGATTGGATGGCCTAATCAGTGTGCTCCTTGTATATCCAGCATATGTCAACAGAAATAACTGTATCCTGACCAGTTGTACTTACCCCTTAAGACCATTAAAGTTACTTGATAAAGACAGACAGGTTTGACACTTCCTTTCATCCAGCAAATACATATGCATGAAAAAACACTTCATATATTATCATTTAAGTGCAGTACCACAATATGCATAAAAATACAACTGTGCCAAATTGACCCTTTCCCACTTGAACAAAAAAAGTAATTTAATATTCAAAATCATGTATGCTGATTGGTCAGATCAATCAGTGTGCTCATTGAATATCAATGTACCCTTCCAGACATTCTGTTAACTCCCTTTCTCTGCACTGCGAAGCAAAGAATTTAACCTGTAAAAAAGAAAAAAAAAATCCCAGTTTTGTAGACTGTTCTATGGAGCAGAAAAACAGAATACATTAAAAAAAGAACCTCAAGGATGTCAATGTCATGAGTGCCTCTACAAGTAGTTCATAACATAACTTGGTGCTTCTTACATTTGTACAGACAAGTCTTTTATTATTTCATTCTCAAATGTTTGCGTAAAAAAACACAGTTTCATGAAGAGCAGACCAAAATCATGAACAAACATCTGCACAATCTGGGAAATTATGAATATAAGGCAAAACGGGTCTACTTCACTTCACCAAAATCCCATTCAATGAAATTCACTTCACTGAGACCAAATCACCTAAAGTTCATAACACTGAAAACTTCATTTCACTGACAGCTTACAATGTTATATTTCACAACACTAAATGGGAAACCAAAGACAAGCCAACTCACAAAAGTAAAGCCTACCTCCTTCCACAACTTAAAAACAAATTATTTATCCTCTTAACAGAAACCAGACAATATAAAACCAAAGTAAGTGGGGTGCTATGACCCCCACATCCTCCAACGTGGGGGGCTGTGCCCCCCACACCCCTTCTAACTATATATACTAACTCCACATCGCACTACAGTGGAGTGAGGCCATACACCCTTTACTTGCCTCACCGTACACTACACACTGCCACATCAAGTCTATAGCTTACAATTCAGTGAAATGAGATTCAGTGAAATTAATTTTAAGTAATTTGAACTTTATGTGATTTGGTCTCAGTGAAATGAATGTCAGTAAAATGGGATTTTGGCAAAGTGACGTAGACCTGGCAAAACTACAGGGACACTGAAAATAAGTTGCTTAAGTGCACAAAAAAATGTCATTTCCAGAAAAGGCCTCTTGCAGCCATTCGCATGTACAGAAGACATGCACAATACATATCATGCTTGTATCATACTACCAGAAACTGATGGAAGAGCACTAGCTATTTTACACAATGACATTATTTAGAAAAAGTAAAACTATTTTTTTCTTAAATAATGTTATTCTGTAATAGCAATAATCCACCCCTGTGCATGAGTAACACAGGATTTACAAATGGTTAGCTTTGTTTATTTTCTTGGATTTCAACTTCATGGTCACACCACACCAGCTGTGGGAAAACTCTGCTTTACCCCCACCCAGTCATGCATTATTGCTAAATTATAACATCCTCAGAGCATAGGTGAGATCCCGGCATAATTATTTTTGTATATAATTAATATAATTGTAAGAACAGTTGCATAACACAAACTGTTATATGCTTTCCTTATATATTTTCTATTTTACATGTTTATTTGTTTAATTGAGTTATGGCATGTTATGATGACAAAAGCTTTTTGGAATGTACAATGATGGAACATGGCTTAAAAAGAAGTTTGAGTCAAGATCTACAGGAGGAAGAACAACAATTGTTTTGAAATAGTTTTTTCAAGCTATCTATTTTTTGTCATATTTTAAAGAATGTGTACTGTTAGAAGGGTGTTATTACATCTTCTTCTATCAGATTTTCCTGTTAGAGGTTGCTGTAGTGTTGTTAGTAACACGACAGGTAGAATCCTTGCTTTTGTTGCAGAAGGCTGTGGGTTCTACTCCCACAGTATGTAGATGGATTGCTAATGCTGTACTGTGTTGTACTTTTATGGTGGTTCCATAGTGTAATGGGTAGCACTCTAGACTCTGACTCCAGTGATCTGAGTTCAAATCTCAGGAGAATCTGTTGTTGTAAACAATGACCAGCAGAGCAATTGGCAGTGGAGTTTTACACTGTTGAGTTGCCAACCCAATGCCAAAACTTCCACAGGAGACACACACCCATATCTAGGGGAAATTTTTAGTGTGTCCAATCCACCTGCAGCATTTCTTCGTGATGTGGGAGGAAATTGGAGCACCTAGAGGAAACCCACTCAGACTCTGCACAGAAGGCACTCCAACCAAGTGAATCCAACTGGAGAACTCTTGCTCTGAGGTTGAAATGCTAACTGTGGCACCACCTCGGGTACCCTGAAGCTTGTTATTACATCTGAAAGATTTAATTGCATGCACAGAAAATAACTTGAAACCACTTGATTTTTTTCTTCAGTTTTTAAAATGACTTCTTATTTATACTTCAAGCTTTATTCTGATTTTACTTGGATATGAAATTCAGCTAGGGCCTTGGCATTTTTGCAGTTTTCTGTTTTAATCTTCCTGTTATTATTTTTTCTCTTATTTTATTTAATCATGTTTTATTCTGAGATTGCCAATCAGGCTTTCATGGGAATTAAAGTACTTTTTTGTTGGTCTTTTTGGTAGATAACTGATTAACACAATCTGTTTGGATTTTACTCTTTTTTCATTAATGGGTATGCTTTTCCCTTAGTATTACACTCTACTACTTTGTATGATAGCACATTTGCAAAACACATATGTCTTTCTAAGACCATAGGATGTGAAATTCAAAAACTTTTATGTACAAAGTAATTTCCATTTTGTTAAATTAACTGTTGGCTGTGTGGGAATTCCTACTGATAAATTAGTAAACTATTGTTTTTTTTTTATATATTATTTTATTTATTTGTTAACTAGTTAAACTTACTAGGCACAAGCTTCTTTTTAAGGATGACCCTTGCGTACTTTCTAGTGAAGAGATTTGCTCCAGTCACATAGTAAGCAAGCTATGGATGAAAGAGTCCAATTTAGGATTAAAGGGTGAAGCCCATTACAAGCTCCTATAACATCACTCTTCTTCTCTAGACTGCCACAACAGTTTGCTTTACGGAGTGATGAATGCAGAATGCATGTGTGTGCACAAGCTCACATATACACGCACATATACAGGCTTGCACAAGCTTGCTTGCCATACCTTTTAACTGTCCAGATTGTCACAGAATGCCCAGATTTTTTCTTTTATTTTGGTCTGTTCCTCATAAAATGTGTAGTTTTCTGGCAAATCACTGAGGACTGAAGTCACTAAATAATGACATACCTTTGGGTTTCAGATTTCATACCCTTTAGAAAATCCATGCTAAAGAAATCATATTAATCTACTTTATAAGTTTATAATATCAGTATATAAAATATATCCCTATTTTTGGGCCTTTGTCCTCCCATTAGTTTAGGTTTCATCCAGATTTCTTGCACCAAGAAGTTGAGAGGTATGTTGCTTGCGCTCACCTGTATTACTTTTCTGCAAAGCCACTGTACTTTGTGCCTTTCTTTTGTCACAGCTTTTTCCATGGATATCTTTGATGTTTTTTTTTTTTTTTTGCCAGGCAGTTTTTGGGCTACGGGACAACCTGAGTCAAATAATCAGTTTTAAGACCTTGTTTTGGGCTATTTCAAGATTTACATCAGCAGCACTGTCATAAAAAGAGAGGACGAGAATGCAGTAACACAGAACATGTATTATCCAAAGAGATTTTCACAGACAGTCTAAACAATATACTAGTAAAATGAACAGAATACAGCCAGAGTTGATAGATTAGTATGGAGCTCATTTTGTTGTGCTGCAAATTTGCAGGTATTATTTTCATATTTTTTTGTATTTAACACAGTCTAAAGCACTTCCCTTTCTTCTGCTCAGTCTTGTACTTGTCTAAGACTTGTTGCAACAGACATGGACTACATACCTTTCACAATTTTTACTACTGTGATGCTAAGAGGTAGAATTTACACATGCACTGTAGCAAAGCATATACAAAACATTTTTTTCTCTATGTACTATCACCATCACTGAAATAATGTGCACTTTAGGTTTTTCTGTGATGTTGTCTGTTCTGAAACTATATTCTCTGATTGAGATATTTAGCTGCATATTTTTCATCATCTGGTAATCTTCTCAAATATTCTTTCAACAATTTATAGACTGAATTACCACATGCTCCATCTTTTTGTAAGACATCTCTGATTTTTGCAGTACATTCCAGTGAAAAAAATGAATAATGACTAGCGTGCTGACACAAGAAAAAGAAAATATACATTTTAAGGTTCCTCTCAAAAGTGTAACACTGTGATACTATACCTGAAACAATGCTGAATGATAGAGCATTGAATATAAACAAATGCATAAATAAATAATGAGTCCTCATTTTGGCAATAATGTCAAAATTATGTTTTTCCACTTTGCAAATGCATGGCTTGATCTGCAAAATGTCATGTTTCAGAAAGAAATGCCACATACTGGGCATTTGAAATTGAGCTATCTCAACAGTGTAATTGAAGGCATACTGATTTTTCATATATGGTTTTACCAATAAGCCCATGTTAGTGTTAAGCAATTGTCTCTGTTTGCAATATAGCATGTCTGTATTCATTTTATAACAGGTGACTTGTACAGGATGTTTTGCTTCTAGTCCCGTTTCTGACGCAATGCCTGATATATACTTTTGCCCAAGGTAGTTTCTTCATTTCTTAATATGTAATCCAGTATCAAAAGATCATTCACTTTCAAGAGTCATTTCATTTATCAGTGAAGTAATAGTTCCTTTCTTGATATAACCTCTGTAAACATTTATCTAACCTTTGATTTACAACTTTTAATTATTTGTGTCCTGTTTGCTTTGTACCAAGGAATAATAGAAAACTTCAGAAACAGCCTGAAATGCTGTACCAGATACCTGTTAATCTCCAAGATTAATTACGTTTTATTTTAACTTTCTCTACCACCAGTCTTGTATCATTCTTCATGTAGCCCACTTCAGTTTTCATTACTTTCTGATGTGATTAGTGCTGTTTGCATCTGCTGAGGCACACTGAAAATGTTAAGCTGACATTTGTCACAACTTATACAAATCTGCTTGTACAGATTTCAGAGACAATGACATTCTCCATATTACTTTGCTGTCTTTTATGTCTCTGCACATTTCTATCTTATATTTTAATATTTTATTGCTTTGTTCAGCTTATCAGAAAACTGTTTTGTTCTCTCACAGGTGGAAATGTGTGTGGAGTTGAGAGAGTCATAACATAAATAGTATGTCTTCAGTTTTATTACTTTTGTATCATCTCTTTTATATGAGTGTGCCCTCATCTCCTTGACTAAGAATTTATTGTAGATGCAGACTTTTACAGTGAAAGAGATGGTGGTGGAGCCAGACTTCTGTTTAAATACAGATATATCCATGGCTAGAGTGCTTTCTGAATTACTCCTTTTATATGTTATTACAATGATACTAGGAGTCATGTTGCTGAGAAAAAACGTAACCATCTCAAAGTGCACTGTTTTTATAACAGTACCAGAACTCAAGTGCGTATTGTATATACGATTAGCTTCTGAAAACTATTTCTCTGTGCCTCACTCTTCTTTATATTGCAATACATGTAAGTTATAAGACAGAAGGACAATCTCTACTGTCTTGGTTTATACTTTCTGGGCAGCTAACAGCTTCCAGGAGCCCGACCCATACATTTCCTACCAATTGATTAAAAGCATGTCTGATCTTAAAGTTCCTAAAAACTAGTGGGCTGCTCAACCTATCCACTTCTCATTCAGAGAAACAATTGTTCTCTTATATCTAGACTGAAGTTCTTACCTTCAGTCTGAAAGTAATATCACTTTCTTCCTCCATTCCCTTTCCTTTAAAAGTAATTTCATCACTCTGTCTCCTCATGATTTAATTCCATATTTCTCTCTTGTACGAAGAGTTTCAACTATTCTAATCGCTCTCTGAGTCTCCCTTTCATTTATCATCCAATTATCTCCCCCCTAAGTATTTTGATAAACTTTCTCTTGATCACCTCTTTTAGTTCATTTCACCTTCAGTCTGTAGGGGCAGCATCTGAAAGGTACACAGTACTCGAGCTGTGGTCTGACAAGAAATCTGCAGATTTACAGTATAATAATGTTACATTTTCTCCCCGACTCCCTGCAGATATATCTAAGCATCTTTCTTTCATTTTCAAAAGCTTCTTTTTTTCATGCTTGGTGATTCACATCTGAAGTTATTGTCAATTATGAGGGCCTCTTTCTGTCCTATACTCTTCAGGGTGATTACATGTATGATGTTTTACCTTACTTTTTTTGAACTTTGTGTGAAATAGCTACATGATCCAGCATTAATCCCAGTTGTCACTTCAAGTACTCTGTTACTTTGTGTATTTATATATATATATATATATATATATATATATATATATATATATATATATATATATATATATATATATACACACACATACACATGCACAAACACGCATATATATATATATCTATATATATATATATATATATATATATATATATATATATATATATATATATATATATATATATATATATATATATAGGTTCCCTACATTAGAATGAAAGCTTGGAAGATCGACAATTAAATCACCGATGCCAGAAGACCGGCGGAGCAGATAACCGACAACTCAGAATCCCGACAGCAAAAACACTGACATGGGAAATGTGTGAGCATGACTAGCTAAGTGTGCGATAGTGAGGGATTTAGGGTTAGGGTGTGTGTAAGGTGTGTGTGCGATAGTGAGGGATTTAGGGTTAGGGTGCGTGTAAGGTAAGTGTGCAATAGTGAGGGACTTAGGGTTAGGTTGTGGGTAAGGTAAGTGTGCGATAGTGAGGGACTTGAGGGTTAGGGGCAGATTAAGTGAGTTAGGGTTAAGGTGCGGGTAATGTAAGTGTGCGATAGTGACGGACCTTAGGGTTAGGGTTTGGGTTAAGGTTAGTGCAAAGATAGTTGTGTGTAAGGTGTAGTGTAGGTTTTTTAGGTTGTTGGTATGCTTGTGTTGTGTGTGTGTTGTGTGGAACAGTGAATGTTTTGTTTTGTTAACTGTCGGTATTGTGGTTTGTCGGGCATGTGAACTTTCGTGTTTTTGCAGTTTTGTTCTTGTGGTGTCAGTGGTGTGGACTGTCTGTCTAACGTAGTAGACCCATATATATATATATATATATATATATATAATTATATATATTTATATGAGTAGGAAGCAGAATGTCAATTTAGTAAGTATATGCTTTCATTGTCTCCTTCATATCCCTTCTTATCCTCTCCATTTTTCTCTGACTGTGTTATATCATTTTAAAATGTATGCAAAGATCTCTCAGTAGCACTCATTCAAGTAGAATTATGAATGAACTTGTACCCCTTAAGCTATCTGATGGATTTGCATTAACCAAAAAGTACTTTTACTGCTATTTTTTCAGTGCAATGCATTTTTTGAAAGGAACATATTGAGCATCCTCGTGACAGTGCAATCTTCTCTGTGCCAAAACACTCCCCACCATGCTCACACTTCTCATTGATTTGACAATGTGTACCTAAGAAACACCATCTGTTATTTAGTAGTTGGTGTCTGTTGACACTCATCTACTCTGTTGCTTGTTTTTAATCCTTTTGATAATTAGCTTATTGTAAAAACAAACTAGTGTCGCCATCATTATGTTTTCCATGAACTTCCCTGTTACTACTATAAAGTTTGTTGGTCTCTAGTTCCCCATATCAGTTCTTGTGACACTCCTCTTCATGGAAAGATGTCACTGTGATTTCCATCCAGCCACCTGTCAAATTGCCACAGCCGTGTAACAGGCTGAGAAGTTATGAAGCAGAGTTTGCTAGCTTAATGCCAAGTTTGTCAAAATCATTAGTAGAATACCTTCAGGACCTAGTGTAATGTCTTAAGTTCATTAATCTCCTTCTCTAAAGCTTTCTTGGGTATGGTATCACAGTTTAGTTGTCTTCACTTTCTCAATTACTGCCTTTGCAATCTGCCTCAAATCCCGCCTCTTTCTTGAAAGTTCAGGCTGAAATAAATTCATGAAGTATTTATGCTGTCAGCATTCACACAGTAATCTGTTTCCCCTTTTTTACAATTTTTGAAGCTCTGCTTCTAACTTCTTTCAGCCACATTTTACCAACAGAAACCCTTAATCTCCCTTTCATTACTATTGGCAATTTCATCTCTCACCTTTTCTAAACTTTCTTATCCCAAACAATGCCATTTCCTAATTACTTTGTAATCTAGTTTATCATCCAGCTCCTTCAGTCTTAGTACTTTCAATGTGTTCCTTCCTTTGCTCTGACTGTCTCTTATATTTTCTTGTTAATCAAGGCAGTATGTTTTATCTGCTTGCTTTTTTTCTGTCTAGCCTTTTGCTTATGATTGTTTATGGTTGCTTGAAGGCTTTTATTAATCAGGACCCCCATGCTATCTTTTCACTGTATCTCTCTCTCTTAGTCTTTCTCTTTCTTTCTACTTTTCCATTTCTAGTTAAGATAGTTCTCTCCACCTGTCAAAATCTGCCTTTTAATAGCTTCATACCTTGGTGCTATTCATCTCTCTACCTTTATTTTTTCATTCAAAACCATGCAGTGATATATTCTCTGTAGATCATGGATACCCTAATATTAATGTATAGAATCCTTTTGTTTATGGTAAAAGTACTCATTGCCTTGAATTTATTATTTATATATACTACTCTGCAAGGCCAAAATGTATCTCATCTGACCCAACCTGCATTTCACAGATCAAGGTACTAATATACAGACTTCATTTTTGCCCCACCTTATTCTCTAGTGCTTACCTTTCATCCATCTCTATTTCCTAGTTGTTGACGTATTGCAAGAAAGTTTTCCCTTTTTGTCCATTCTTGCTTAGCTGCTTGAAACTAACCTTTGCTTGTCATTAAAATCCCAAGCCTAACTATTCTTATTTGTTTTGATTTGCCAAACCCATATTACATCATCTCCCACAGAAGACTACTACTCTCCATGCTCTTTTTGGTCATTTCTGCCCTGCATTAATAATTTTTATAATGAGTATTCAAGCCTCTTTCATTATTTGCTGATTTTTCATTCATTCATATCGCACTAACCATTCACTTGAGTATTACTGTTTACATCTCCCTCCATTTCCTACAGATGCCACCCACAGCTCACTGTGATCTTATCACTGCCTTTCCCTGCTCTGCTCATGTTCTCTTCAAACTGTTTTTCACCAATACCCAGCTATGACTGCCAACTATCTCATTGAGACCTTTACCCTTTGTAGCTCTTATACTGTCTAGTCTTATGTTTTTTCTACTTCTTTTCTTTTTAACTTTAACTCTTTCTGATGCCACCCAGCTGTCCTTTTCTTGTCTGCCTCCATCTGCTGCCCATCCACCTCATGTTATAGGTGTGGACAATCTGATATACCTTTTCAGCCTAAATTTCAGTAAGGCTGTGCATCCACTATGAGTGGACGAAAGTAATTGCACTAATGATCAGAATACCCAAACTTCATTTGCTAAATAAAACCAGACAAAAACAATTTTTTTTAAAGTGCTTTTTTGCAGTGGGTAAGCTGCCTTCCACCCCCCACCCAACACACACATCCCAGAATTATATATGCCAACTCCACTATCACATTTTTTTTATTGTATTTATTTATTTAACATTTGTTAAGTGGGGAAGTCCAACTGGACTAGTAGCCCATTTTCAGTGGAGGCCTGAAGAGAAAAGCTCCGAGTACAAGAATGATTTACAAGGGAAAACAACTTTAAGAAGGAGGAAATTCTCCCAACAAGGCATCCCTGCCAGCACAACTCACAAATAGTGATTTCCTATGGAGGAACTATGATTGTTGGCAAGTTGATCTATGGACTAGTGAAACTTGAGGGTTCAAACTTCATCCACTGGGGAGTAACACTAAAGTTAGTCCCCTAGAACAAGGTAGACCCTAATTATAGCACTCATTAAGCAATAGTTGTGTGTGCATGTTGGCATTCTGAGGACTGTAAATATAACCCTCAGAATAGCAAAAGTGTAAGTGTGAACGTGCAAAAGGATATGTGTAGATATGCTGAACATTCTTGAATTATTTCCTCATACTCTTACCTAAGACATTTATGTAAGCAGAAAGATGGGAAATGCCCCACTGAAGATGAAAAAAAGGTTAGAAGGTATAAATTAAAGTTTCCGAGTTTAATTTTTTTTTAATTTTTTTACTTTGAATCGCAATTATATTTTCATAGGGTTGTGTCACCTAGTATTGGATTTCATATGTCAGATACAGAACCATGACTCCCCCCATTTATCCACTAATCCTAATCACTCATTCCTGCCCCCAAGACAAGAGTTAAAATGCCTGATCCTTTCCTTATGGTCAGTAATGGCAGTGTCTATTGGTAGTACTTCTGAAAGGGTTATGTTGCACCTATATTTCTAGTATGTCCAAGCCACTTCCATGGCACTTTCTGATGACACCATAGCAGTGCCACCCACCAAGCAACTATTGTCCATACATGTTACATTTTAACACCTCCTCTCTTCAGTGAAATAATTTGAATTAAATGTCTGTCTTTTCCTTCCGTAGATAGGCTACAGTTTTTAGTTTTGTCTAGCTACCTCTGTTTTACCTCCCTATCCCATGTCTTTGTGATCAGGGCATTAATCAGCAGAACTTATTCTGCTTGATGCAGTGCTATAGTTATTGTATGTCTGCCTGTGGTACTTGCACTAGCTATTCTGTTTGTGATTACTAGACTTTTTCATTTTGTCTGCCAAACTCTAACCTTCCATGCTCAACCTGCCTTCTTTGACTGAACAACTACCTGACATCTAAACTATTGTCCTTTCTGCCTTGCTTTTCTCCTCTTCATTGGATTATTTCAGCATGGCTGGTAATATTTCTAATTTTTCCCACTGTATCCCATCCAAATTGCTTCTCTTGGATTTGTCTACCTCCATTTTATCCTGGTATTTTCTAGTCTATTTTCTACTTTAGTTATTGCTAGGATGTCACTGTATTGCCCCTCCTATTGTAGCTTATATTAATACTGCACCAACTCCTTTCTTTCCCACTGTCTTATTTCAGTATGTTCACTCAGGTCCTTCCATCTTTCTTCCTATTTGCCATCTGCATGCTGTGTATTGCCCACATATCTCTAATCCACATTGAGGGCTCACATCTAAAATATGCAACTTACATCATTCTTTCTTTTGTCATATTTGTGTTGCTTATTTGCTTTTGTAAGCAAAATTTTTAAGTGTTCGAATATTTGCCTATTTATTGGTTATGAGGTAATGCCTTATATGTTTTATAGGTGGTCTTTCTGTTGTTCTATTTATAGCCTGTCTTATATTTAATTTGTAATATGTCCTATATGAAATCTTTGGCTCCCTATCAAAATGTCAGCCCTAAAAATGCAGAGTGATAACATGGAAAAAATTACTGAAAACACAGGAGAAAACTAAATCTTTAACACCACACTTTTCCTTAAACTTCTTTTTGTGGGAGTTAGGGGGGATCGCCCCTGCAACTGCAATGTGGTGGGCAAGCCCCCATATTCCCAGACTTACACACACACACACACACACACACACACACACACACACACACACACACACACACACACACACACACACACACACACACACACACACACACATATATATATATATATATATATATATATATATATATATATATATATATATATATATATATATATATACATATATATATATACATATATATATATATATATATATATATATATATATATACATACGTACAGATATATATACCAACTCCAAGACTGCCATGCCTCATAGAAAAGGGAATATTCCTAGAAATGGCATCTCAGACTTGGTATATATAAGTACAGTCTTTTGGATATAAGTACAGTCTTTTGGCCATTCAGCCAATGTATTTCCGGACTCACTCTAGTTACCACAATCTTCTAAAGGTATACTGTGATAGGTTTACCTTGCTGTCCAGTGTCTTTAGGAGTTTCAGCCTTGTTGACTCTTATCTACTGGCTGCCTATTAAGGGTTTTATGGCCAAAGGCTCTCTGCTGTTTATACTTGTACATTACCCATCATCTGGGACCCCATGATGAGGTACAGAATTTCAACACAAAATCTAAAACTATAAGATCTCTAAAGAGTTATGGCAAGTACAGTTGTATGACTCACTTTCAGGGGAAATCCTTCCCTCTTTCCTCTGTTTCTCTCTGCTGCCAATAATGTAGCTCTTTGCTCCACCACCTTTACATCTGTTCGCTCTTCATTGGTTCTCTTGTGTTTCTAAAAGGGTCTAACACTAGATACCACTGCTGTCTTGAACTCCATTCTGTGATATTGCAAGCTCTTGTTGGCATGTGATGTTTCTGTAATAACTGCTAACTGATGGAGGGGATCTAAAAACTAATGATAACTCACTTTCTAGCTTCCTCATGCTTCTTCCACAACAGATTTTTTCCTATATCCCACCCATTGATAGGAGCCCTTTTCCTAGAAAACAGTGATACAAATAAAAAATAAATAGTGTTATAGCTCTCAGATGTCTTTGTTTAATTTTCTCAATCTGTGTTTAATTTAAAAAAATTGCTTTATCCTTTCTTGAAAGAATAATGTATTTTTACAAGTTCACATTATGCACTAACAATGTTCATACTTACTGTTCTAGGAAGAGAAGTTTGTCTTTTACATAATGAATTCTACTTCCATTGATTATCAAATCAGATCAGAGGGGCATAAATATTAACGTTTCAAGAAGACACACTGATTTGTTTCAAGATTTCTGTCTTCGGGGGGTGGAGCATGAATGGCTAACTGAAAGCAGCAGTATTTTAGAGCTCCATATAACTAGTTAAATAAGGCAGGGAAAATATTCTTTTTTTTTCTTCAAAGTTTAAAATCTTATAGATTAAGGTCTAATTTACATAATTGGAAATTTGGTGAAGTTTTACAAATAATTTCCTGTCAAAAATCTTGGAGATATATTCACTTGTTAAAATGAGCAACTCAAAGAATTCTCACTAGGATGCTGCCTTAAAGAAGGAACTACAACAGATAGCATCTACCCTGCAGGAGTTGTCTTTGAAGATGGATGGTTTTAAAGAGAACCTGGAAAATCTTAAAACAAGCAGTCAAAAAAACAGGCTGACACCCTCAAGGAAATGCTACAACACCAGACAAGGATAACAGGAATAGAGGTTTCTCTAAATGACTTAGAAAGCAGACTTAAGGAAGAGGAAACAGAGAAAGAACTGCTTCTTAAACAAAACACTTGGTTGGTTAATAATGTAGATGACTTGGAAAATAGGGAGAGGAGAAATAACATCAGGATTTTTGGATTACCTGAAAACACAGAATGTGAGGATATTATTTTCTTTTTATCAAGTTGGATCCCTGACTTTTTAAATTTAAAAGAAGGACTTTCCTTAGGCATTGAAAGGACACACAGAGTTATTGGGAAACCTGCCACTAACTCAAACTCTCCTCCTAGGTCAATAATTATCAAATTTCTTTCATACTTGGACAAGGACCTGATTTAAAGATCTCCTTGGAGGAAGGTACCTCTAAAATATAAACAGTGCCTGATAAGAATTGATAACGGCTATTCATCTAGAATAATGGAAAAAGGGAACAAAGTGTGGCTAATGATAAAGTTTCTGAAACAAAATAACATCAAAGCACAACTTACATATCCAGCTAAGATAAGAATATTGTATGCCAACGAGATGAGGACTTTTATTGACTTAGAGGAAGCCTCTTCATTTATTAAAACTAATAATGTGATTACTTTACCTGAAGATATGGATTGGATGTCACCTTCTCCCAAGAGAACAAAAGAAACAAATGTCTGGACAGATGTCAAAAAGAAGAAGCAAAAGACTAATACTGTTACAGCCAAATCTCTCAAAGCATCTACTATGATATGAATTGTTTTAACGTTACTTTAAAGGACCAATTTTACTGCTTGGAATTTTAAAACAAAGGTAACTAACTACTGGAATCTTTGTCTATATTTTTTGAAAACAGATGACACATGAGAGTTTTCACATTACCTCAGGTATGTAAAACAGGCTACTTTTCTTTCACAGAAGGAGGGTTATATAGCACATAAAATATTTATACTGTAAATCAACATACATAGTTGTGTTCTTCTTTCGGCTTTTCCTGGTTAGGGGTTGCCACAGCAGAGCTCTGGTCCACTAATGATTGGCAGTAGATTTTTTTTTATAGTGCCGAGGTGCCAGCTCGATGCCCAACCTTCAACGAAGGCACGCCCATTTATGCATGTCTTTCAAATGCAACTCGACTGCAGGAAGGATATGCAGACTCCACACAGAAGGCTCTCCAGCTGAGAATTGAACGGGAAAATCTCTTGCTGTGAGACGACGATGCTACCGCTGCACCACTGCGGCTTACAAAATCAACATACATAGTATATGAGCATTTTCTCTTAATTTTCTCTTTTCTTTCTCTCTTCTCATTAATTATTTTAACTGCATCTTGTATCCCTTTCTAAATTCTCTCCTATTTACTATACTAAAATAGTCTGTAGATATTTAATAACTCACTATCTATACATGGATAAATGATAGTCTAAAATAATCTAGTTTAAGGTAGACTAATTAATTAATTGTTATTATAATATTTATTAGATTAATGATAGTCACTGTTATGCTTATTGGGATTGGGGACACATTTGTGATTAACTCTGAAATGTTCCATTCATGTACATATGTCCTTTGAATTATTTCCTTTTAGTATTAACAAATACATAAAAAAGGACAGAAAAATGTACTGTTGGTTAAGAGAAGTGAAGCTTTCTTCACATTCTATTTGCATTGCTATAACAATAGTAAACAATTGCTGCAGTTTCTAAGGACACTGTGAATCTGCGAAGTGCATTTAGCCTCATAGATGACAAATAATAAGAAAAAGTAATGTTTAGTTATTAAAATGAAAAACAACCTAAACAAGGTAAAATAAATACATAAAAGGACTATTTGTATATATCGTATAATTTATCCTGATAGGATTACATATTCCTGAAAACACAACTGAAATGTTCCCAAACTACATGTGCACTGAAATGTAGCTGCTTGATTAAAAAGTATTACTCATTTTAACATGCTGATTCCACAAACTGTCTGCACTGTAAAAGTTACATTTTATATGTTACTTGAAACTGACAGTCTCCAGAGTACATGAAAAGATGCATATTACTTTTTGCAACATGTTATTTTTGCAGTTACCTCACACTCTGTACAAACTCACTTGGTAACTGATAGCTATGCATTTAAAATAGCAGTTTAAATATTAAATGTGCCTTTGAAATGCTATTGACATTTTGACAAAATATAATGTGAACTGTAAAATGAATGACTTGAAAGAAGTGAAGTAATGCATAGATTTCAAAGACAGTTCTTGACACTACAGTAAAAGTAAAAATGTATATTCACAAGGAAATATTGAAATGTTTTAGTGTTCCAGTTAAAATAGCTTACTGTCAACATTTTACGATATCAGAAAGTTTGAAGAGTAAGGGAATTACTATTCTTTGTCTTTATAATGTTTGTTAGACAGATGTTGGACTCTGCTTAGTTTAATGAATTGTGACATATGTTTATGAGGAAAAGTGGACTCAATTATTCACATTGGACTACACATTCCTGGAAACTCAACTGAAATGTTCCCAAATTATTTGTGAATTTAAATGAAACTGCCTGATTAATAAGCATAATTTACTTTAACAACCTGAATCCATAAGCTATATGCTCTATATATGCAACATTATATGTGTCACTTGCATATGACAGTCTCTAGAGCACTTGAAAAAATACATATTTTTGCAACATGCTATATTTGCACTAACCATACATTCTAAACTAACTCAATTGGCAACTGACAAGTTATTTATTTGAAACATCAGTCTAAATATTAATTGTGCCCTTGAAATATTGTTGCCGTTCTGACAAAACAAAACCTGAATTGAAAAAGGTACAGATTTCAAAGACAGCTATTGGCACTACAATATAAGTAGAAATGTATACATGCAAGGAAAAACTGAAATGCTTTATACTTTTAGTTAAAATAGCTTATTGTTAACTTTTTGCTTTATCAGAAAATTTAAAGAGCTAGGAAATTATTTCTAATTTGTCTTTATAATGTTTACTAAGTGATGCTAGTCACTGACTTGTTTAATGGATTGCAAGTCTTGTACAAGATGGACTACTGAATGTTATTTCTGTTTACCTATGTTTGCTGAATTTTTTTTATTAGTACTGATTTAAAACAAGGGAAAGAAAGTGAAGTGAAATCTCTATTTTTGGTCAAGGGAGGAGAGGCTTAAGTGTATTCTAACTGTCCCGAGAACTCTCTAAGATACTCTAAATACTACTTGATTAATACTTAACTAAGGTAAGTCTTGATTGCCATATAGGTACCTTCACATTCATTCTAGACCTGATGTGATTACCCATTCTGGAAGCATGAGGTGCCCTATGCAGGATGGAAATTGTCAGGATGATCATAGTTCATTCTTAGACTCTGCTTTGTAAATCTATAAATATGAAAAAGCACTGCTACTCAGAGTCAGGATACCACTGATAAGCCATA
This sequence comes from Protopterus annectens, assembly GCF_019279795.1. Taxonomy (NCBI): domain Eukaryota; kingdom Metazoa; phylum Chordata; order Ceratodontiformes; family Protopteridae; genus Protopterus; species Protopterus annectens. The sequence continues at coordinate 1,198,204,234 of NC_056728.1, forward strand.
GGCCGGATTCACGAATCCTCTGTGTAAGATTTAATATGTCTTACTTGGAGGCTGCAGTTGAACTGTATGATGTCAGTGTGCCATGAATATTCATGAGGGCACGCTGACTCATCCGTAACTCTTACACGGACTGAGAAGGCAAGCAGGGGGTGTGTCCGACTGCCGAGCAGTCTAAAAGTCCACGCCCCTGCAAGGTTTTAAAAAGCATAATGTCAACAGACAAGAGCGAGTCCACTCAAATGCACTTGCCCCCAACACCACACTCCCTGACACTGTAATCCCCCATCAGAGTTATAAAACGGAAAAAAAAATGTTTTTTTTTTAAATCCACGATATAGCTGCCCGTATTTGTGCTTGTTTGCGCGGGCGTGCCCATTGCTTAACCACAGTTAGCAATTGTGACATTGAAGAGCATATAAGAACTACTTATGCAAATTCATCCAAATAGCAATAGCGTAATGGTAGAGTGTATGCACAAAGAGAAGGCATTCACGGTTCGAGTCCCACCACTCCCCGTCTTATTTATGTTTTAAATCAGTATTTGAATTAATACCAAACAAATATGATTAAAATTTTATTAAAAGCAGTGACATGGCCAATGTATCAGCGAATGAAATATATATTTTGAAAAGACCCAGATATATAATAGCCTGCCGTTAAGCAACATTTTACACAGCTAAACACAGGTGCCCATAGTTTAATAGCACTATACCTATCTAAACAGAGGTGCCCATAGTTTAATAGCGCTTTACCCAGCTAAACAGAGTAGCCCATAGTTTAATAGTGCTTCACCCAGCTAAACAGAGTTGCCCATAGTGTAAGAGTGCTTTACCTAGCGCAATAGAGTTGCCCAACATTTAAAAACGCTTTACCCAGCACAATGTGTTTGCACAGACGTGCGCGCCATGCCAACCAGGGCACAGTGGGGCACAGGGGATCAACGTATAGCTAAGTTGCTTAAATGCAGCCACACCCCCTAGCCTGTCTAGACAGTATTAAAATAAAATAATGACAAGGTTTGAACCCAGGACCCTTTGCATCATAATCAAAGTACAGAACCACTAAGCCATGACAACATAGAGGAGCCAGCCACTATTAACATACATAAACTTAGGAATGGTAGTTTAACCATTACTAAGCAGGTCTGCAGTCAGCCGAGAATTTTACAAAATGGCCAATCACAAAAAAGTGCGGGAAATGCAGCATATTTAAGCCCCACAGGCGGGAATACACGCCATAACTGATTGTAGCTCACATCTGCGGTCAGAATGTCTGGTGTTGGAGAGGGAGTGTGCTTCCAAGCGCAGAGATGGGGCATCGAGGAGTCCAAATACATGGTTTGGCTCCTAGTCCACCGTCATGAGGCAAGACTCCTGCAGGGCCAGTTCCAAGGAATGGAGTACAAGGCAGAGGCTTGGAACTGGTTAGCTCGTGACCTCACCAGTGCCACAGGCATTCCCTGGACTGGTGAGCAGGTCCGTCACCACCATGCAGACCTGAAAAGACGAAAGGAGGACCGCCTGAACCAGTGGATACAGGAGGCCCGTGGGATGCGGGATGCCCCACAACTGAGTATGTAGCCATGGAATGCAGTATGTAAGAATTTAAAATGGAGTATGTATAATGGATAGGAATGTCTCAATATCCCTTCATTTACTTTACAGCTGCAGGTGACTGTGTTACGAATCAGCAAGCCTATGATGATAGGCTGCTAACGCTGCGCCGCCAGGCAGGTTAGTGATTAATCTGCATGTATTGTTATATAAAATATGGGAGAGAGCATGAAAGAAAGTGTTGTAGTCCAATAATACAGCCATAAAATGGACTGAATAAGTCCTCTGCATGTACTGTCAGATAAAAATGTTAGAGAGGCAGAAAAAGAGTGTAGTAACCCATTAAGAAAGGTAACAAATGTCTGGAATAATATCTCTGCAGGCACTGTCATATAAAATAATATGTGAGTGAGCCTGAAAAAAGAGTGTGCTAACCTATTAATAAAGGTATAATATGTTGTGAACATGTCTGCCATATATACCTTTAAAACAAATAAAGGAGTGAGCCTGTGGAAAAGTGTGTAATGTCATTAATAAAGGTCTAAAACCCAGAGTGTGTCTGTTTCACTTAGTATGAAATGTTGTTGTACCCTTGCATTATACAAATAGTAATGTGTTAGAAAGTGCTGGCAACCCAGAGTTCTGCAGTCCCATCTAAAGTGGGTGATGGAAGTGCTAGTAGCTGTGAAGTAAATATACAGTCCTCAACAGTCAGTTACTGGCTGGCATGCATAAGTAAATCTGGCACACGAGTAGCATGCGAATATGTTCCCCAGAAATCTAAGCGTGCTTCAATAAATGCAGGGTTCTGTACAATTAGAAGTGAAAATGTCATGTGAAAACATCCAGATATGTAGATAAAGAAATATAAATGCAACCATGAAATATGTAGCAGTAACATCTGCATCCTGGACAGTTAGTATGTGAGATATAGGTCAAGTATAGATTGAACTAGCCAAACCCACTACACAACCTAATGCATGTTGGCAAGCATAATAATACATGTAGGGAATATACACCTGCAGTCACTAGGAATGTAGTGTAGATTAAAAGTGTTTATAACATGTTAATGGAGGTTTTTTCTACACCCTACTGTTTGTGCATAAACCATGCAATTCTGCACCTCAATGGGTATGTGTAATCTTAAATATTTGTCGGGATATATGTCCTATTGTTCCATAAATATTTGCACTCATGTTGATGCATGTGCCTTTTTCAAACACCATGTTCATGGTGGCCTGTTGCTACCAATAATCCCTGCATGTGGTTGGAATAACCACTGTTGTTCAATATATGCATGTGTTATGTTTGCTGTTCAACTGTTGGAACTGTGGTGTGTTGGGTTAATGGGAATATTACTGCATGCTTTTACAACTAATCTGGAATGCTGTTGTTTATGTTGTAATGAAACACACCGAATCACAGAACGTATGGGAAGACCGGTCCCAGCGGACCCACCTGTCCCTCCTCAGTTGGCGAGTGCACCTGGCACCAGTGGCTCTGGTGCCCAGCCCGGACTCCCCTCCTCCATTGGTCCTGTGCGACCTTCGGGTGGAAGCGCTGCAGGGGATGGGGCTCATCCCCCCAATGCAAGCATGAGCGGAGAAGGGCCACCCGTCACCCTTTGAAGGGTCCGAGCTGTGGTACGTAGGGAGATCCAGCATTCAGTCGTTGACCCCCCTATGCCAGCTTGAGGCGAGAGTGGTGTGTCTCATGGGTGAGCCTGCCCGTCCTACTCAGCCTCCAGCACAACCACCCCCAGGGCTGTGAAGGTGCAGTGGTGATTGCCCATGGGTGATGATCTCAGTTCCACTGTTACCATCTGTGGGCTCATGGGCTTGTGATTTCCAAACAACCTTACCCGTCAATTGTGTTCACCCAACCCATGTGTCAAATTCCACCCCTGTATGCATCTTGTTTGTCTTGTCTGTTTACCTCCCCAACCTACCTCCCCAAATATACCTATTTCCCCTACCTCACTTACCACTCTCACCTGAAAAAAAAAAAGGGCAATCTGTACCCAAAAAAAAATTACGCCCCATACATAGCTTCCCATTTTGCACACATGTCCATAGGACATGTACACCGATAATTATAATTGGCAGTGCAACAAACTATGTTGTCCTCACCCCTCTCTCAGGGGTGGAAGCTCTCAAAACTCACTCCAAATTTTCAACATATGCACAGCTGTTGCTGTTAAAGAAATGTGCAGCTATTGGCCTTCCCTACACCCTTCCTGCACATCCCGAGCTTGTTTTCCTACTGTCTGTCCCTCTCTGTGCCCCCTTTTTTCACCACTTTCCTATCTCCCCATATTCTTTTCTTTAAAAGAAATTAGCACGGGGGTTAGCGGGAGTAAACACTTTTAAGCAGTAGTTAGCGGGGGTGCACGAGTGTGCGCTTAGCTAAGCATTAAGCATCATGCAAACCCTCGCAAACCCGCTTACAACTGCTTAAAAGTGCCTTAGTCGCTCTGTATGACAAGGCCCTTGTATCGCTCAGCAGCAAAATAAAAATAACCTTGTCAGTCTCGAACCCGGGACCTTGGACTTACCAGTCTGCATGAAGTACCACTAAACCACAGCAGATATACAATGACTTAGTGCTGAAAGCAATTTATCATGCATTACCATGAATGAATGTAAAGGGAAAATAGGAATGGCATAACACAAATCTTGTTCTGTGGGCCTTAACCAGCAGGTGTTGTTGAATTGCATGACATGACTGTGAAAAGAGAATCAGCCATGCTAGTAGGGAATAAGGTTACAGTAGCAGCTTACAAACCCCACACAGTATCAGAGCAGGATACACACTGGCATATTAGCATAGGTCACAGGCCAGACTGCCCAACAATGACTGCTCTTCAGTGATGACCCTGATTTGTAAACAAATGTTAGCTGTGCCCCTCAGATGCCCTGTGAAATGTACTAACAGTAGGCAGAAAGGTGTTGAATCTCACTTAATAACAAATGTCAATAAGTGAGAGTAGACACCGCTTGCACATCAGAAAAGGTGTAGTAATAGAAATGCTCTAAATCACCCAAAGTCTGAACTGCAAAATGTCTGAACTATATCACAGGTATATCCTAGTTATATGTACCTTTCCCTGAGGCTGTTCAAATATATACGTGAGAGTATCTGAAGCCTGGAAGAGTCAGAAATACACAGGCATATCAGCGTGTCTGCTGTTACACACTCTGCAAATAGCTGTAGAATGAATCCCACAAGCATGCCCTTATGTAGAAGAACAACACAGAAATAGCAAAGGATGTCGCCATGTACTGCCTGCAACCACCTGTGATAATGCCATTGTTCAGGTGCTGAAAAGACTGCTGTGGTGCACAGTCAAAAAATACTAGGCTGACCTCTGTCTACCATCTGGATATGTCCACAGGTGGGAGCTACTCAGACAGACTACAAGCCTTCATAGACTTATAGGTACACAGCAACTCTGCATGTTCAGCAAGATAAACATCACACAATAATAAATAATGCACACTGCAGTTCTGCACCCCTACCCAAAGGTACTATATACCCATGTAGTCAGGCACAACCAAGGGTGTATGTAGGCATACACAGTACAGAAATATGTCCAGTCATCCTGAGCAGACTGTGCTAATGCCAACACAAACCACAAACTGTTCAGATGTGAGTAACGTACTAATGACAGTATAGCAGTTCACAGACAGTGCATGTGCCTGATATTCAAAATTGGTAGTACAACATACTTAGATGTGCTCACCACTCTCTCAGGGGTGGAAGGTCTCAAATATCCCACCTAATGTATTGCATATGCACAGCTGTTGCTGGTAAAGAAATGGGCAGCTATGGATCTTCTCCACACCCATTGTGTACATCCCAAGCTAGTTTCCCTACTATCTTCCCTCTTTGAGCACCATTTATCACCACATTCCTTTCTCCCCATTTACTTTTCTGTCAAAGACATGAGCGTGGGGATTAGCGGTAGTGAGCACTTGTAAACAGTAGTAAGCCTTTTTGCACCAGTGTGCGCATGTGTGCGAGTAGCTTAGCATTGCTAAGATATGATAAGCCAAGCTTAGCTTACTATTGCTAACATAAAATAAGCTAAGCTAAGCTTAGCTTAGCATTGCTAAAATACAATAAGCTAAGCGTCGCGCAAACCATAACTAAACACAACTGCTTAAAAGTGCCTCTGTCACTCTGTATGACAAGGCCCTTGTATTGCTCAGCAGCAAAATAAAATAATGTTATCAGTCTCAAACCCCACACCTTGGACTCACCAGTCTGCATGATGTACCACTAAGCCACAGCAGATATACAATAACTTGGTGCTGAAAGATTTATAACATGCATTACAAGGAGTGCATGTAAAGGGAAAATAGGAAAGCCATAGGAATACATTGCAATAAAGAAATATAACATGCATTACAAGGAGTGAATGTAAAGGGAAAATAGGAAAGCCATAGGAATACATTGCAATAAAATAATATGACATGCATTACAAGGAGTGAATGTAAAGGGAAAATAGGAAAGCCATAGGAATACATTGCAATAAAGAAATATAACATGCATTACAAGGAGTGAATGTAAAGGAAAATTGGAAAGCCATAGGAATACATTGCAATAAAGAAATATGACATGCATTACAAGGAGTGGATGTAAAGGGAAAATAAAGAAGCCATATGAATACATTGCAATAAAGAAGTATAACATGCATTACAAGGAGTGAATGTAAAGGGAAAATAGGAAAGCCATAGGGATACATTGCAATAACTACTGCTGTATGCCAGTTAATTCCCTAATTCCAAAAGAAAGTACATAGTCCCATGTATCCAGTGTTAGCATTAGGAGGTGTGAGTAAACTTACACACTGAGAAGAGTGTACTGGAAGAAGCAACAGTCAGGTTTCAGTACAACATGCATTTCACTGGCTACAACCCAGCTTCAGATATGAGACATATACCAACCTTCTGACTGACACAACAATGTCCACAGCAAAAAAGCATGGTCCCCACCTTGCAAAACTGAAAGGCCTATGCCTACCTAACCTATCATTTTATAGCAGTGTCCTGAAATCACAGTGAGACCTGCAATTACCACACAGCAGGCTGCATGCAATCACTAAATGCTGGGCACCAATTGGTGCAGAGGCCATCACGTGCACATGTGCAGATACCTACAAAAGCAGCCTGTACTTGCTGTCCACACATGTAATAATGTCATTGCAGCATCTGGAGAGAGAGAGAGAGCGAGCGAGAGAGACAGACAGACAGACAGACAGGCAAACAAACAAACAAACAGAGGCAGTTGGAGACCATCCCAATAAATAACAACAAACAGGGGTAGTTGGATACACCAACCCAAAAAAAAAACAGAGGCGGTTGGAGACACCAACCAAAACTAAAGAAAAACAACAAATAGAGGCAGTTAGAGACACCAACCGACCAAAACAAACAACAAAAAAAACAAAAAAAAACAAACACAGGCAGTGGAAGATACCACCCTAAACAAATAAAAAAAAAAAAACATCAACAGGTACAACAGACTGAGGTGAGAAATACAAAGGTAAGGTATGTAACACAGATGTATTTGCTGGCATCCGAATGATCTCTCTGAAGGGTACTGTACATTCTGTGAACACTCCTTATGTGGTAGCAGTCCATATCTATATGTATATGCAGATGTGCATAGGGCAAGGGACATACTGCAACTATTAGTGAAGGCTGGACATATATATGTATATGAAGGTTGCTATGTGCACATATCTATGTAGGTTGTAGTGTGTGGCATTGAAAACAGCAAGCAGTGCAGGTATATGTCATGTGGTGGTCAAATGCTGTGGGACTGAGTTACAGCCAGTGAGGTCTGCTACGGCACGGCCTGAGGACAGCGAAATGCATTCTGCACAACACTGCAGTATTATTACATAATTGTATGTCTCACAACTGTTCCATAATTGATATTCCCACCATGAAAGGTGGGCAGTATATGTACATGTATATGTACAGCAGTGGCTGTTTACAAGTATGTGTATATATATATATATATATATATATATATATATATATATATATATATATATATATATATATATATATATATATATATATATATATATATATATATATATATATATATATATATATATATATATATATATATATATATATATATATATATATATATATATATATATATATATATATATATATATATATATATATATATATATATATATATATATATATATATATATATATATATATATATATATATATATATATATATATATATATATATATATATATATATATATATAGATATAGATATATATATATATATATATATATATATATATCTATATATAGATATATAGAGATATATAGATATATACATATATAGATATATATAGATATATATGGATATATATGGATATATATATATATATATATATATATATATATATATATATATATATATATATGTGTAGATATGTATATACAGAGTGATATATAAATATATATGCATATAAATATTTATATATATATATATATATATATATATATATATATATATATATAGTGAGAGAGGGAGACACAGGGTCAGACGTGTTGCAACAGGTGCCTGGTGACCAAGGCATGGACTGAACACCAGTGTTGATACTGCAGTGCCATACCCCATTCCAAAACACTTTACCCACTAACTACCAGATAGGTGGTTACCTGACTAACACTGAAGATGTCAGAAGGGAACATGGGACACAGGTGGACAGTAGTCTCCCCTTTGATATTCACAGTGCCACACTAGTCTTGTAATCTGTCTACGTGGTACGTGTCATCACAAATGATGTGTCATGTACGGAAATATAGGTCAGTGTTCCCCTGTACTCATCACAATGCCCCATGTGGTATGTACCTCACATGACAACTACAGCAAGTGGAAAGGCCACAGACATACCTCACAAAGGGTAATGCTGCCCTGAAACACATACCCTATGCAGACTGACTCACATAACCACAGCTACAGTGCGTTGCATACTGTCCACCCAGAGGTTACCTCTGCCGAACATACAGAGGTATGCAACACCCATAGCAGTCAGACAACCACCATGTCAACACCTCACAATCCCACCAGGCTACACGGCCTAGGTCCCTAATCCCTGCAACCTCACTAAACAGCACATGCTGGAGGGATAGGCTCCTATTGGCAAATATGCCATACTCTGGAGTAAACCACCCAGCATGAACAAACAAGGCTCCTCAGTAGCAGATGTCAGATATACCCCTGATGATTGTCTGGGGGATAGGTAACACGCCCTGGGAATCACCTCTGTGTATATGGTTGACAGGAGGAAGTGAAATCTAATTACATGTGTGTCAAAGGCCATGGTAGCATATGGCTAGGCTGCTGTAGGCCCCAGGGACAATTGCATATTACCTACTTATGACACAATGCACACAGACATGTACACAGTGCAATACCTGCTATGTGAGGTGGAATGAGTGTGACAGTGAATGTGTGCAAGGTCTGTAACGGTGTGATAGCTACGTGTGAGGTTGTTTCTGTCATGGTCATTTGTGTCCTAAGTGTGTGGCCAGAGAAAGATGTGTCAATTATTGGGATGCGGACATAGCAGCATGGTATATATTGTGACGTAGTTCCTTGTGTATGACTGGTGTCCCATCATAGGCTGAAGCAATACATGTATGCTCAGAAAGTGGTACTGCTGGTGAATCCAGCCGACATTTAAACTGTTGTACCACCTGAAGCTGTAGGCCTAAACAGCACAGTATGGTGTATTTTCACATTCCCTGGTAACACTGTCTTGTGTGTTTCCTGTAGTCTGCATAGATTACATTCCTCAGGCATAGGTATCTGTAAGTAGGGGCACACAGTACTGTAAGGTACACAGGAAATGTTCATCTGTGTCAGCATACATTTGTGTGTTGTATGAATGTCTGATGCGTGTGTAATGATGCCTGTACCATGTCCGCAATTACATGTGTGATGCAGGGTTTGCGTGTGTACCTAGCAACATGTATACTCTGTTAAAGCAGTATGCCAGCTATATTACCAACTGTGCACATATGTTAGGTAGGGGTATGGCATCAATGACTAGGGTGGGTTACTGGTTATACTGTAACTGTACTTCACATTCATTGCAATGGATGACATATTTCTGCATGCATTAGCTTGATATGTACCCCCTGGCAAGGCTGTGCATTGGATCCCAAACAGTGAGCCGAGTACTGGTGTATACTGGTGTGTCATATGGAGTGTGGCAGGCACTGTCAGCCAGTTGTGGGCTGTGCACTGATAGTGTTATTGAATGTATGTATCCTCTGACAGATGAACAGATGCCATATATGGCAGTTAACTGATATCTGTACTGTATAATGTTGTGTGCCACATGACTTGCTCACACATATCATTTACTTGTCTTCCAGGCTTATGGCTCATCACAGGAATCCCTGCTACACAGCCGCAGAGGAACAGGAAGTCCACCACAGCCTGGTTCAGCACTATACCCTGCTGTTTTCCAGGGCCAGCCAGCACCAGCAGGAGCGTACTGCACTGTGGCAAGAACTTGTTCGTCGGGTAAATGACATAGGCATGCATAACCAGACATATGAGCAGGTACGCCGTCACTGCAGTGATTTAATTAGACATGTCCGGTGGTGTGCATCTAATATCCACAGACAACAGCTTGCCACAGGTGGTGGGGTGGCCATACATCCCCTCCTCACCAGAGTGGTGGAACTGCTGCTAAGTGTGGTGACTCCTGGCCTACAGCAGCAGCAACATCACACATGTGTCATCATGGAGGCCGGAGCCACCCATCATGGTGGCATGGAACATGCAGGTAACATGCCCTAGCTGTAGACTACTGTTACCTGCATTGTTAGATTATGCATGTGTGAGATGTGTACTGTGTTTAGCAGTTGTGCTGCCTATTGTGTGCACTACTGATAATTTGAATAGCATCTGTACACCTATGCCTGTTGTTCTACTGTAGTTTAGCACACTCACAGTAGCAATGCCACAGGGACATGGGTCCAGTCATCATACCTCTGCCTCTGATGACAGTACCCAGTCAGGGTTGGTACCCGATACTGTCCGTAGCACCCTGCCAGGCACAGGTACTGTGTCTGTGGCCAGAGACAGTGATCTGTACAGCCAAGCAGGTACAGTCTATGGCTGTCCCACAAATCACCGTATATGGCAGCCACATGGTGGAGCTGTGTGCATACAGACACACACACACATTAACCAAACAACTAGGGCTCACACATACACACACACATTACATCAACATTGGCCCATGCTGTACTGTTGTCCCTCACACACACACACACACACACACACACACACACACACACACACACACACACACAGACATGTCGATTGGATGGGTCAATGTCAGGCTCTGGCAAACAACAAAACGCCCTGTGCATATGATGATACCTGTGCCACCTCCTGTCATCTGCATTATTGACGGAGGGACAGGCTAATATGGTGCTGATGTACAGGGTGACACTATAGCAGTGTAGCAATAATAGCAAGTTGTCAACAAAGTAGTGTAACTACGTCCTTGTAGGTATATCTGAGCAGACATTATGCATCAAAGCTCTGTTTGTCAATGTAGCATTGTTTACACCACTGTTAGGTCTGCATATGTATTATCCACCCATGTGCCACTTGGCTGATGTGTGATCTGTTGCCAGCATGTGTTAGTGAGTGGACAGTACGTGTGTGATGTGTGCAGTACAGATCAGCAAGTGTACATCTGTGAACTTGGTGGGTGTGCACTGTCTGGATGTACGTGCATAGTGGACACATGGGATGTGTGGCATACCCTAACGTACACATTGTTAACATCTTATTACATCTTTCAATGGCCAGTATGCATTCTACTACAGTTATGTAATAACATGGGTAGACGTGTGTATGACATGGGTTGGCACTATGCTGCGAGTGATACCGTTAATATCAGTCAATGATTTGCAGTCTGGTAGTATACACAACCTCAACAGCATGACTATAAGCAATCATTGGATGATGTCCTGACAAATGACACACAGTAGTAGGGAACCTAGTATCAGTTGGATCCTTCCGGTGCTGCACTATAACACTAACCAGTGGTGATGACCACCACCCATTACTGGGACCACACATGTGTGTCATATAACCCCCTTAGGTACATACAGGCACAATAGGGATGTGTCCATCCAAATCTGAGAATGCATGGATTGGCCTACAATGCATTCCCTGGATGGGACGCATATCCTACACAAGGGTATCATACAGACAGATACCTGTTGTGTGATACATGCTGTATAGCAGTATGCCGACTATGGCATAGTCATCCTCATGTACTAAACATACTATCCCGTCAGTACCACACAGGTGGTAGCCCTCAACATGTATGTTGGGTACCATTGTGTACATACAGACCCATGTTATGTCATGTGTCCCTTGGTATCCACATATCCATAGGTATTGTGGAGTCCCAAGGTGTATCACATAAGACATTAGAGGCCTGAATGCATATCCACAAGGCAGTCATACACCGATAAAGACTGCCCATTCTTGTAAGACTTTATTGTGTATGACCATGTCTGACATATATCCCAGGCATAGACCATCACTCACACTACTCTTAAGTAACTGTCATGGATGTGTGCCACAGATGACCTTGGGCCACAGAACATGACAGTGGACGGCCGTGTCACATACATACATATGTGACCTATGATCTGAGAAGCAGTGGCACAACCTGTCAATGGAAATAAATGTATTCATGTAGTATGCTGGCTTCACACCTATGTACTGATTGAGGGGACATGTACACATATATATTTGCCATGCAGATACTTGATGTCTGCAATGCACTTACTGTTGTCATCATACTATGTCGTACCATAGTAAAAGCAAAACCCACACTGCATTGACCAACAGTGACAGAGACACAGTCAGCATTTGCAGGATTCAAACCCCTATCTAACTATGTTATGATACTAGAGAGTGATGCATTAACACAGCATGCTATTTGCTTTACTGGCTGGATTCCCTTCTCCTGCTGTATTTGTAGGATGGTGACATCATTAGACTTTCTAAAGAGGAATGTACCTCTTTCAGTGTGTGTTTTCACCGTCTCCAACAAGGGCACTCCTTTCAAACACAATTGCACACATACACACACACTCACTGTTTGGAGGATTCAAACCCCTACCTAACTATGTTATGATACTAGAGAGAGACGCACTAACATGGCGCGTTATTTGCTTTACTGGCTGGTTTCCCTTCTCCTGCAGTATTTGTAGGATGGTGACATCATCAGACTTTCCAAAGAGTAATGTACCTCTTTTAGTGTGTTTTCACAGTCTCCAAAAAGGGCACTCTTTTCAAAGACAATTGCACACATACACACACCCACACACACACTCACTGTTTGCAGGATTCAAACCCCTACCTAACTACGTTATGATATTAGAGAGAGATGGACTAATATGGAGTGCTATTTGCTTTACTGGCTGATTTCCTTTCTCCTGCAGTATTTGTAGGATGGTGACATCATCAGACTTTCCAAAGAGGAAAGTACCTCCTTTACTGAGTTTTCCCAGTCTCCAAAAAGGGAACACCTCTCAAAGGAAACTGTACACACACACAGTTTGCAGGATTCAAACCCCTACCTAACTATGTTATGATACTGGAAAAAGATGCATTAACACGGTGCACTATTTGCTTTACTGGCTGGTTTTCCTTCTCCTGCTGTAGTTATAGGATGGTGACATCATCAGACTGGACATGGTGATGTGTGTACACTTTGTTTTATGCCATTCCAGGAATGGTCCATGTGGGTCAGCAGATGTCAACAGCTTGAACATGATCTCAGTATCCTTACCTTGTGTGTTCAATCTGTGGACACATTGACATTCCGTCATATGTCAACACATATTTATGCACAGCTTCTTGGTTTTGTGGATACTACATGTGTCTGGGATGTTGATAAAGGGCTATTCAAAGTCTATGTGACACATGTGTAGATGTGTTCATTGATGTATGTCCAGAGTGGCTGCCTTGCAAACAGTCTAGCATGTTTGGCAACCATGATCCGCACATGAACATACCACAGTTGGTAGGTTTGTGTGTGTGTCAGCTTCCAATAGCTCTGTTTATGACTGCAGCCATGATGGACTCCATGACCTTGCAGATCAGACCTCATAGGTGTACTGGATTTTGACTGATGGTGTGTTGTGCACCAACTCTTGTGGGGAGTGCCATATGTAGCTGTGACACATTCAATGGTTCCACATCCTGTGTAGCTCAGCTGACTGTTCAGGTGCATGATCTGTTTGTTCTGTAGTTTGTGCATGATACATATTGGGAATCAATGTATTCCACCTGCTGCCATGCTTTTGGCAGTGGTGGTAGCTGTTCATCCATTCTACATGTGATATCTCCTGGTATGATGATGTGGACTATTGTCAGTGGGGGATGGGTATGTACATATGGGCCTGTCTGTCATGATGTCGGCATTGACACTCAGGTACAGTTGGCCCTGACTCAGGACATATATGGGTGTACATTGATATTTATGACATAGCTGAAGAAGGTATCATGATTCAGTCTGGACTCCTTCTCAGCTCCTCTTTACAAAACACTAACGAACATGAGCACTAATCCCTGTTATACTCTTTTACATGCTTAACACCCTACTGATCCTTTGTGATCAGACTACAGAGTATGTCATGATAATATCCTGGCATGTCCAGGGGTCGGTTTTGTGTGTACTCTTCAGTCCAGCTGGTGGATATTGTGATATTGACACAATGTCACATCTGCCTCATGTACACAGACAACCCTCTCCTCCTCCTGACAAACTCAGATATATGTGTGAGATGCACCTATATAGACATGCAGGGAGCTGAACTCTCTCGACCCATGACTGGCACAGTCTATCAGGTGGTGAAGGTAACCACACACACCACATATCAGTCTCACATATCCTCTAGCAACAGCACTCAAACCACAATAGCACACATTGACATACTCGGATGCTGTAAATGTACTCTACCTAAGCAGCAGAGACCTCCAAAGCAGACACACACACACACCTGCTACCCCACTACAATACCCACATATCACAAAGTTCACAATGTCAGTGTGCCACACAGTCACTGCCCTTCGGGCTAAACAACACACCTAATACACTTGTAATAGGTGACACTTATGTTCAGACACACTGATGTACCACTCACCAGCCCTGACAAGGGAATAGTCATTTTGGGCTGTCTGTTGGGTGCCAGGATCTGCCGCATAACACAGGCAGTCAGGTCACTCCAAAGCAAGTACAAGACTGGCACCATCATTGTCCATGCTGGTGTGTGTAACCTCAGACATTACTCCCTGGACCACATGACATGATACATGGAGGTACACTCTGATCATGTAGCCCAGGCCAGTATGACCCTGACCTTGTCTAGCATCTTACACCCACCAATTATGATGTCACAGTATACGGACACACATATCACATTTAACAGTTGGCTAACAAATTTGTTTCATTCATAGGGGATACAGTGTCTGTCAGCGTATGGTGACATGCTCAACATGCCACGTAGCTTCACTATGGACAGCTTGCACCTGTCACCCTTGGACTTTGTTATGCTGGCTAAGGCTCTTGCTACCACCAAAGTGCCTTTTTTAAGCAGGGCTCAGAAGACAAACCCACCTCCATAGACATTACAGGTTAAATGAAACTAAGGGTAATGCTGCTCAACAACAGTTGTGTTAACCTCATATTGTGGCCACTCAGGACTCTCCTCAGTATGGAGGAGAGCAATATCTGTGCACTGACAGACACCTGGTTCAGGCTCGCTTATGCACACCAGCACTACCAGGTTATGTTTCATACCATGCCGTCTGACAACAAGACTTGGAACAGACAACACAACTAGGTGGAGTATCCATATACATCACAGATGCACAGACCTCCAGGTTAGTAGCACTGCACAAAGCATCACAGACAATACATATACAACTACCATTGTGCAATACTGCTTTTCAGTTTGTTGCCTGCTACAGAACACACTCCCAAACTCAGGGACCACACTCGGCTTTTGTGGGAAATATGGAGAATATGAAGGTCTCCACAAACACCATTATACTGTGTGACTTCTTATACACACATATTGACTGGGGATACTACTCAAGCCCCGACAACCGCACCCAACAGTCACTACAATTTGTGGACTCACATGTTTTGGCACAACCAGTCAGCACAGCCACAAAGGGGAATACATATTGGACCTGCTCATCACCAACATGGGGACTCTATGTTCCACACCAGTGATATACCCCTCATTGGTAAGGTCAGAACATACATGTATCTCACAGGACATACATATACCCTCCACACACCCATCCTGGGTAATCTCGGTGAACTTCTCATGAGCCAGCATCTCACTTCACCAAAGCAAGGTGGTATCCTTCAGAGATCCTGAGACAGTGGCATATACGGCTCACACTGCTGCATCCTTTACATACACATTCTATGGACACCTAGTGGACTGCATGGATTGTGCTATCCCAAATAACAACAAGACCCACTACTACAATGGCAGGAGACCTGTCTGGTAGACCCCAGCCATTAATAAGCTGTACAACATCAGGAGGATGCTACTACATGATAGAGCACAATCCCAGACTGGGAAGGCATCTGTGATCTGTACTAGCAGACAGCTACAATCAGTCATGGACTTTTCTAAGGACCACTTCTACCAGACAACTGCACCTGACACGTAGGACTATCACACGGCCTTCTTCAGTTATGTCAGGGAACTGGGTGGACACTCACTGATATGCTGTGAGTTACTGCATACTGACTAAACCTACACTGAACCCACTGACATTGCCTACATCCTGGCAAACAGGTTCAGTGCAGATGTCTCCCACCCATCCCCCCTAAGGAGCAACTATCCATCCCAACAGAGTATAACCTCCCTGACATCACACAGTAACAGGTGAGTGCTGCCCTCCCCACAGCGTACATCACAGTATCAATGTGACCAGATGGTGTCCCAGCCTGCATCATACACAAGCATCATGACAAACGCAACCCTTATATTACATCACTGTTCAATATCAGAGTTACCACAGGATATGTACCCAAGGAATGGCATACTGCAACATTGGTCCTGCTCCACAGATTTGGTGCCACAACGCAACACAGACAATATTGCACTATAAGCCTATGTAGCCTGTTCTGCAAAGCTATGGAGCATATTGTCATAGGACAACTACACATAGACATCAGGAACCTACAGACACTGTGTCCTACTCATTTCAGCATTGTTGTGGGCAGATCTTGCCTCTTGAACCTGTAGGTATTCTTTAAATGGCTAACAGGTCCATCGACATAGGGACGGCTGTCCACACAGCCTACCTGAACCTTGCAAAACCATTCAACACAATAACCCACTGGGCCATTATGCATAGGCTCACCAGCATCAATTTGGACACATATCTCACACAATGGATTGATACCTAGATCAGGGATAGCACCCACATGGTCAGGATTGCAGGTGCCATGTCTGACTATACACCAGTTACACATGGCATCCCACACAGCTTGGTCCTGGGATCTCTCTTGTTCAGTATATATTTGTCTTTTGTACAGGCTATCACAGGGGGAATATGGCTGAACATGTTTGCACTTGACTGCAAACTGGGTGCCATGATCAACTCTCCAGCTGCCACATGCATACTCAATCAGGGTCTCACAGAGATGTATGACTGGTGCCTGAGCCATGGCCTCAGCTAAATGCCATTAGTTGCATAGTCATCCCCTTTGGGAGTAACAACATGCCCACACATTACCACATCGGTAGTACTCCATTACATATGGTAGGAGTTGTTAGGGGTTTGGGGACATCACTTGTTTGCACTGTCACCTTTAACATTCACGTTGCCAAAGTGGTTGGACACATCTTCTATGTGTGCCATCTTATCCCATATGGTTTCACATCTAGATCGAGTAAGGTCATTGTGCCCCTATACTCATCACATCCATGCTTGGTTACAATGCCACATTTGGGCTGTACCTTACCTGACACCTGCAGCAACTGTACTGGGCACGGACGACCCTCACCAAGCAGATCTAGGGACTCACACAGATGCCCTGCATAGTTCAGATGCAGTAACTCCAGCTCTACTCAGTCGCTTACCACCTACTCAGATATGATGTGTGCCTGTTGTTTACAGCTATACCCAAACCAGAATTACTGGACATGCTCCACCTCAGGATATCCAACTCCCTTGGAGCTACACACTGCAGGGACGTATACCTCAACACAGATGTTAATAGGACATTGTGGAGGGACAGATTCTTATCCCAGAGGCTCCACTCACTACAGAATGTAATCCCAGTTTCACATAGGCAGAGCCACCCACTGACCACCTACTGGAGACATCTTGACGACTGTATGGGTGATTGTATATTTACCCCTGGGATATCTTCTGTGTCCCTGCTAGACAGAGGCACACTAGCATAAATGTACATGGGCTATCTTGTGTGATCTACTATTCACACACACAGTGTAGTAATCTGACAGGGTTGCGAATGCCAAACACACTCTGGCTAGGCTTGTACATGCCCTAGGGCAGATAGCCTAGTATCGACCTCTGAACCTATGCTAATGTTCAAGATGCACAATGCTTATTGCTGATACTGTTTGCAGGTCTTTATCATCTTTGCTTTACCAGTTTCCATGAAGAACTTCAGTATCTGCAGAACATATTTGATTATGACAGTGTTCCACTATATTATAGATGTGTCTGTTGTCATATAACTGTGTGCACAGGGCGGATTGCTGTATAGTGACAGGTTCCTGGGTTAACACATGCAACTGCCAGATATGCGTGGCCCACAGCTGTACTCAGACATGGCCTAAGTGTGTGAGCATGCCCAGTTCTGACATTCCATGTTTTGTTGCCTGACATTTGTCTCGTTTATTCAAGTGTGTGAGCATGCCCAGTGTGACCCTTCAATATGTTGCTATCTGAGGTCCATTATATTTGCTGATGTGTGCGAACATGACCAATATTAACATTTATACTGTGTGTGTTGGAAGTCAGGTTCTATTCTCACTGCAGGACTCACCTTTGTGTCATAGCTCAACAAGAATTATGCTGTGCCTGCAGGGTTTCCATGGAGTACTTTGCATAGACTTATCAACATTCCGTCATACAGGTGGACCACTGCAATACTGTCATGGTTTAGTGGTTCAGTACTTTAGCTATAGTGCACAGTATCCTGGGTTCAAGGCCCATCACTGCTTAATATTTTCATACTGAGCAGACCAGACTGCTTAAGGGCCTGTTAAGCAAATATGAGCATGTTGGCATTTGTTCAGCTATGCCCTTAGACCAGGCTTGTCCGACATTGCTCAATATTTACCCACATTGCTGGACGTTGCCCAATATTACTGAACATTGACCACAGTTGTGCTAGTTGATGTGTGCGATTTTGTTTGCATATACTACATGGTGGTAATTGCTGTTTAGCACTACTTTATATTGCTTAACACATGGCATTCATACCTTAGGTGGTGCTGCAGGGCTGCCTATGTCGGATGCACATACTACACTCCCTGCATATGTTTGGAAGCAGGTAGTGTCAACTTAGGCATCCCTTTTACTTTATGTGCGAGTCGGAGAGGGGTATCATTTCCAGAGTTCCTACTGAGCCAGTGTATGTGCTATACGTTGCCTCTTTGCCAAGGCCAAAGCATACTGAGCACACCTCCTTCTGCCTACTGAGGCAGGCTCAGGTTGTTCCTCCTCCGAGTCACGCTCTGCCTTTGATGGCCTTGGCAATGGTGGGGGGCTGTTTGGCCCAGGCCTATGCTTGTCCTGCTGCAGCTGTTTTTGCAGGATCATATTACATAGCATAGCACATACCATGACAATTTGGGTACATGTAGTTGGTTATTACTGCAAGGCTCCACCAGATGTGTCCAGGCACCGGAACTGTGACTTGAGCAGCCCAAACACACGCTCTATTACATTATGTGTTTGTGCGTGTGCCTCATTATGGGGTTCCTGTTCAGGTGTGTGTGCATTTCTGATGGGTGTCATCAGCCACGGCTCCAGTGCATAGCCAGCATCCCCCACTAGGTGATCATGTGGGATGTCCCCATTGGCAAATGTCTGGTACAGCTGCGTCAGATGCCAGATATGGGAATCATGGTAGCTTCCAGGGCAGCCTGCACACACATTCAGTATTATGCCCTGGGCATCACACATGACCTGGCAGTTTATGGAGGGGAAGCACTTGCGGTTGTAGTAGACCCTATCCTGCTCACCGGCTGGTGCTTTGATGCATATGTGAGTGCAGTCTATTGCACCCACTACCTCAGGGTATTCCACTATTTGCTGGAAGAGATGCATATTGGTGGCCAATACCTCATGGGAACTGGGGAAATATACATGATCCCCGACATGTGCTGACATGGCATCCAGGAACTGGTGTAGTACCCTGGATGCTGATGCCTGTGATATCCCCATCATATCACCAGTTGGTCTCTGGAAGGTACCTGTTGCTAATATTCTTAGTCCAACACATTCCTTGGTTTCCACTAGGATGGGTTCCCCTCTGTTGGTTCTGTGTGTGAGGCGTGGCCTGCACAGCTCAACAGTTTGCTGCAGGAGGTCTCTGTCCACTCTATAGCGCTCCACTATCTCCAGCTCATGTAGCCCCTGGTAGGTTACCCTGGGCCTGTACACTCTTCTCCGTCTCCTCACTGTGGGTTGTCCTGCAGCATTTCCATTGTCACCACCCTCAGCATGTTGCATTTCTCGCCTTATAACAGCAATGGCCCTTAACATTTCTTTGTCTCAGTAAAGCTTTTTCAGTTTTCAATTCTATTAGCTTACTGCAGTGTCTGTTGTGAGAAACATAATGGACTGTTGTTGGCAGAGTTTTAAGTGCTAGGCTGGGCTGGGCTAGTGTACTGCCTGTGTAATTGCCTGATTCTGATTGTTTTCACCTGCTAGCTCTGCTAGTGCTCCCTGGTAGCTTCCTACTATTTGTTCTGCTTCCTTTTTCCTTTCTGTTTCCTGAGGGGGGAGCGCCGCGCACACAAGTGCAAACACGAGCACAGCAGCTCACACACGCGCACACATGCTTACACGGACTAAAACTTGCTTATTTGGGTTAAACCGCGGGCACACCAGCGCAAACGCGCTTACAACTCTTTAAACAGTCTTATACATGCTTACTCTGGCTTAAATGCGCGCACTCATGCTTACACACGTGCACTCTGTCTTACTCGGGTTTACAGGCATGCACACGCGCGCATACCCGCTCAGCAAGAAACTTTGGTGTTATCCACGGCATACACCTTCCATTTCTTGGCTTTTTCTAGCCTACCTGTTGACACACCTCTTTCCATGATGTCTAAATGACAGTGGACACATGCCACTCTGCTCCAATGAGCTTCACTTCTTTCATACATACCCCCCTCGTGATGTCACCTATCTTCTACTCTGTTACTCCCCATATCCTACTCCTACACTCCACTGACTGTGCTCATTTGCTGTGTAAACTAGCGATTCACTATCCTAACACCCATTTACATAGGATTGCCTACTAATGCTTGGTTACATGTCTTAGACTGAGCTTCCCCCCTTAGAAACCTTTACTTGGTGGCCATCTTGTCTTCAGCCTGCCATTCCCTTGCATTGTACATTACCACTTTCAATAAAATCCACATTTGTGGGTTTTAATTTGTAGTATTCTGTGTTTTAGAGCACAGCCCATTTGTGTGGCGCTGCGCTACTCTTAAACATCAGAAATCGGCGAAAAAAAATTATTTTCATTTTAATTTTGCATCAGGGAACATTTCCATTGGCCGTATATTTGGCCATTGGCATGCTTCCTGCACTGGATGCAACCTTTATTTGTTAGTTGTCAACTGAGTACATTTCTGCAAATAACACTGCTCTTACTCGGACAGGTTTGGGTTTCTTGAATCGCAAATCTACTTCATTTGCATGCCTTCCACCTGTAATTGAGGTGATTTGCATGTCCAAGCCCTGTCCATGTAAGAGCCATTTTAGGAGCTCTCTTACACACCCCTACAGGCTGTTCCTGGATCGCTCATCGGACATGATGACTGCATGGAATCATACTCTACTCTTAGACTCCGTGCAAGCCATCATGAATCCGGCCCCATGTCTTTTCATAAGTGTAAGTTGAAGTTGGTGAGCTGAAGAGTGGGAAAGTAAAAGAAGACAGTACACCTACAGTAAATTCATATTTCATTGTTAATCCCTCATTGTCTCCTGTAGAGTCCTTTTAGTCAAATTATTTTAGTAATCTATTTGTTGTTGGCTTATTTAGTGCATGCTCCTCTGTTGCATTTAATTTATCCAAAATGACATATCTGACATGTTTGGGATCTCTTAAGGGTAACTAAATATTGGATATTTTTTAAGTCAACATAATTGTTTACACTAACATTCCATCCTGATATAAATACTATAGAACAATAATAGAATAATATAGAATTTCATATCTCTTTTAGGAAACGTCTCCATATAATAATTTAACATATGGAGCTCAGTTGATATTGTTGGTTAAAGGTATGAGTGATAATCCAATAGATCTATCTTTATCTATTGGATTAGGAATGACTTTCATTACATGTTTAATGGGACATTCATATATACTTGTATTTGATACTTTAGAATTAATGTTTTATAGAAGTACTTTTTTAAAGCCTGACCAGAATTTTACCCTACTTATATTTAAAGAAGAAAGAATATTAAATTACACTCCCAAGTTTACACACATAAAAATAACATCCGATGTAATCAGAGAATATGGTATAACTACTATAATCAAAATAAAAAAGAAGCAAAAAGTTTCTTCCAACAATAACTTGAAATGGATTTAACATTCTTATCATTAAATACTAATGGCTTAAATAATGCAAATAAAAGATCAAACCTACTAAAATATTTAAATCTAAATGAGGCACAAGTAACATTTCTTCAGGAAATGTATTTTAAGACTAATGATAGATTTATTTGGAACCCTAAGGACTATACAGTCTTAGCTCAATCCTCCTATAGAACAAAGACAAATGTAGTATCAGTTCTCTGGAAGAAAAGCATAATCACTCCAAAAGTTATTTATAAATATGAAGACAAAGAAGGTCTACTAACATTTGGTATAATTAAATTTAATAACAGAATATGGACCTTAGCTAATCTATATTGGTTTCCAGGTATTGGAGCAGGAACGGTTAAAAAACACCTAGATTTTATTTCCCACAATTATAAAGGAAATCTTATAATGGGAGGAGACTTTAATTGTACCTTAGAAGCTTCTGAAATGACCACGAAGTCTTTTCGCATAGCAAATATTTCAAAATCCTTAAAGAAATTGTTTGATTCATTTCATTTAATAGACACTTTTAAAGTAAAAGATGATAAATCGTTATAATTTTCCCATAAAGACCATAGATTTGGAACACAAACCAGAATAGACAAATTATTTGTAGTTCAAGATTTACAAACAAAAATCCTCAATTTATCAATAGTTCCATGCCCCTTCTCAGATCATAACTCTCTGATAATGAAGCTCCAAATAGAGTTTAAACCTTTAATCTTCTCAACTAGAATTCCATCATATATCACGACAATTAAATAATTCAGACCCTGAATGTTGTCAGAACTACAATTATTTCTTGAAATTAATAATATAACAGAAATCAGTAGAGTCATGGTTTGGGACTAATTAAAAGCATATTTATTTGGTAAGACCCTTAGCTGGTACAAAAACAAAGTTAATGAGTTAGAATCTGAATCATTAGACTTGCAACCCAGACTCTTGACAGCAAAATCTAAAAAAAATCAGAATTGTCCAGAATTCAAAAAAGAAATAGAGGAATTAATTAAAAAATATAATGAAATTCTAACACAAAAAAACTTGTCTAGCCTTGGAAAAATTAAAAATAAACTCATTAGCCACCTCTCCCAGATATCTACATAACTTATCTACAAGAGTTAAAATACAATCTAAAGCAACTATCATTAGTAGTATATATCATGAAAAGAAAGGGAAAAAAAGCATCAGATATAGGAGACATCCTTGAAGCATTTTGGTTCCATTATATGGAACACTTCAAAAAGGAAGATTTAGATACCAACCAAATAAACTTAGATACAAACCTTATCAATATTAAAAATTAAAAATCCCGAAAACTTAAAACTAGACCTACAAAAACCTATATCCTACAAAGAAATTGTTGACAAGATAAAAGAAAGTAAATCTAACAAAGCACCAGGGATAGATGGTATAATTACGGAAATTTACAAACTCTTCCCTTCAACAGTAATCTCCCTTTTTCATTAAACTTTGCTAGATGTCCAGTCAGAAGCAAAAATACCAGCCCCATGGAAATATTCTCTCATAACACCAATTCTAAAAGATAACAAACCATCAGACCTTTGCACCTCATACAGACCTATATCATTACTGAATAATGATTACAAAATATTCATGTCAATCCTACCTAACATAATGAAAAATCCCTCTTTCAAAGACAATTAATAATGATCAAACTGGATTTTTATATAACAGGCACA
The DNA here is from genome assembly GCF_019279795.1 of Protopterus annectens. Taxonomy (NCBI): domain Eukaryota; kingdom Metazoa; phylum Chordata; order Ceratodontiformes; family Protopteridae; genus Protopterus; species Protopterus annectens. The sequence goes on from NC_056728.1 coordinate 1,198,228,428, forward strand.
CACATGATAATATTAAAAGGTTACTTAGTATTATACTCTTATAGATTATGTGAATAAAGAAGATAGAGAAACAATTGTAATCTGATTAAACATAGAAAAAGGCTTTGATTCCCTTAACTGGGAATATTTATTTAAAACTTTAGCATTATCTGAATTTCCTCCTCCCTTCATCTTATTACTACAAAACATATATATTAATAACTTAGCCTGCATTAAATTAGGTCCTTTCACCTCAGAATCTATTCATATAACAAAAGGTACTAAACAAGGATGCTCCCTTTTCCCTATTTTACTTGCTTTGGCTATAGAAATACTTGCAGAAATAATATGCAATAATCCAAGAATGAAAGGAATAGAAGTCTATGACCAGCACATATCTAAAATAATGCTTTTTGCTGATGATATTTTATTAACCCTATCAAACACCAGAGAGTCATTAGGAAAGCTAGAAGAAGTAATGGAGAAATTTTATAAGATTTCAGATCTACACTTTAATAGATCAAAATCAAAAATTCTAGTTTTAAATGAAAAAAAAGACCTACAAGTTACAGATAAATCCATCATAGGAAAACAAGAACTTACACTAAATTATTTAGGAATAGTGTTATGCAAAAATATAAATGAAACAATATTAATTAATAATAACAACATTATTGAAACTATAAATATACATATATATATATATATATATATATATATATATATATATATATATATATAAAAGTGGAACAAAATTATATTAACATTTGAAGACAGATTGCAATTAATAAAAATGGTCTTATTGCCAAAAATACTATATGTAGCATTAGCAATACAGTTAATTCCTGAAAGATGCATTCTTAAAGAAATAAGCTCATGTTTAATAAAATATTTATGGTATCCCAAAAAGAATAGAGTAGCTCTAACTCATCACATTAGACCCTGGAAACAAGGAGTATTTAACTTCCAGAAATAGAAACATATAAAAGCATCTGTGCTTAAAACTACAATAGACTGGATAAACCCAAATTATTTTGCCAACTGGAAAGAATTGACAACAGCTATATTAACAATGAATTTAATCTGTTAAAAAACTTTTTAATAGTAGACAAATCAAACAAACCCTGGCACATACTATGCATAAGTATAAAATATAATATAACAACACCTTCTAAAATAACACTGATTAATCATTACATCAATTCCTTTAGGAAACTTATCAATGCAAATATAGATCTAAAACTTTGGTTTGACCTTTTAACCCCATTTACCATCACTAAAAACTTTCCTCACAAAATATGTAGGGAAACAATAACCTCCTGGGAACAAAATGGATTCTTATGCTGGTTTCAACGTGTAAATAAATTAAATGTTTTAGATATACATATGATAAAAACTGCTTACAATATTCCAACACAGGACTGGTTAACCTAACAAAACATTCTAATGTACACTCAAGATTTATGCAGATTAGTTAATAATTCCTCATTTAAAGATATTCCAAATCTAATAAGTTTTCTGTATGAATTTATATATAATAGCTGTGAAAAGAAAAATTCCATTTCAAATCTATATAAAGAATTAATAACATATAAAACAATTCCCAAACCATCATACTGGCAGTTCTTAACAAAAGGTCAGTCATTCAAGTTAACAGAAGAAATTAAAAGTAACATCTTACTATCAGTTAATTATAGCTCTAACACACAGTACTAGAAAATATTTAACTAGAAATGCTTACAGAGAGCATTTTTAACACCAGATAGAAATAAAAAGATCAGTACTACTAAAAATGTTTTTTAATGGAAGTGTGAAAAGTCAGATGAAGCAGACTGGATTCATATTTTTTATGAATGTAATAAAATTAAATCATATTGGAATGGAATCAATCATTTTTTACAAGCTTTATTTAATGAAACCTTTACCTTAACTAAAATATTGATAATACTAAATGTAAATGAAGGTCCCTACCTGAATAAGACAAATATGTATTTGTTATGGACAATACTTGCTATATCTAGGAAATGCATAACCAGAAGGTGGAATTTAAATACACCTCCGACCCTGGAAGAATTTTACACTTTACTAAAGACAACTGCATTGATGCAAATAAAAATCAAAGAACTATGAATCTATTCCAGGTCATTGGTAAATAATCCTTGGAAGAAAGTTATATCTTTGCTGGACACTCTGCAATAATCAATATTGTATCTCTGATAACTGATCTGTTAATTCTATATTTAATAACATACAGTGTATATAATTGAAAGTCAGGCTATTGTAAATATTGTATATAGTTGTTTAAAATGATATTTAAAAATATTATGTAAATGTTATTTTAATTGAAAATAAAAAAAAATATTTGAGAAAAAAAAAATTATGTCTTCCTTTTAATTCTGTCTTTTTAAAAAACCTTTCCAGAACTTACTTGGGAAAACTTTCTTGTTAAATAACTTGTTCATACTTGTAAGAAATGTAAGTGAAAACAAGGGAATCAGAAATTGAAAAAGAGAATGAATCTCATTAGGAACTTGTTCTTAACCACATATGCTATAGTGCATGATTATAGACACATGCGTCTGTTTGTGAATCAACTGCAGGGCAATTTAAAAGCATCTCTCAAACAGCATGAGTGAAGGAAAAGCTGGTAAAACCAGAAACAACAGCAAAAGTGGCATGGCTCTAGATACATTCTTAACACACTGCCTGTAAATGAAAACACAACTTCCAGCCTTCTCAAATACATGGAGCTTGCATCTGTGATGATGGCGACCCAGACTTTATTAGCAGGTTCCGTGCTGCACAAATCTTGAGATATAATCAAGCATCTCTTGCAAATTATTGTTCTCTTGAAAGGAGAGTGTGGATGTCATGTAGCCTGGTGGTCACACTAGATAGGGCAGATAAGTGAAAGAAGAGAAACAGCATGTAATCTACAATAGATGATCTGTGCAATGTGCATGCATTAACTGCACTGATGTTACTGCATGTAGTGTGTTAAAGTATAGCTATTGTGTAACAGCAATATTACTATGCATGCCTGATCTATAATCTATTGCTATTGCATGTCCCTAATTAGTATGCCGTGATATTGATTAATAATGCCTATCATTTTGCTCCTGGGAATGATCTTGATGATTAGATAATAAAGAAGCACTGAGAAGCAGCACAGGGTAGTAATTCTACCTGATTCCTTACATGACTTCTCTTTTGTTAATTCTTAAACCAGTATGGAGATTACAGTGGCAATGAGTGTGGTATATGAACATATCAATATGCTAAGCAACATCAAAAAAAAGAAAAACTAAAGTGGCAATGCAAAACCAATAACCAAAGGCTGAATACATGACTTATATTGGTAAAACTGATGTGTCTGATACTCTGTGGAAAACAGCAGTGTGGCTGTTGAATGACTGCAGCACTATTTTGCGGCAAATTACATGTCTAACGATAGTCATGTTCCTGTGGTTTTGAGTGCTATAGTGTGCTGAAGAGTTTAAATGCTCCAGACAAGTCAGGAAGTATGGGGTTCAGTAAGTTAGTGGAATGCTTCCGGTTCCACAAATGACATCAAAGTGAAGGAGACACAATTGCAGCTTTTGTCTCATAGCTGAAAAAAATGTCACAGCATTAGCAGTTTGGCAATGGCTTAAATTATGCTTGTGTGCTTGTTTTATGTGTAGAATTCTATAAGAAGGAACTCCTGAGTTAGCAGATCTATCATTTAAATGAACAACGGAAATGACCATTTCAATGAAAACTGTAATCAGATATGTACTGCAGTGACAAAATGGAGTTGAAATTGTAATCTAAACAAAATGGTAGAAGTAAAAAGTTCAGATCAAATTATATGCTGTTGTTGTAGGTATTGGTCCCATCCTCCCTCTTAATGTAAACCCAAAAGAAAAGATTTCAGATAATGTCATAAGACAGGCAATATTCAAAAAATGTGTTCACAGTGAAAACAAATCTATGCATAATATTATAGATGTTTACGATTATGGTATAAATTATTGGCAAGCCTGGAGTGATTTGGTATAAAATTAATAGATAAACAAACATTTTGGCTAATGGCAAAAAAATGGTCACAGCAGAAATGGAGTCAGAGACATATCCTCTGTTTGATAATGTGTTAGAATCACTACAAAGCATTTTTTTCAGTTTATGAAAAGCTGATCATCTCTTCTGCTTTCGTTAAAACATATACTGGTGTAAAAATGATGACTGAAAATAGAGTATAGTAATTAAAGGAAGTGCTATACTTTCAAATGCTACAAAATAGTGGTGCACTCTTATGGAGTTATGATTGATTATAAAAGTTGAGTGCTGATTGGAAACAATAAGTGGCCTCTCGTCTTGGCCTGCTACACTGTAAATTATTCAGGCAAAGTTGCAATTAAAGTTGAGAGATGCAAATCTTGCATTTAAAACTGGATTTGGTATTTTGTAGCACATTAAATGTAAAATTATACAGAATGAGAATATGTCTCCACAATTTTGCAAGGCACATCATATACACTATGATATCTATCCGATAATTGCTAAGGAGTTGAAATAGCTGCAGCAAGTGGTATACTTCTGAGTTCAGAAAAGAGTCCATTGGTAATCCCAGTCATTCCTATATTATAGAAAATGTCAGAGTCGGACTTTCTGAGAATATCAAGTTCACAGTTAATTCATTAATACAAACTGAACTGTATTCTTTACTAAGTACTGTAGATTTTCATGCTATTATGTTATGTGGGCAACATTTTTCAAATGTAGACTTAGCTGATGTTTGTTTCTAGACAGAGATGAAAAAAGATTCAAAGAGGTTCCTAACAATAAACATTTTTAAGGGTTTGTACTGTTACAGCAAATTATTGCTCGGGGTAGCTTCTGACCCAGCTGAAATAAGCAATGGATCAGGTCCTCCAAGGAGTGCCTGGAGTCCAATGTTCTTTCAAGGATATAATCATCATGAAAGCAACATATCAGAAGCACTTATAAAACCTCAACAGTTCTGAAAAGACTGGACTATTATGGACTGAGAGGGAGGTGAGACAGATGCGAGATCTTACAGCCCAGTATTATGTAGTGTGGGCACAATATACATGCCAAAAAGCTGCATAAGTCATTACTGGCATTATCATTAATCCCCCCTCTTCACATAATTATTACATGGAAATAAGGTCTTGTCTCAACTGTTGCCAGCTCCCTTGATTCTTTGGCAGTCATGCCTGTCTACTACAGGTCTTCACTAACAATGCATCTCTTAGCTGGGAATCCTGGTCACCGTATTCCTGTCTCTCCCAAATCTGCTTTACTAAATCATCTTCTGCTATCTTGCAAATGTGGTTGAGCTACGGTAATCTGTTATCCTTGTCCTTCTCTGCAAATAAGGGTACTTTTGGTTTCCTTATTTCTTTTTCTATACAGCAGTGTGATTTTTATTATCCGTATCAGTCACTTCATCTCTATCATTTCAAGCATCCTCAGCTGCTCTGCCTTGACTACCCAAGTTTCTGTGAGTTACAGCAGCACTGGCCACACAACTGTTTTGGGCATATTACTTTTCAGCTTTGTTGGTATTTGTCTGTCATGCACTACCCACCACATTTTGTGCCACCAACCACAGCACCTTTGATTCTGTTTCTGACTTCCTCATTCACACTTCCCTGTTCCTCAATCACACCTTCCTGACCCTTGAAGTTGTTACTCTGTTCTGCTCTTTTCCCTTCTACCTCAGTTTTTCAGTGCATGCCCAAGTGATGATGTCAAGGACTGTGCAATTGGCTAATTTGCATAACTGATGAACTGCTATTGTCGATAAGCATTTTCACTGAGTGGTTGGTTGAGGAGTACACTTTTGAGTAGATTTTCTACATTCAGTGTGCCAAACAGCCATTTTTTTTTGGGGGGGGGGCACTCTGTTAACAGTGAGCATAACTCTGTTACATATTAGAAAATGAACGATAACAAACTGAAGAAAATATCCAGGAGTAGCCATCAAACCACGATGCAGAAGCCAAAAAGATATTTTATTGAAGACAAAAGCTCAAATCAAATAAACTGTGAATCGCTTTTCATTTGATCTATGTCAAACTTCTTCAGACAAACAGCAGCAGTGATGTCATTTCCTTATATAATTTCAAATTGTCAGCTGATGAACAATCTCAGGATGGCATTTCCTTTTCACATATTGGTTATCAGTAATGCGCCATCTACTGGTTGGTTACCAAAATAACTACATGTTTTTACAAAATTCATTAAAAAGAGCACAAAAATTCATTTAACAGAATTCTAATAATAATGTTCTGAAAAATGTATGTAAAATATATTAAAAATCTAATTTTTTAAAAAATTTTATATAAGCATTAGTAAAAAATCTAATTACACACAACACTATGCATCAAACATTGCAAACTTGTAAAGCATAATTCTAAATATTAATATATTAATATATTAATGTATTTTTCCCCTGTGCAACGCTTTAAGTTTTAATACTGGAGTGATAGATGTTCTCTCATTGAGACCTGGCCATGTATCAGATTGTGTTAATATTTGCCATCTTAATTCTTTCAATTCTAATAAAACTGGCCAAGCAGACCTATCACTAATAATAACATGATCTATAATGGCAAAAACGAAAGAATGAGAAGGAGATTCTTTTATATGCTTGGCTAAAGCATTATGTTTAATGCTTTTTTTGTTGGCATAATCATGCTCATACAACCTACAAGTAAATATCCTCTTGGTTTTGCCTATATAAAATGCTGTGCATTGGTTGCACTGGGCAAGATACACAATCGCTTTGCTTTTACAATTGTATGTATATCTAATTCTATATGTGATGTCTCTGATTTTAAAAATAGAACCTGTGTTAATTTTATGACACCATTTACAGGCACCACATTTCACCATACCTCTATTTTTCTTATTATGATCATAACAACCATATTTCAATATTTCTTTAAAGGATTTCCCTTTCTTATATACCACATTCACTGTGTTAGGCAACATGTTGCGACACAAGTTGTCTTCCATAACAGTGCTCCAATTGTGAATCAAAACATCTTTTACCAGACTGTGATCATAAGTGAATGTGGTAATAAAAGATTTCATGAATATGTTGTTTTGTTGAAAAGTTGTTCAAGTAATAGTAGTATGCTCATCATGTGAATCTGCCAGGCTGACCATGGGCTTGTTTAATATGGGTTTATAAAATCCAGTTTGACATTTAGTGACAACTCCCTGGGTCACAACATCAAGTAAATCATTTGGGTATCCCCTGCTCAAAAACATACATCGCAGATTGTCACATTCAACTAGAAATTCCGTGAATGTAGTTATCATGCGAGCTGCTCTTACAAGTTGACCTTTTACCACTGTTTTCCTTTGCTGTAAAGGGTGACAACTTGTGTAATGCAGAAAAGAGTTACTGTAAGTTCTTTTCCTATAAATGGTTGCCGTGTAACATTTATCAAATTCATTTTTGACCAGATGGACATCCAAATAATTAAAAAAATCAAATGTTACTTCATAAGTGAATTTTAAAAATGTAGTAGTACTATTAATGTGTGCCAAGAATTCATTCAAAGAATCTAAACTACCTTTCCAAAAGATACAAATGTCGTCTTGGAACCTCTGATAAAATCTGATGAACTTGTTGTAGATACTAGAAAAGACATATGTCTTCTCCCAAAAGATCATCACAATGTTGGCATAAGCACCCCCACAAGGGGAGCCCATGGCAATACCACTTTTTTTGAGATAATAATGGCCATCA